>NW_009648550.1:3596179-3597056 GCF_000708025.1 Charadrius vociferus | reverse complement strand
TAGGGAAATATAAAACAAACCCAGTTAATTTATCACAACAGTGAAGATGCATAAATAAGATGTTTATGAACAACAAGGGCAGTTTACCTATTATTACAAAGAATTCATGTTTTCAGGAGCAAAATATTTTATTTAAAGAAAAACGATACCAGTTTTGCTCAGCTCAACAATCTAAAAGTTTGTCTGGGAAGCTGCCTGAAAATCTTAGTTCAATGTACTTTTCAATGTTTCTAACTATAATCAACACCTCTTGAGTCTAGTGACAGCAGTGCGCAGCTTTTGAAAATATCCGCATTAGACCAAAGACAGAAACTGATGCTGAGCTAGCTTTGAGAACGTGCAGCCCATGAAAGGAAACATATTAGTACAAGAACCTCAGCAACAAGAATCAGCCAACATTCATTGTCTTTAACGATGTTAGTGCAACTCAGCGCAGATGAAGTACTAGCTAATTACATGTAATTTGTATAGATCTTTAAAACAATATTGAACAAGTGATATATGAACTCATATACCGCATCTTCTACACTAAGCTTCCACCATGCCAGTACTGCAAACGATGTCAAACCCAACAATTAGTGCCTCAATACCAGCTTGATAATACATCACTCTGCTTTTCATGATTCAGTCAATTTCCAAAAGTGGAAATCCTAAAAGCACTTAAAGAAGTTTGAACCAACACACAACCGGGGACACCAGCCTTCATTTTTATGAGCACACTTTATTGCAGAACTGCCCAAAGCCCGTCTCTGGCTTATCTGGATTTATGTCAAGGTGGTGCTGTTCTTGGGTTTCCAAACGGTACCTGCAGCCTGATACTCTTTCTTTGATGTCAGCTGTCCAAGAGGTTATACCTCTTTCCAGCAGGTATGGCCCT
>NW_009648550.1:3595298-3596138 GCF_000708025.1 Charadrius vociferus | reverse complement strand
CTAAAGACAAACTACAATAAACTCCAGAGGGTCATCGTGTGGCATTCTGGTCTCCTACACTACAAAGGGCATGAAGAGCACATCAAAGCTAGGCAACTCTTGTAGCACAGGGTTATTTTACCTGCATGTCATTCATTTCACTGCCTTTAAAACAATAAGCTTTTCCAATCATTGCTCATTTAATAATACATGCTGTACTCTTTCCTTGTCAACTTTTTCTCTGACTTGTTCTACCTCATGGAAGGGTCAGACTTTTATTTGCATTTGTGATATTTAACAGCACACCACCCTGATTTGTTTAGAGTCCATGCATACTACAACACAAGTCAAAAAAGTAGGAGATGGGAAGCAAGAAGTTTGTCTTCAAAACTTTATGGCCAGCAAGATTGCTCCATGTTAGCAGGCCATCGAGACCAAATGGGGTACCCGACTGCTCACAGGGTTGCTGTTTCAGGCCACACTCCTACTCACACAAATATCATTGTGTTGGTTTATGATTTCTTTCCAACTGAAAACCTGCTTTCTTAACCACACAAGCTAGGCAATTACTAGATTCGAACCAAAGGGGCATTCAGAAACAGGAAAGCACAGTCATGAAAAAAGTCCGATACCAAACTGTTCATGAGACAGTCCAAATCCACCCTGTAACAGCTCTGTTCCTCCTGAAAGAGAGGAAGTGCATGTTTTCATCCTCATCCTGTGCTGCACTCCATGAAGCGAGAACATAGTCTTGGGACAATTACATGTTTTTATAATTCAGGTACCACTTCTGCGGGGGGGGTGTGACAGACATTCTCAAACACAGCAGCTGGACAGCCAGATAGATAGATAGAATAGATA
>NW_009648550.1:3523930-3595280 GCF_000708025.1 Charadrius vociferus | reverse complement strand
GAATGCCAATTGAAATTAAAAAAATGGTGACAAGTGCTTCTTAGCCTGTGAACTTTCATATTGCTGGGCTGAGTGAAATGGGTGCAGTTTTCCTTTAAATTTTGCTAGTAATGATATGGTATACAAAGTGACAGACTACGGGGTTTGGGTTGAATGCTAACATTGTTCTTTTTCCCTTTTAAAGGTCATGTGCAAGAAAACCTCTCTAGTTAAATCTATCCATTTAAAATCACCATCAGGTCACAAAAAGCAGCCTCAACATGCTAAGAGGCTTCATTTGAAAATACATGCCAGGGTCTAGCTTCTATAGATCTGCTTTATGAAGTGATACTTTGGAAGGTATGCTCCAGTGCTCTGTTACAAAATCTTTAATTTGCTTTTGATACCTATTTTCACCCTTTCAGATACAAACAGATTTCCGTGCGTATCACATTTTTAATAAGAAAGGAAACAAGCTGTTGATGTGTGGCATGTAACTGCAACAATTCCAACTACATTTGTCTAATGGGGATGAATATCACTTTTCAGCAAGGTATACACTGATGTATAATGAAAATAGGACTGAAACACCCTCCTGAATTGGGATCCTATCAAGTATAAATTTAAATTTCACTTTAATTTATTACAGGACACTGTTGAAAAGTAACGGCATTTAGAGATTACTGAGCAGACACTAACATGGTTCAAACAGACAATATTAATAATCTTGATATTACTTAATAACACGTTTTCCCTTCATAGACTTTTACCGCAGAGCAAAAAGCACACTGAAATACTGATATGGATTTCACTTGCAATGCAGATGGCACAACCACCCAAAGCACAGGGAGAAAAGAGCGCTCCAGCACAACAGTCAACTGCATGAGCTACACAGCACTGGATACATGGCTATCTTATGTCTGACTCAAACATAAAGCATTGCCATTGTGGCTAATTAAGAAATAAAGTGGGTTTTACTTCCCACCATTCTTTTATGCAAAACATTTTAACAACAGTAGCAATTTTACAGAAGAAAGGTATGAAAAAACCACCATTTCTTCCAAGGAAGTTGCAAGTGTTCTGTTGCCAGTGGAAAATATATCACATTTGATAAATCACTGTGTTCTCAGTCTTCAACATTTACTTCAACCTAGATGCAATATCCAAGAGCTCAGGAAAGACAAGCCAGACGGACAGCAGATCCTCTAGTCTAAGGAGTAAAAAAAAACCAAACCCTTCACTGGGTCCTTGGGAACAGAAATTCCATGTTGAGACAACTGCTTTGCATTTCCAAATGAAATGATATTAAATACTTCGGTGTAGTATTGCTGGGTTGGCTGGTGCTGATTTTACTTATGCTAAGCAGTGATTTACTTTGGAAGTAGTCAAATTTTTTTCCAAGAGGTCCACTGATGTGTGGATGTCACATGCTGTCCCGTAATAAAAAGCACATTTTCTGCAATTTTGTAAGAATCAAAATTCATAACACTTTATATTCAAAAGGTTTTTAATTAAGTGCCACATTATTGCTACTTGCATTGCTTTTTCATTATGGACCAAACTTTCAAATGAGCTCACAGACACATTTTCAAGTGCTCAGTGTTCTCTAGATTTTAAAAAGAGCTCAGCTCCTATTTTAGCACCTAAAAAAAGAGCTAGTGTTTCAGCAGTGCTCAGAGATGATGTCTGTTAATAAAACTCTCCTATACATCTGAAATAACAGCAAACACACACGTCCCTCTATATATTCTAAACACCTTCTTTTAACACAGCCTCCTGAAAAGTGGTGTACTGGGATGACTGTGCCTTTCACTGTTAAAATATTTGTAAAGCTCAGCTATTTCATTGGACTTGCAGGCTTGCAAAAACAGTCCTATGAAAAAAGCTCTTCCGCTTCAATTGGTGATTATTAAAATTTTAAAGGAAACAACATCCTACAGAAAACAATTAACAACATCTGAAGATTCCTCTACCTGCCTAGATGCCCTAATACGGATGGTTAATTATAAATTAAATTAATCACATACATGCAAAAAATATACATATAGTCACCCAACAATTTGAGATAATGCAAACATGAAGAAAAAGACTTCTCTAAAGACAACTGTGTGAGAAGTAAAAGCATTAGCTTCAAATGATTATCCCTGGAATCTGACAAACTGTACAGACATCTTACCTTAGCTCAAATTTGTCTTGCTAATCAGGCTGTTAAATTACATAACAATTTGATGGTTCTTAACAAAAGGTAGCATCCCGTGCGTTAGCTTCTATTGTGGTAGTCAGAGAAATTGATGTCTATTTCCTGCCTACAATCTTTTTTATTTTTTCCCCTAATTTTGCATTTTTACTGGGAGATATATTACTTTTCTTTTTTTTCTCTCTTTCCTTCTTTTTTTTTTATGAGACACTCAGTATTCCCTATGCATTGTTAGTCATTTTGTTGTGACCACATACACATAGAAAAAGAAATAAATAATTCTTTTCAATTCTTTCAGGAATACAGATGAACGTAATCTGTGTCGTGTTCGCTTTGTTATTACTTTATGTAAAAGGTGACACAAACCCAGCAAAGCAAAAGCAGAATCAAGAAATACATATGCTTTCTTTCTGCCTTACACACACGCACACTCACAAATACATGACACTTGTTAAGTGGCAGTGATGTACCATGAGCATCTTGTACATTTTATCTTCATACGTTTATGCTGATTATTAAATACAAGAGGTTAAAGAGTTTTCTGAGAAAGGCAGAGGAAAATGGCTTTACTTTGATTTGCGTGTTGAAAACACAAATGAGCCAACACTATATGAAGAGCAGTATTATCATGACAGTAACAAAGGGAACTGCCAAGCCGGAAAGATGGACAGCAGCACGCCATTCTCCTGCCTGCCAGGTCTTTATGGGGGCAGAGCACAGCCCTCAATGCACAAACTAGTCTACATCACTGCCTTGTTTTCTTTCTTTGCATCACAGAAGCAAGTATTGTATCAAACTGAAAGACCACAATAATTTGGGGGTTTGTGACTATCAGTTTATATGTTAAAATAATTGAAAGCCATGCTTCAACTCTATCAGTAACATATGCAAATTTTGCTCGACGACTTTTAGCGATTATGACTATTTCTACTTTCTTCTATGCCTGCTACAAGACATCCTGAATATTCTTCCTAGCATGTAGAGAGAAAGAAATCTCAACGCAGCATACTTCGAGGTTGCTAGTAATTGATTTGACTGACCACATGTGAAGGGCAGGGTAAGCCTGAACACTAGACATGCTGCTCATTTACAGGAAAACAGTGCTTTCACAGGCAGGGAATTTGGTTAATTGCACAGATCAGTATGTCAGAACTTCCTCACAGCAGGCTACTTACGGTGAAAACATTTCTTACTGGGTTCTGCTTCGGTGTTTGACTCACCTTCGGTTATCAGTACCATTAACTATATTAGAGAGTGGAAAAAGACATTCTAGTCTACGTATGCCAGCCTGTATCCTCACATAGTGAGATCACATCAATGCAAATTTCCACCAAAAAATCTACGCGCCTTGGTTTTCACTTGCCTAGACTATTCTTTTGTGTGTATGTGGCCCTGATTCTCCTTATTCCTTTCTTCACGTTAAGCAACCTCCATTGAGAATACAATCTTCGACTTTGACCTCTGAGTTTCCCCTTCACAAACCTGCTGCCTCTCAAAGAACGGTCCCCAAGTGGCACATTTGTGTGGGGAAGGGCTGCCCCCTTGAGTATGTTCTCCAGTGCACCCAGTCTAACACCAGATCGAACACGGAGGGTCTGCAGACACCTGAGAGAAGAAAACAACATCAAAACCAAAGATGCCCTCCCTCTGATCTCCAGAGTAAGAGTAGGATTTAGTTATCTAGTCAAACGCCTGTAGCTGCAGTATCACCATGAGTACGGGGACGATGTTCCGGTGGTCATTCCCCAGCATTTGAGGACAAGTGGCACATGCTGCTGTTTGAGAGGTTGCTCATTTTCCCTTATAGTAACAGGAAATAACAGTAGTCTTGACTTTTTACAGATCCTTATTTTGTACTGATTTGTCTCTGATTCAAAGGCCATATCTCTCAAAGCTGGTTTGAATACTTGATTGCCAAAAGGCTCAGGAATTAAACCATTTTATGTTGCTGCACAGAAACATAAGAGGAACACACTAAACCAAATTCACTTCACATACAGTCTTCAAAGTAAAGTGCATGCTGGGAAAAATATTTTCATCATAAGGGACATTACGCGAGTGAGACATCAAAGCCCATGACTAGGTTATACTATTCAACATAACTTTACTCCATAATTGTACTGAAAATCACAGAAAGATCGTGTTCTGTTGTCCTTGAAGCTGGTAGCTTCAGTAGCTGGACACAATTCCTTCTGAAGAACACCTGATAGGCATTGCAAAGCAGGAGCCTTACAGAACTAGGTGAGAGATTTTGTCATCAGCAAAATAGTTCTTCTCCTACGACATCAGGCAATGGGATCCTCACCATTTTTGATCGATCCAAACAGTACATTAAGACTAAGTGAAGTCACCAAATCCTCACTATGAATGCTGCCTTCCATGTACTTGAAGACTCTAATGCCCAGAAGAACGATGCTGAAGGGGAAAATGTTAAAATATGACCCATCTTCAGGCATTGTAGGCTCCAAGAGAGAAAAACTGTGCTTTATATATGGATGACTCTTCAATTTTTGCTATTTTACAATAAGCAGGCCTATCTCCTTAGATACTTTTTAGTTTAGTCGTCAATCTAAATGTATAATCTCAGGGAAATA
Organism: Charadrius vociferus; assembly: GCF_000708025.1. Lineage (NCBI taxonomy): Eukaryota > Metazoa > Chordata > Aves > Charadriiformes > Charadriidae > Charadrius > Charadrius vociferus. The sequence goes on along the minus strand of NW_009648550.1, from coordinate 3,590,510 downwards.
AAGAATCTAATCTTTTGCCTGTTTGAGCTATTTCTTCCAGAGCGGGGTTCAGCTGGACTCACCTCTGTCAGTCAGTGAGCAACCTGGTTACTGTTAGGCAGTTCAAGTCCTAAACTTCCCTCTAGGTCCCCTTTCCATTTCTCTTTACTTGTCCGACTTAATATTTGTGGAAGACAGTGGGGGTTAGAGGACACTGTTTTGGAGAGGAAAAGATAAATAGCCTAAAAAAGAAGATGAGATTTTCCATTCGCTCTGAAGTGGAAGGAAGGCAGGGGAGGGGTGAAATAAGAGGAAAAGGACAGGTAGAGCTGGAGGAGAAAAATGAGATTCTGCCTGGTGTTTCATTAAACAAAACAAAAAAAAATGTAATTGATTCAGAAAAAAAAAGAACAATTTAATTTTGTAGGCAAAAGGCTCCTGGCTTCACTTCCTAGTGGAACAATTTGGTTTTATGAGAGGAGACTTTCCAAGCCAACCGTGACTTTACATATGGCACAGCTTGATACCTGCTCTCTGTATCCTGATGGCTCAGCTACTGGATTTGTCACATTCTTTTGCTACTCTGAGTTTTTCAAGAAATGCTGTAGCGCTTCCTGCTCTTAGGAGTTATTTACAGCAAATTTATGAGTCTGCAGAACTATCTGCCAAAAAGTAAAGGGAAAAAAAAGAAAATAACAAAATCAACTAAGTTATTAACTGCAAATTATTTGTCAAGCTCCTGTTGCGAACTTTTCCAGACAGAAGGAAACATTAATTTACCACACTAAAACATCCAATATACTGTCCACAAGCTCCCTTTCAAATGCCTCTGAATGAAAGTGCTGCAAAGACTGCAAGATCAACCATATCTGCAGGAGCATGGGAAAAGATCATGCCAAAGCGGTACAGCTGCAGCTGTACCCAGGACCAAGCTTCACCATTAACATCCCAGCTAAGCAACCTACTCAACGCCTCCAGCTCCCGCCAAATTCCTGTTGTGACGCCTGTGCTTTATAGCTAGAACAAAAGACCAGCGTTGAGGGTACCTCCCAGATGTCCTCACAGCATTCATTTCATCCCACCGCAGGGCTTTCCATAAGGCCCGTCCCTGCAGTTGACTTCTCGGGCTCCAACTCAAAATGGATCTCCCCACTATCAACATTAACGAGCCTTCTGACACCATTCAAGCGTACATGGGTTTCTAAGCAGTGAGCCTCTACGCTTTGCTCTGCTGCACTGAGATTCACAGTAAGAAAATGAGGAGAACTTAGATACAAACTTCTTCAACTGCTGCTTTGATTAGGTTCTGCAAGTAACTCAGCTGAGTTCGGGTCTGTCTTCTATTTCATCTTAGTGCCTCAGCCATTTGGTCCTATACTTTGCGATACGTGGAGTCATGTTTATCTGTAGGACTGTATACTATACAGATACTGTAGGTATCTATTAGCTCTCATTAACAAAAACCTTTAGTAGACCTATGGTTGTGCACTCTTCTGGCCAGGGGCTCACAGGGTATTTGACAAACTGGCCTGACAGTGCTGCAGTAATGTGTACATTGCATATTTGTGCACTTACCACTATGGACAATATATTTTGTTTGCCTTGCTGCATGATGAACAGCCAAACCGGAAAGGACTTCTGCTGGGATGAGCCAATGAAACCCTTTTTTTATTATTTTATGTTTCCTGTGTCCATGCGATTGGAATAAACTGTAAATTAGGTATTACAGCACTGTAGTTTGGGTAGATGTGATGTTTTAGAAATGTAGCTTTAGTTTGTTGTAACATAATAGCAGCTTTGCTTTGTTGTGACAGTGGCAATAAAATAAAGTTACTACGATGTATAATGCTGTAACCAACCAAAACTAGTCTAACAAACAACAAATCAAGGGGAGCAATACCCACCCAGCACTTTATGTACAGAAATATTGATGATCTGTGCTTAAACTTCCCAGGTTAGAAAGTTTCCATTTTTCAAGAGATCGAATGATAGTGATCTGCTCCCTCTGCTCTCTGAGGTGAATGCCAAAACAAGGTTCTTACCATTTTCATGCACTGCTAATAATTGCAAACTATAGAGGAGATTTTATATATTATTTTTAAATTTTTTTTTTCTAAGTGAGTAAAGATTTCTGGCAGTTCCAACAGCCTTGTTACTATTACACGTTAGTCACAGTTTATTCACACCAGTGGAAGACCAGTGGAAGGCTGAGACAGGCGGGGGACTAAAGATGGATCTCTTATATAGTTATAAAAGGATTTCCATTTGTTAACAGCTCTGCCTATGAAGTACGCAATGACATTTTCCTACTGTGCTATTTTCATGCCTCCTGAGATGCCAGGTTATAATGCAAAACATCTGAATCATTAAATTTATACAGTTATTTAATAACCCATGTAAAATACATGGCAATGTTGCTTCTTTTAAAACATATGCACCTCATAAGAAAACAATTTCCTGCACTATGTGGTGTAGTCAGATTTCACTAGTTTCTGTCGGGCAGAACGGGTTCAAACTTCCATCTTCTGTGTGTCCAGGAGCCATGATACCAAACACCATCAAGCTACTGCAGACAGACTCTTTGGAGAAATTCAGCTCCTCTTTAGAGGCGATTAGGTCTAAATAGAATATATACTATATAGATATAAATACATATCCAAAATAATAATAGCTAGCAGCTAGCTACAGTGCAAAGGTGAAAGGTAAGCCTTGTCTAGCAAAACACTAAACATATTCTTCACCTTAACTGACTGCGCTTTTTCTTTAGCCTTAGCAGCACAGGACATGGTCTCATGAACCTCTTAAGACTCACTCAGGGTCTAAAACAGAATTTAGTTCTCTGGGAATCGGCTAAAATTCTTACTGTTTTCAATAGGTACTTTCTAGCTCGCATAGTTGGAGACATTCTCTCAGTTGCAGAATAGATGTCTCTTTAATATTTTTTACAAGACCCCATGACAGACAACTGCTAATACGGAACATGATGAGAGAAAAATATTGCTGGCACGAGCAGGATTCAGCAGAGAGAGGGTCAATTCTGTTTATAGACTTGCTGAAGTTTTTTGGTTGGTTAAAAAGCTGACAGACTGCATTACAGCTAACATTCCCATATTGATTATACCATTTCTAAGCCTGCCCTCACTGTGACAGGAGCGGCATAATTAGTTTTTTCCTTGTTAAATATTTGTAAATCATTCGTACTTTTATGGGTTACATAACCTGGCTGTTACCCTTCAAATAATCTTCTTGTAACTTGTTTAAACGTGGAAAAAGCTGCCAGAGTACGGCGTGGTTTCTGACCGGCTGCGCGGGCGGGCCTGCAGAAGGGAGGAACCTTTCCAGGGCAGGGTAGGGCAGCGCCAGCGGTGCTGCGGCTGTGGGCAGGAGGGACCTGCTGCAGGAGGGACGAGAAGGTACCCGCTATGGCCTGATTCTGGCCTGGGCCAACTGCTGAGGGTGAGAGCAACTAAGTTGTCAGAGGGACAGGAGCAGTAAAAGAGCTGCCAATGATGAGCCTTCCAACGGCTCCTGAGCAATGGTGATGTATTTATGATGCAAATCAGGGCCCTAATTCAGCTGGCACTTAAGCACATGTTTGAGTCTCATTGACTTCAGTGGAATCAAGTGAGTGTTTAAATGCTTTCCTGAATACTGGATAACTGTACAAGGGAACAAAGGGGGGTGAGGGGGGTGTAGTAACAACATTACATAATGAAATTACGGTTTTTAGGGTAGAATGGTGAAGTTGTTTTAGAGTTATTCTAGAAAAGACACATGTAGGGAGGTTAAATACACAAAATTAGAATTTCACAGTACGACTTTAGAGGCTAGGATAGATGAAGGTATTGTTTCAGAAACCTTTTAATGTCTTTGGTTTAGTAAATAAACTGAAATAGTATGCCAAATAAAGGCAAAGGATACTTGATAAACTTGCTATTTCCTTGGATTTTAAGAATTCCTTCTCCCTTTGCATTGTATAGACATTTATAGACACAACAAAAAGATTATATTCTAATAATCATTATTGTTGGCATTAATCAGATTTAAATGATGATGCAACTTGAATGAACCTCAAAAAAGGTTTTATTCATTTCAGATAACCTTTCAGGCGTGAGGTCCGCAGGACTTTCTTATTCTAGCAGGGTCAGAAATACCATATTACTTGAGTATTCCTCTCCCTTATCTAAACCAGGAGGTGCTGAAGCATGTAAAAATACCGTGAGAAAACACTAACTTTTGAACTGCAAAAAGGATGTGTTTAGCAGAGGTTTTGCTGATGGATGATTCTCACTACACCCAGACTGACTTGCATTTCCCAAGTATCAACGGGGGAACAAGTCTTCTAGTCCACAAAGTACAGCAGATTTTTTTTTGTTGTTATTCCACACTTTGTTTTCCCTTTGTTCTTCCTTTTACGCATTTTTCTCTCTCTTGCTTTCTACAAAAGACCATGTAAAGAAGCCTATAGCATCAATAGCAGTTTCCTGATCCACCTGAAGCAGATATAAGAACCTGTGGAATTCTACAGTGGCCAGAATCCAAAATTAATTCTGGATCAGTTTTACATTTGGCAATTATTTCTGTGATTGGCAACATCAGTATTTTAAATCTAGTCTTGAATTTTGGGTTTAAAATCCAATTTTATGTTCAAAAGCAAAATCCCAAACACAAATAGGCAGTGGCTCCTGGCTTGGGGCAGGGCGGGGGATCAAAGCAAAATCTCACAGCCAAACACCCTCAAAGCTTCAGAACAACAGACTAACACAAAGACCAGGCTGCTGCTATACTCTTTGATGGCAGAAATCTGGATCTGGACTTTACATTTGGGAAGCTGCAGTAGTATGAATACCGCTAGCTCAAGTGTCTATAAGCACCGCTTGTTATAATGATCATTAGAACTGGGCTTTCCAAATGACGTCTCTGCTCTCCTTCACACACGATGGTATTTAGATATTTGTTTCCATCAGAAAACAAAGGATACATAGATAGTTTTCACAATTAAAAAGATAATCATGTTGCCAATGATATAGATTTATGCATTGTTTTCCTCCGATACAGCACACATATTGACATGATGTTCGATGCAGGAAGTGATTGATACAGTTTGGAAGGATCAGAAGAATTTTTTCCTATTTCCACCATTTATTCTATATGAGATACTGGAACCTGTTCAATAAGTGGAATAAGCATAAACTGCGGCACTTACAATACTATTCACTGAATTAATGTAGGGTATTTTTTTTTAAATGCCACTTAGAAATAAATGGTTGGATATCTTTCAAACTCAATGTATTTAGTCTGAATCAATCCAAACCTTGAAATCAAATTCAGAGACTAAAATCAACATTCTCCCTGCTAATTTTGTATGCACACACCCCCTCAGTAAGCACTTTACAAGTACAAGAAAGCAAAGATGTATCACATCAATAAGGGATGTCCAGTCCCTTCTTGAAGGTATTTTCTTTTTCTTTCTCTTTTTCTTTTTAAACCATTTCTCCAGACTTCTGTAACAGACAATTCTCTCAGCCAGTATTTTTCAGTTTTATTCTCTTTAGGTGATTTGACATCTGTACTGTTCGGTACTGACTAATTTCCAAGTCCTGGGAGACAATTTCTTAGCAGTTGCAATTCATCAAAACCCTAATGAATTCTGATGGAATTCTTGGGGACTGGTTTTCTGTCCTCTCTGTGGAGGGACTGCACAAGGCACCCTACGTATTTAAACCACATTAAGAGACTAAACGTATTTAATCAATATTGCTCAAAAGAAACCTGAAGAGCCACATACTAAACACCAAAGACACTATCCTCAATGCTGTCACCAAAGCGACGATACTACAAGCACAACTGAGACAGACTGACTACACGTGCCAAGAGACAACCAGAAAGGATGGACAGCTGAGTGCACACAAGCGGTTAGGAAAAAGTCATCAGTGAATGATGAACCACAAACACAGAGGGGCTTACATTGAGGAGTAAGTTGTAAATGATGGAGACAGAGAAGGAGGGCTCCAGGAAAAGTACTGGTTCAGGTACATTCTCACATTCAAAATAACTGGGACATCTTTAAATATTTGGGAAGCAAACCGGAAAAAACTAGGCGCTATACCAACTGCTTCTTGGTTCAAAAACAAAGATCAGATTTTATTTAAATTCTCAACCTACTTAATCTGGTTCTCAGGGGAGGTGCTGTGGGGACATGATCTTCACGATTTGGGGAAACTTATTGGGAAAGAGGGAATAAAAAGGTAGCTCACAGAAGCCAGATGGGGAGGCCAAGAATCTGGCAAATATCCCTTTCCACATTTCTTCTAAAACTCAAAATAAATCTGAATCTCTCTGACATTTGAAAAGAAGTCTGGCTATTTCTTCCCACATTATGTTTTCTTTTTGCTCGCTTTTGCACAGGGTCTTATGGGAAGCAGAGACCAGTGCCAAAGTAATGCAAGGAAGCAAGCTGTGCTGATAATCTCAGAATGGCCCCCTTTTCTCATGAGATATCCAGCCCAATTTCATGTACACAAGCAATTCAGAGGGCAAGACTCACTGGTGTGCTCTGGCTATTCTGGCAACGCGAGGCAGCCATAAACCCTGCTTAACTGGCCAGCACAACCGGATTTGCAGCTGCTTTCTGTCACCAGAGTGAAGCAAAGCTGCCAGAGCATACCAATGAATCTGGCTCCTGTAGTTTGTAGGAACTCGGCATCAGATTGCGAACTTATCAGCATTTTTCCAAATCAGACCTCCAAATCTTTTGAGATTCACTTATCACCGTAAAACAACATGCCTGTGGAAGAGATTTGTCATAGGACACAGGACTGTATCCAGCTTCCAAAGTCACGGGAATTTTGATCTCTCAGTTCCACTACACCAAAGCACCTAGCCTTAAAAAAAAAGTTATTATTCAAAGTGCTGTATTTTGGACTATGTAAGTGTGACAAAATAAACATAAGTAGTAACTTCTTGTACTTAACAGACAGATTTTTCTTATGTCTGAGAGGCGTAACAAAATTCAGGCAATTCCCTACCAGTGAATCTCTAATGAGCGGGTAGTAAAAAAGCTTCCCTTACTGACTGTCAGGGGATATCAAATTTGCTCACTTCTGACTCAGTAATTACCCACCAAAAATGTAGATCAATTGGTCATCACCCAAATTAGTACCTGCCAAAGATTACTTTTGGAAAGGCTGTCAGCAAAGAAACAGGAAATGAGTTGCAAAATATTATTAAAACTTGAAAATAACAGCTTTAAGGTATGAACCACCACTCCAGCACACAATGGAGCGAGGGCAGGAGACAGAGCCCGTGCGGGGAACCGAGCACAGAGAGGAGTTGATGGCCGAGGACTTGACTTGTGAACAACAGGGGAGTGATGCAAGCTGCCACATCCTTACCCCATTCTGCTTCCTCCCATTGGACCCCGCACGTTCCTCTTCTCCGAAGCCCTGCCGTAGCAGATAGACAGCCATGTCACATAAGCTCAACCTGCGAGGGGGTTGAACAGCCCAAAACTAAAGAGCAGGTCCTCCCTAAGACCTGGGGGAGAGGGTTTCAATGCACTGCTCTGCCCGCCACAAGCCTTCTCTGTGAGCAGTCAAAATCCCTCTGTGCCTCAATTTCCCAATTGCAAACTGGACATGTCTCTATTTGACAAAAGAGCTATAAGAGAATTAATTTCAATAACTGGAACAAACTATAGCCCACTAACTTTACAGTAAGTCCTGTATATTGACAAAACTGAACCCAAGTCATTAAAACCATGCAAGAACAAAGAACGGGCTAACCATTGTTTTCCGTGTTCCGGCAATATTCAAACATGAAACAGAGGTGATGTTGATAATAATAATAATCACTGTATGATACATATTTGAGTGCCAAATACTTTGCAATTAGCTGCAGGCGGCACCATGGGTATGTCAACTGTCACTTGTGAAAGGTGGCGACCAACTGGCTTAAAGGAAACTTAAATAACAGTTCTGGGAGCAGGGTTATTTTTTTGCTCCTGGAACCTCAGTGCAAACCATCACTCTTACTGCAAGGGGCCTCATGGTATATAACTGCTTACTCTGGCTGGGCAGCAGTTTTGTTTTTAAAGCCACGGTTTAAATTTGAGGGGGCGGGGGTGTGTGTGGGGGGGAGTCTCTTTTCAGTGAGGTACGTAAATCAATCTCTCTCCTCTTTTTCTTTTTGTGGGGGATATGGATAAGGCTGAGTCAAATCTGCCAGTACCTGCATCTCTATTTCCAGGGATTAATCAAGTCTACTTCTCTGCACCAGAGCTGACCCGTCTGTAGCCTTAACATACTTGTGAATGCTATATGAGAGCATCAGTGCTGGATATCACTGGACATCTGATGTCAGAGTTATTGCATTTGTCCCCATGCTCTGCGGGAGGTTTCTGAGCAGAACACTTGGAAATAACAACACTTTGAAAATAAATCTGTATGTTAAACAAAGACAGCCAGAGACAGAAACAAAGGGGTAGAAATAAATTGTTGATTGCTAGCCTGCTAAAAGGCTCACCATGAAGTGCTTCAGCAGTCAGTATTAGGACTGGTGTTGCTTAATATATTCATTAGCGTTCTGGAAAAGAGAGGGGAAGGTGACAAAATTTGCACAGGGCGCAAAAATATTTAGGTTACTCATGATTACAAAACATTAGAAAAACTAGACAGATGCCAGCATGAAGACAGATGAAATTCACTGTTCATAAATGCAAGGTAATGCATATTTGAATGAATAATTTTCAAAACTCATGCACAAGGCTGGGTTGTAAATTAACTAACCACTCGGGAAAAAGAGAGGGAGGAGAAAACATGTGCCACTTTGGACAACTCAACGAAAAAGCAAAAGAATTGGAAGCAGCTGTCAAAAAAAGTCAATGCGTTGCTGGACTGCATAAAGAACAGGATGGAAATTAATACTAAAATACTACGTCACTGAATAACTGGATGGTGTATCCTATCTGAAATGCTGTACCAAGCTACATGCAACTCATTTAAAAAAACTATAAAGCTGAAATAGAAAGGGGCAACAAAAATGATTAGTGGCAGAAGGAAAGACTCTGAAGATTGGGGCTGCTTAGTTTATTGAAGAGAAATAAAAAGGGGACATGAGAGAGTTAATGAAAGTTACAGAGAAGATCAATTGCCTGTTCGTAGTTTCCGCTCCTCCTCATGCAACAACACTGAAAAACAACATATTTAAAAACCAATACGGAAAATGTTATTTTACACAGTCTATAATTAACCTATGGAACTGATTGCCACAAGATATCCTTCTGGCTAAGGACTTAATATGATATAAAATAGTTTAATTTAGACGCTTATGTGAATAATGAGGACATCCTTGCTAGGATTAAGATAAATATCTTAGAAAGGCTGAAAACCCTAATGCTTTGTGACAGAAATGAACCATGGGCTGATGCAGGTTGGAGAGAAACATCCTCTTTGGGCAATAAAGAATGTCTTTGTCTTCCCTTGAGCAATTTGGTACTGAGTATTCCCAAAAGCTGCGTTTCGGGCTGGATGGACTGACAGTCCAGTCTCACCAGGCATGTCTAAAGCAACATCTCAAGCTGGCATTTCCACTGCCCTCACTGAGGCCAGGATTCAGACTTGGATTTTCAGACTTTGTTTACTGTGGCGGCAAGTGGAAGAGAGAGAGGAGAAATTGGGATATGAAACTGAGTGGCTTAGAGCAAATTCATACTAACTGTTGGGTGTACTTCAGAGCGGGGAAAACGGTGCCTTCTGCTTTGTACCACCAAACCTGTCCAAGTTTTCTAATTTGTGTACCATGCTTATTTTGTTTAGTAGATGATAAGATCATAGCAACACAAAATACAAATAAAGCTAAGGTGTCAGTTTTCAAAATGCATCTATCCCAATGTCTGTGAGCAAAAAAGGGGAAAAAAAGTTTAATAATGACAAAAGAGAAAAGCTATTGCTACCTAAATGCCTCTGAATGGGAACCTGATCTCTTAGGTACGTTTGCAAAACCTGATCTGGAGCTTCATAGAAGCTTTCTGTAAAAATCACTTTGTTTAAAATATGGCCCACCCAAGCACAAACAGTTTTTTTTCCCCTTTACAGCTACTCAGTTAAGGAAATGTCTGTAGTGCAGAACTAAATCTGATTCAATGATTAATATATAAACAGAATTTGACTGGCTCTTCTTTTGTGCTTATCGCCAAGATACAATCTGGCACAACAGTTTTGTTTGATAGACAGCCCTGGCCTATCCTTGTCAACTAGCCAATATAAAATAACATTATTACTGTATAATCTCGAATTAGGCTGTAAAATATTTCAATTGTGTGACACACATGATGAGAAGATTTTAGAGTTCTCACATGTTTACATAATTAGCACCGCATATTTGTGAAATTAAGGTATCGCTATCACCTTTATTACCATATCCCTCCTCCTCCACTGCAGTGTCTGTTTCTTGCGTAGCCTTACATGTGTTAACTTTTCAAAGGCAACAGAAAAAGGAGTCTGCATCTCTGTGAGGATTCTCCTACTTCTGTGCAATTCTAGTAAAAGGTATCCGAATACCCACCCTTTCTCACAGTCCTTCAAAAAAATAGCTGCTGAGGTGCAACTCAAGTAAGGAAAAGAAAGCACAAGAGGGAAATGGCCTCAAAGACCTGACTTCAGGTGTATTTAATCCTTCCACTACTGGTTTAAAAGTATTAAGTAGCCATAGGCTATCCCTAGGTAGAAAGACGGTTCAGTGACATCCCTTTTGTAAATATGTAGCTGCTCAGCCTCCTCCTAAACTCCACATTGAAGTCTGCTGCTTTTTCAGATTAATTCAGTTTGAATACTGCTGACTGTCTGTCACTACAGTCGTATGTCACCGGTAGCAGCTCAGAAAGTCTAACCCCTTCTCTAATGTCATTGCACACAATTCATTTTTAAATGCAGTGTAATAGTTTAGGAATACCAGTAAAACAGTGGGGGGAAAGGCATTTTCAATTTAAAGGGTGTGCAACGCGGTTTATAACACTGTATTAGATGAGCCAAGCATGTTTCCTTGAGAGGGGCACATATGGTACAGGTGAGACTTGCGAAAATATAGTTCTAGTCATTCTCGAGATTGTTAATAGGAGTATGGTAGTTTTAAACTAAGTGGCACATTATTACCAATAACGCTATTTAATTGGGTGATCTTTCTTAAAGAGCTAGGTACTGCCTATAACAAAAGCATCCAAATCCACCCCAGAATAACCACAGCCACAAAACCAGGCTCCACCAGCACTGCTGGGCACCGGGCTTGGATTCTGTTCACACCGCAGGACTACGTCAGAGGTTCAGCTCAGTATACACAGACTGGCCACGAGCCAGGAACAGCTGCAGAGAAGGTCACAAAGGTTTGGCTGCAGGGTTCTGACTGAGACCCATTTCTACAAAGACACACTTGGCTCCAAATTTACACTTTCAAAATATTTAAGACTTGTACATAAAACGAAAACCGGACATTTTACAACCCCAGCTGTGCTCACCATCTCCCCTACAGCTTCATTCATGTCAAGGAGGTGGCAAAATAAATGGCAGAATTAGGCCCTGCAAGATAGACACACCGCCCTCACAAAAAAAGTCTGATTCATTTCAGAGCAAACATGCAGCACTAGCAATAACCCAACCCAAAGAACTTCTAAAATTTGGACTAATCTTTCCCAAAAACTTCAGCTTTCCGGCTTTCTGATTTAATTCCAAGTGCAATAATAAACATACTCCTCTGTTTACAGCTCCATAAATAGTGCCTTGTGTTTTGTGAAACAATGCAGCTCTGGGCTGTCTCTGTGATCGTTTATTTTATATCATCCTTAAGTTGCCATTTATTTACATTTCTGGAAACAGCTACCCCATGAAACAAATGGCCTGTTTTGTTAAGTCATGGTCAAGGATGTTTCCTTCAACTTATCACATCTAGAAATGCCACAGACAGAAATGCTTTCAGGCTATTTGCTAAGAAAACTAACATAAGCTCCTTATCAGAAAATATTACATTTCCCCGAAAGGTGAACTGTTCTGTCAGTTTTTCAGGCCATGTGAAATTCCTTCTTTGCTATGACAGGTCACTGAACAGAAGTTGATGGCACACAGCGGTCGCCCAGAATGCAAGCCAAAGCCTTCAGCTAGACATGACTGCAGGTAGCGGCAGAGACGCAGCAAGCCTTTTCCCTCTGACACATCTAACCCGGGGGTTATATTCTGGGTTGAGGGCTTTTGTTGTTTGCTTGGGGTTGGTTTGGGACTTTCCTCCCTGCTCTCACTTTTCTTCTTAGGGTGCATCCATAAGCAACGTAGATGTAGCGCTGAGCTGTGCGCGCCGGCCTCTTTGGTTTACATCCCAGAAGTGGCAGCCAGGAGAACTGGCCCCTTCCAGACCTCACACGTATGTATCTATTCAAACTTACTATAAGGAAGCCAGAAGAGGAGCTATGTTTCGTTATTTCTGGTTTTCAGAGCGTTTTCTGGCTTTTTGTCCTACTAAAACCAAAATATTAGCAACCACAGACTGACAATTAACAGTTTAATGGAAGACACAGGAGTTCAGATAGTGTAGCTGTTTTCCTCAACCGAAGCAGCTAATTTCCAGGTAGAGTTCCACGAGTTATAAAGGTTGCTCCTGTTCATAAGAGCTGAGCAACAGTCCCCCTGGGATCAACACAGCACATGCTTTGTATTATACACATTTGCATTAAAGCTTATGAACCTTCAGGAAAAGCTCTCGATAATGAAGGTGAAAGCTCCAGTTGGCAAAATACTCTGGTTTCGTGGCGTTTTAGAAATTACAGCAGAGGAAGCTGCCCTGCTAAATCCTGATGCACTGGCACACATGGCCGTGTGACAACACAGAATGCACAGGTACAATTGATTTAAGCAGGTTTCCCTTGTGTGCTTGAAGAGATCTGCTAGATGCAAGGTTTAAGATACAGACTGTGGACATTAATAGACAAGAAGAAATCCAAAGGAACGACTGATGAGACCCACTTTTTTTTTTTCCTAAGAAACTACTGGTTTTAATCTTTTCAATTCTTTTTTTTTTTTTTTCCTTTCTGTCTATTCAAGTTCAAAACTCATTTCTTCTATTTTCAGGAGAGTATTTTCACCGTGTGATGATGAGGGTCAGTAACAGATAAAGTTTGAAATAAAAGCTTTACTAGCAGCCATCCTTTGGTTCATTCGTGACTCGTACTACCCTGCCCTTTCTGCCAATCGTTACCCACACACTGTTTGGGATTTACTGCTGCAGAGAAGCAGCCAGGCTAGGCATCGTTATATTCCATTCTCTCTGCATGATCACCAGCTGATCTTATGTATTCATTACAATGTATAAAGACACAAATGGCCTTATACTCCAGCCTCACCCCAAAAGGACTGCCCATTAAAACACCCGTCATTTTCCTTCTGGCCTCCCCTGCAGCAGACTGAAAAAAGGCAGCCCTGTGACAGGAACTGGTCATAGCTCTGCTGGCTAACGCCAACCTGGTGATTTCCAAAATCGCAGGCAACTTGTGTTTAAATAGGCCCCTCATCTTCATTGCTGGGGCTCAGGAGTATCAGTACGATCTTGGCTGGGTCACAGACAACAGGAGTGAGGCAATTTTGCAGTTTTGTTAAAACTTTTCATTTTTTATCGCCCATTCCCATTTCAGGAGAGCAACAAGCGCCCTCTGTTACTAGTATAAATGTCCACTGCAAGATGGGAATTAAAGAGGCTAGTGTTTATAGCAGCACTGCTATTTGATGCCAAAAATAAGTCTGATGTTTCTATTCAGGAATAGGAAATAACACTCTGAACAGGCAAGTCACTCCCCAATGGACTTTCTTTGAATTTTCTCCAAAGGCTATTTCCTTTTCCTAAATGTGGGAAATACTTCCTGTCTGTGAATAAGCACAACCCATATGCTGAGAAGAAAATTAATAAAACAAACAAAGAGAAAACAAACAAAAGAACCTTTGTTCTGGGAAGAAATGGCACCAGCTATGCTCAGGAAGCATAAAGAAACCCAGCGGATGAGAGAATAGACAAATCCTAAATAGATTTCATGTAAGATGATTAAAAGTGCTTCCTTTGCCGTATATTTGGCAACACAAGAAATCATGAGTCAGAGATATATCCCCTTCCCTTCAGTACTGTTGCTTGTAGTTCATGAATAAGTAAATGATTAAGAACACTTCAGATTTAGCATCATCAGACATATTACCTGTCTCTCGTTGTTTCAATCACGCCTACAGCTGTGACCAGTGTAGAGGTTCTCTACATCTTCATGCTTTGCTCAGCTACACTGAGTAGCAGGAGACATTTCAGAGTCGACCAAATTCAATTAAAGACCACGTCCTTTAATCGAGATATTCCTCCCTCCATTCTAAGCTGGATCCATCTATACTCACTGCTCAAAGGCTTGGTTGTGCTTGTTGTCTGCATATACAGTACAGCACCAGTGATTGGGATTTCAAAGAGAAATGTATTAAACCTCCAGAACAGCTCACAAAAGTTACCATACATGGATGTATATCATGGAAGAAAAAATACCTTTTTACAACATCTATAAAACCCTGATTATAATAAATGTCTGCTTAATTAATACATCAAGACATAAAGCCATTTATTCTCCTCTCATTTGCTATCATTCTCCCTGTTCAGATTTAATAATGCAAAAAGGTTGCTCAGATGCCAAACAGTAAAAATAATAAAAATACATTCATCATTGATATGAAAAGCAGAAATGCCTGGCAGTACTACTGGCACAGAGAATACAGCCAAATTTCTTAACTGAAATCCAAATAGTATTTCACCCAAAAATCTTCAAAACATACAATGAAATATATAATATGATAAATAAAGCAGCCTGAAAAATGCATGAAGAACAGTGAAACAGGTGCCCAGAATAACCATTATTACACTATGCGCACTAAAGGGGGGGGAAGGGGGGGGAAGGGGCTGAGAGAGAAAGAGAGAGAGGGGGGAAAAAAGCTTTCAAGACGGTTAAATTCATGAGGGCTACAGAGCCTCAAATTGAAATTATCTCACTCTGCACTGATAAATAAAGTAGCTCTGGTACCTAAATCATGACACTAACTATACGTTTCGATTTTTTTAAGTAGTGATTAGGTGGATACTCAGGGGAACCTACTAGCCTTCACAGAGATAACAGACTCAACTTAATATCAACTTAAAAAGAGACTTGAATTCTAACCAATCTCATGTAATGAATTGAAATTCTATAGCTTTCAGAGGAAAAAAAAAAAGATAAAAAAGCCATGTGGCTCCATTCTCTAACTTGCTGTCAGGAAATATAATTTGTGCTCTCGGTGATTCACCTAGCTCATATGCAGCATGCAAATTTATTTCCCTAATAATCAGACCTGGAGATTGCCCAAGAGGATTAATAGCATCATTCCTTATGACCGCCAGGATATTATGCACCTCTGACATGGAAAAATTGTGTTAGTTCTACAGAGAAAACGCAAGGATATTTGTCCTGCTAGACAATATAATAGGCTGGTGCATCATCAGATTACAATGTCATTTCAAAAACCTTGAATACAAATAATGTACAGTGGGGGAAATGTTGGTACAACCTCCCTTAATTCAGTAGCCTTGAATTCACATGTATTTTTTTGCCTGTGGTTTTTTTCCCCCCCTCTCCCCTACAGTCTGTAGAATACTCGAAAAAAAATGCAAAGGTATTTTTTATTAAAACCATATCTTTTTGTTTGTTCTTATGTTATTCTTTGAGAATAGCCTATATGGACACTGCAGGAAAAAATACCATAAAATCCACAGCTTCCAGTTTTTCAAAGAGCTGAATACACCCGCAGCTACAGTATACCGTATTCCATATGTGAATACAGGGCAATTTATTTGCACAATTGCTTAATTTTGATTCACAACTCAAAGCAATGTGTTCTGCAGGCTCTGGTATTCACATAGGAAGAATTTTAATTTTTAAAATCTTTTTAAACGAGTTGGTCAGGAATTTTCTAAAAAAAGAAATGTTTCCTGCTGTACTTTAGACCAAAGAACACTGCCTTAGAGACAAGACAAAATTTCATTATTATGCGCATGGGAGCAATAAGATTAGCTCCTATTGCTGCCCCTAAGGTGGAGCAGCAGGAGGAACCAATGGGACGATGCTAATGTGTATGTTAATAGTATTCTCCTAGAAGAAGTTGGGATAATTAAACATGTACCATCTCTTTAAGACAGAACGGCACACATTTTCTTCGGATGGGTGTTTACAAGATTTCCAATTTCAGGTCACAGCCATTTCTGAGATTGCTTAAGAAAGAGATGGGAATAACTTATCTTATTCATGTATTCAAAGAACCTTATAAAATGTGCAAAACATAACAGTTTTAAGGGGCAAAACATGCATCTTGCCTTGACAGACCTGCTTTATTATGTGTAGTGTTGTACACTGACCCAATATATTGAACATTTTTAGCTAATATACCTTGTAGGAACCAGCCTTTAATGTGATGGATTTTATAGTATCTCATTAGGGTGTGTTTATATAACCTGATACTAAACACATTTTCAGATTCATGTTCCTTATTAAAATTGTGAGCTGTATTGATTTTTAGTTGAACAGCAACAGAGTCATTTTAATATTAAGAAAGGCTGCTCTGAAGTTATTTTCACAGATCACAACTACTCTGACACAAACAGTGCACATATCTCTCATCTTTCTTTACAGCCTCAATTACAAGGATCAGGATGTGTTACCCCACCTGCTCTTCTATTGGTTGAGCAATTCTCTGCCTCCATTTAGAACGCCAAAAAGCATTTTTATTCATTGGTTTGGGGGGTGTTGTTTTTAAATATACGTTCATGACAAGCCCCCAAACAGTATTTATATTTTTCCTTATAAAGATCCGTGTGAGTTTAAAAACAAAATACCTTAATGCATCTGCTTTTCAAGTTTCCATAACAAACTGAGTAGCTATAGCAATGTTTACTCTAATACAGCAAACACAAAAACTTAGCATTCCGAGCAGTGTAAAAAAAAATAATGACTTTCACATCCTAATGTCTCCATTTTGTAAACCAGTCTTCAAAGGTAAATCTAATGTCAGCAGTAAATAGAGTGGCTCCAATATTTCTCTGAGGAGTCATGGGGAAATAATGATCTTTGAGGCACTGTAAATAGTTTAAATTATTGGAAGGTCCTTGTAAGAAATGAAATATGAGAATTAAAAAAAATAAACTCACTTTCTTTATTGTGAAGTTAGGGCATTTGGAGGTAGCCCAAATTTTAAATGCAAATATTTAGAGAGAGAAATTATCGCTTCTGAGACAAGCAAATCACACACTTATTCCTGACTCTTATTGATTTAATGAACAGTTTGTTACTATAATGCCGTTTGAGAAACAGACATAGGAGAGTAGGTGTTCATTACGTTCCTGCATTTTTAAAAATCAACCTTTAAGTCTTCAGCAGGGAAAAGGCTTGAAATTGAACTGCAGCATATAGAAACTCCTAGATGTAACACAGCCACTTGTGCACTTTCAGTGTAACTACACCTGTTACTTTTGCCACACCACCACAGAAGCAGATCAGGAGTCTCAAGTAATTGCTATGCTTGGCCTAAGAAATTTTAGGTCTGAACTGGTTCTCAGAAAGTAGATTTCCCTTTATTTTGCCCCTGGCATGCTATTCATTATTAAACATTAAAGTTGTGTCAATTACTTACTTCCATAGTTGATTATTATCCTGGTTATTCTACCAGCTAATCAACTCTTTTCTAAAACATGTCTAGCAGTGACTTTGAATTGATTTACAGAATATAATTATTTGTGCAAATTTCTTTTGTTTCTTGTTAACCACAGAAATTGGTTAATTACTTTAATCCCTGCAACCCCTCAAAAAGAAAGTATCTTGATTTACCAATTTATTTTAATCAATATTAGGCTGAGCTTTGAAAGTTGACTATTCAGCCAACGTAAGACACTGCACTGAGAGAAAAAAAAAACAACTTTATACATGTCCTTTAAAGCAGGCTGAAAACACCTTCATCTGAGAGACTTTGTTAGCTTTATCAGATCCAAGGCTCTTCTGTTTGAGGTGTAATTATTTTACCATTATTACATGCACGGCTTTTAACAGAACAGTCGTTCCTTCTATTTAAGCAGTAAGTTTTATAATTTATTACATCTCTTTGGTCATCAACTCACTATACAAACAGTTGGTCACCAGTGACCAATTACATTAAGGTTAAGCAACATAACTTTAAATTAGAAATAAGCTAATGTATCTTCATCAAGGGCCTGCTGTGTTTTCAGTGCTGTTTATGAGATGATACTAAATGTGGATATGGAGCACGCTCACTGGGACCAATTCCTATCGGCCTGAAAATGGGAAAGTCTTGAGCCTGCTCAGGTCCAGAGCTAATTAATGGGATAACATCTGCTTTATGCATTCTGCTGTAGTAATTTCTATCAACTTCACTGTGAAGATGCACGGGAAACTATCAGAGAAATAAGTACCTATGCTGAACCATATTAAACTGTAGTGAGTCTGAAAATGGGAATTTCAATTCTCCTATTATCCTAGGGATGGGCAGAAGGGGGGGAGGAAGAGGGCGCAGGGCTTGTTTCTTGGATTATACAATTTCTGTAATTGTAAGCATGGGATAGATACAGGTAGTTCTGTTTGCATGCACATACTTGCACATACACATGCTATTCAACCGCATGTGGGCTTGTTTTGTGTGTGCTGTTGGGTTTTCTTAAGAAAGAATGCAGCAGCAGCAGATGAAGATGACCACACTCCTCATGCAACAATCAATTTTATACAGAACGATGGTGAAGTGGCTTTATTGCATTACTTAAAAACACAGCATGAATTGCTAAAGAAAAAATACAGTACTGTAAAACAGGCTTCAAAAGTGATAAGCCCACTTCGTTTTATCAGCCTGGATACAACACACAGTGGTATGAAGGGTCAGGCACCTATTCTGATTTGAGATTTAAATAAGTGCAACATGAAGGGAACACTGATCCCCACAAAAAAAAAGGGGGAAAAAAAATAAAATCAGAATCTTTTTCTGAAAAACCCCCAGACTTCCAAATCCAGCCATCTCCTCACCTGAATTTTATCACTTTGTCTAAAAATTACTAGGCAATTTTAATTATAGTGAGATGCTTAAAGCTGCATGTTGCTTCTGAGTTTCTGCTGGCTAAGTCCTGTAGGGCAGAGAATCAGACTGCTGAGGAGAGATACTACGTTTTTACACATGCATGCTTTTGTCTGTGTCTGTGCCTACACATATGTAAAATATATGAAAGGAAAGCACTTTTTAAAAATGTCTATATTGTAAAAATACATATGCATATGTTCACATAAAGCATATATATATCTAAAAATATATACAAACATGTATGTCCTTGTGTGTATACGTAGAAAGAGAAAGACAAAAAGCCAAAAAAGAAAGAGGTATGCACCAGTCTGAGTTTGGAATGGCAAAACCAGAAGAAATCATATCATTTTCTTTATATTATCATTATTGCCTAAGCTATGATTTACAGGTTTAATTCTTTCAAGCGAATGCATACGAATGAATTGCATACGAACAAAAAACGGAGGGAGGTCCTTATAATAATGAAATTACATTAATAGTCATTCACCTTTACCTAAGAGGTTATGAGTTCATATGTCAACTCTATGGAATATTTTCCACAATTTGTTTGCCATTGTGCATATTCTATTTATTTGTTTGCCACAAGGTATTGAAATATTCAGGCTATTGGGAATTAAATGCTTATTTGACTAACAATGCTTATCTGTGAATTAACAGTATAAACCATGGAGTTTTCTAAAAGGCTGTCACTCAGTTTTATTTATGGAGATACTACTGAGACAAGATTCAAGGTCTTTCAAAGAACACTAACATCTCCGGCTTAGGGGAGGAAAAAATATTATTTACTTAACTTTTTTTAACAATCTTATTTCATTTCAGTAATTTACACAATGATATAGTGCTTGCTTTTGTCACATGAAAATGACAATTGCACAATGAACCAGGAAGGTACATTGCACATGCAGTAGCCAGAATGGCTTTGTTTTGAACTTTTGTGTGTGCATGTGTCTATGGGGAGGGAGTTTAGAGAATGAAGGAATGGGATTTAAAGACCTACGTAATGCAAAATTCTTATGTGACCCATTATGTTTGAGAGCAGAAAACACGTTTGATTTTTAATTTGCTTAAGCATACAAAGATGGTAAACTTCACACTGTTGCAATATGCTGATTTGCAGGTGGGATTAATAGAAAGCACACAGCTACTGTACTTTTCCTTTCTCCTGAAAACGTGCCATGAAGCAATACGGCTGTAACAGGGGTGAATCCTCAATTCTGTTAGTCTACCTACCCTGTCAATGTTATTTGAACCCTTATTTTCCTTAAGGGGCTCATTCAGCTTTCCTAATATGTATACAGCAATAATATAGTCATACGCATAATAAAAAAGAGCTTCAAAATTATAGTCAGCTTAGTAATAATGCAGTGCTGTGCTAGAGTGATTGGCAACTGTTGATCCAATTATATAACTGGCTGCTTCTTAAAATTCAGGGATATAAGATTGATATATAACATGCTGTAAAGTGTAAAAGAACTGGACAGGAAATAAGGCGGGTTGAATTTTTGAGTGCTTTGATCAAATTAGAACCAGGTTGATGAAAGGAAATGCCTTGGGTTCTCTGCTTGAAGTTTTGTGTTATACAAAAGGCTCTTGAAATGATCAATTTTGCACATGTCACTCAGTAAGTTTAGGAGCAAACTAGTCTCTGTACCGGGGAGAGTCTCTGCAATGGCTCACTCACAATGCCTCTCCGCACCAGGCATAAAATTTGGCAGATGCTCAGAAATGAAAGTGATGAGCCAAAGGAGGGACAATCACAAATCATAGGGATACCCCAAATTTGCAGGTTTGTTTTTCAGGTTTCTGCACAGCCCTTACTTTGACTCAAGAAATACAGATCGGGAAAGACAGAAAAGGGTCATCTGGTAAAACCCCCAGAAATAAATGCAGGATTATCTTTGCTGCTGTTCTTTTAAGCATTTATCTAGCTAACTCACTAACTAGCTTTCATCCATTGTAACCCTCTGCCTGTCCCCTGCTTTTAAAACAGCTACTATTATTTATGAAGTGCTGTAGATGTGCAGTGAGAAGCACAGGGACTTTTTGCTCTTATTTTTCCTTGAGGACAACTTAAAAGGAGAGAAAAAAGCACGTATGAAAAGGCACCTTGCAGGTAAGGCTGTGGTGCTTCTGTCGCTTGGTCTGTCTCTGAAGAATGACTCCATAGTGGTTAGGCCTGTATGAGACACAACCTCTCTGGTACTTTTCTGGGATCAATCTCTCTGTACTATATGCTACTCAATGTAGTGATTTAAATCCTACAGCTTCAGTCTTAATGCATTAACATTTCAGCATTCCTCAAATACATCCTGGAAATCCGTCTCCTCCTCATAATTCTTATCCCCAAATCAGGAATCATATAAGATTTGAAGTCAGGCACCCAAGTCCAGTATACATCCATACCTCTACCAGGAATATAGTATGGAGATTTACTAACAAATACATCCTGGGGGTGGGGGAGAGATGGGTAGAGAAGCAATTAAATTTCCAAGCTAGGGTACCACAAAATTTCTTGTGACACCCACTGCAACAGAGAACAAGGAGGAACTACTGAAGGAACCACAGATGCTAAAATAACCGTCTGAATTTCTGTTACCCTCAGGACAGTACCGGCACGTAAACGCTTTTGTTTTGGCATAATTCCCTCTGCAAAGAACACCTCCAGAAAACAGGGTTTCCAGAAATAATATTACAGGACGGGGAGCACTGACAGATCGATGCAGTAACCTTCACCTAGGCCTTCCAACTCAGTTTTGTGTGAATTACATCAAATTGCGGCGGGTATTTGTGTTGGATGCAGAGTAGTTGAATAGCTGCCCATTTCTACACCAAAGCAGCTCTTTTCAAGTTGATTGGTGTTCCCCAGTAACAGAAACACTACACAGCATCGAAAATGACAGGACATCGCAGTGCAATTTCACTAAAAAAGATGCATGGGGTATTATATGAATAATATTTTTCCGAGTTCCAAGATTGGAGTTAGAGAAATGTCTTTACAATTTGTATGTGAGATACTCCTCGACTCTAGTGGCAGACATTCACAACAGCACACACTAATAAGGTATAATTTGACAATATGGTAGAGGTCCATCTTTCCAGTTCTATTATCTGTGAAAGATACAGTTCCTCATGCCAACTTGGTTGCACAGCAGTAGCATTTTGCTCTGCAGCCAAAAAACCAAGAATCTGCCAACAGAGCTGAATGCTAACACACTGGGCCAGCAGACATCAGAGTACGTGAAGGGGATGGCACTGCACTGGGAAGAAGGCATCACCTCTAGCACTGCCCGCTGGCTGACGGACAGTAACTCTTACCAACTATTCAGAAGTAGACATCAGCAAAAGTGCCAAACAGTGCTGGCTTTCAGGGTGGAAAAGCAAGTAAAACCTTCCCTGTGTAGACGTACGAGGGTGGCGATGCTTCTCCAGGACAGGGGTGGGAAATGCGCCTCCAAGGGTCCCCTCACAGGCCCCCACACTGACATGCTGCAGCACGGTCCAACCGGGCCACATTTATTCATACTGTTGCAGAAACCCGTAGCAGCGGATCGAGCAGCTTCGGTGGCACTCGAGACACGTACCAAAGCAAAAGCACTAACCTGGGTTTTGATTCTCACTGTGCTCCTTGAAAACACACTATAGCATGACAACTTTTTATGTTATGAAAACATAAGAAACAGGATAGAATGAATATACTTTAAATAATAGCTTATTTAAAGTATTTTCCATAACATTTGCTTTGCCTTTTTTTTTTTTTTTTTTCCTTAGATCACACTTAATATGATTCCACGACATCAATGCTGTGGATGAAATTGAAAGCTGCATTCTTCTAAATGTGTTCCTAACATTCCATTTTTTACAGAGCTGCCAGAGGCTATTCTGCATTCCCACAACTGCTACAAATGTAACATATTGTTTTGCAATAAAAATTAGCTATAAAAATGTGAAAAATGCCAGAGATCCAAATGTGAGAAACAAGAAAAGGGGGTACGGCTTTCGCACCCTTTTAGTGGACATTTTATTTATTTTTCAAATGGAGCAGACATATTTATAGCTACTGTATTTCAATTATCTCTAATTTCACACATTTTATGCAAATTCTAGACATTTTAATTGCAAATGAGAAGGGAACTTATTTTTAAAAGTGGAGCAACACAACATTTCAGATCTCAATTTTAATTCCAAATTTATCTACATCACTGTTAAAAACTTTTAAAACCTCATTTACACTGTGACTTAAAATTAGGTGCAATTTAAAACAAAAACAAAAGCCCACCATACCAATTAGTTGTAATGCCAAAACCTTTTGCACACGTTCTTAAATCTTTTCTTTTTAAATCAAAATTTTTAGGTAGGAAAGTTTAGGAAGTTGAAATGACATTATTAATCGGTGACACATTATTTCAACAAGAGTCAGTAATTTAATAGTATTGTCCATAACTGATGAAAATTAATACATTACCGACCCTATTTTCTCCTTCTGTCTCCATGACTTCAATAACCTAGGGCATGGGTTATTAGCTCAATCCGTGCTTAGCCGTCACTCAATGGGAAATTCTTTCAAGAGGATAAACCACAACTCAGCCTTTGGCTGGATAAAAATTCCCAGTATACATTAAAAGCATTAGTGACAAATGTTGCTCTTTTCCAAGTAGTATTCCCAGTAGCTTACTCTTACTGAACGTTAATAAGCCTATGGCCTTCAATGCTAAATAAAATGTTTGTAACAAATTCAAAACCAGTTGAACCTGTGTTGTTTTTAATCAGGGACAATTTTCTAATGGATCCTAGAGCTCCAAATCAAACTAAGGGTCTGGGGATCTGATCCGCGATGCTGGGTTTGAGCAGACCGTGTATGCTGCGTGAGAGACACTCGGTACCTGTGCAGACCCCTGCACCCTATAACCTGACTGCTTTGGCCCCAACTAGCCAATGAGATCTGGTTTCTGGTAAATACTGTCTTTAATTTTGCCATTCAAAATCCATCTTCTAGGAACACTATGCTAAAACGACAAAACGTAGACTGAAAATGAGTTCTCTTTAAGCTGAACTACTAGCTTTGGTCTCAAGCAGTTACCCCGTTCCTATCTTTTACTACACACACACAGACATTGATGTACACGCAGGCAATCACAGGTTTAAAATCACACATGTGTCTATGGAGCTCTCCAATCTGAGAATCCAGTAGTCAACGTCTCGTTATCTAATGAGAGGATCTTTAAGAGTTCCAACTATTTACTGAAATGCATAAAATAATTTTATTACAAATGGAATTTTACTGTCTGAAATATGTGGGGTTTTTCTTTGCTTTCTTTCTATTTGGTAATTTATTTAAATGCATTCAAAATGCATTCAAAAAATGAGACATAGCACTTCAGTTAAGACATCTGTATTTCAAACCAGCATCTTCAGGACTGTAAGCAGCTCTGTTAATAGTCTTTTTATTTGATTAGGGTAATCTGCTGCTGCACTGTCTTAATCTTTATCCACTACCTTTTAACCAATCAATATTTTAGGGTTATAGATTTGGAAGGCAGATGATAATTTTGTAGATAAACTCTCTAGGCACTGCTTACATGGTATGGTTGCATATTTAATATCTTGTCAGAGGATTCACAACTCCAGCAATGCAAGAATCTGCCCAGAAAAAAAAAAAAGTTAAACCTTAAATTTTCAAAGCTGTGTGCAGGGATTTGGCCACCTGACTCCTGTTAACGTCAATGAAAATTTAGGAGTAAAAAAAAGCAATGTCTTTTCCCTCAGAACATTTCTTCTTTGAAAGGAACCAGAGAACAAGAGAGAGGAAATGAAAAGCAACTTTGTACCACAGGCTGAGACCAGCAAGGCCTGCAGTTGAGGCAGGAAGTATACAGAAGTAGAACATTTGTTCACTAAGTGAGTGAGCATCTCCACACATATCAAAATAGCTAGGTATGAGAAGTTCAAAAGAAAAAAAATTAGATTTTGTGTTTTTAAAATGTCATTAAAATATATATTTTTTAATTTTGCTCAGCTAAAATTATCTGTTGCTTATGATATTAATTTTGCTGCAGATAAAATTAGTTGTCAAGACCTCTGTTTATGGCCTAATTACCTTTTGTAAGGAAAAATAAAAAGGTAGGAAAAAGAAAAGGAATAACAATAAAATACAGTTATCTACCTTCCAGCAAGGGGGAGATTCTTAGTGACATATTTGTTACCTGTGTGGATTTCACTAGCGCTATGCATGTGTTTCACATACATGCAACTAGATTGACTTGGGCTGTTTTGCCAATCTGGGCAGTGCCAGCGTCTGCCTGACCTTGTTTCCACACCTGGGTACAGGCAAGATGGGCCAAACCACCCTCTGTTACTTCTAGAAAACTGGGCATCCTGAAATTATTCAAGCCCCGTATTATAAGGGAATGTCCCAGGAAAACTGGGGACAACATAGTGAAAAAAAAAAGCCACTTTAAATAATTGTACTTTCCTCTTGAAATATTTGTCCATTTTATTCCAGTTTTGGAAACAGTAAACCAATTTTTTATTGGTTAGAAGTGGGTGCTAGGCATGCTACTGAAAAGCTGCCACTGAAAAGCTGCAAGACTTGTACACAAACAGACAGAGCCTAGAGTTACAGATGTTAGGAACTACCACATTTTGGTCCCATTTCAGTCCTCTCTATGCATATTGCCTGATCCTTCAGCAAGAAGCAAGTACCGCAAACACTGAGCATATTTCTTAATAGCTTTTCCCTTTACATTAACCTGAAAATTTAAATCAATTCATACAGCGTTCATGTTAATCAAGTTGCAGCCACGATGCCATCTAAACTACAGGTCTACCTGGCAGAGCTTAGGAGCGGTGCATATAGAAAATAAGTGAGTCTGGCCTCAGACAGAAGTTGTCCTTTGAAGCTTCTGCACACCACCGCCATGAGATCTGCCCAGCTACATTTTTGAATATATTTGATGAACAAGAAATTTATATCTGTGTTCATTTCACAAGATGTAAACGTCTCTTTCGTGGTAGGAAAAATCCTGCTCCCTGGAAGTGATACTAATCTAATCTGACATGCGGTATTTGTAAACGTACTTTAGTGTCCCAACCTATTTACAGTGTTTACATAAAACCCCCCGAAATCTCCACATTCCTTGAAAAGTTAATCCAGTACAAATATTGACTGGCTGTCAATTGAGCATTATTGACTTGCTCCGGGACTGTGCTTTATTGCCTTAACTGATGAAACTTGTTTTCCTTGCTAAACTTAATTTCTTTTTGGCCCCATTTGGATGAAACACCATTTGCTAGACTGCATCTCTTCCACTCACTGCTATGGGGCTGCCTCTTCCAGTTAGCTAGAGCGGTAGGAAAGCCAGAGTACTTTGCGGTATGCAACAGGAGCTTGCAGAAGGAAACCAACAACCCAGTCTGCATTTTACAAAAAGAACCTGGGCCAGCACCAGTTCTATCTATAAACATTTGGTCCACACCAGCTCCGATACAGTGATTGCCTTCTTTGCAACCACATACCGTTGCGCAGAGCGGCATTTCTAGAAAGGCTGGAAGGGTCTATGAACCCTTCAACAGGGTCTGTGAAAAGTAACTATGAAAAGCAAATTGATTACCAGCAGGCTTAAATTCCCACTGTGGCAGTCTAAACCTTCACTGGGAAGTAGGTTTTTTTAAGGAATTCTAAAAGCCAAAAACCTTGGATGTCTTTGCATCATTTGATCAGGAATAATACAAATCAGGTTGTCCAGAAACCAAAGTTCATGAAACACACACACTCATCATATTTTGAACACCCAAACCCCCGTTATTTATCATTTCATTTTTTAAAAAATCTATGGTTTCTAGATACAGCAAAACAGAAACCAAAAATAGCAACTTTCACAACGTTCCCCGATTCTGAAACAAATTCCATCAAACATTTTAAGTTCTGACCCCGAGGTCAAGTGAAACTGACAATAAATCTTCGGAAGGATTCGATATCATTAAGCTGCAAAACCCAAAATCTATTATGAAAGATTTATCAAAACTTATAAAAAATGAACCCAAAATATTCCTCTTGGTACAAGGAAGGACAAAAGAGTGGAATGGCAGACAGGGAAGGAAGTGTAGATCTTGAATGACCACAGCACGTTATAAAGCAGGTATTTCTCTCTGATCTCAAAACAACATTTAGGAAGAAATTTCCTGAAAATGCCAATTAAGACAGACATAGGGGGTTTATTTGTTGTTGTTGTGGGGTTTCTTTGTAAAGGAATGTAACAGAACAGACACTTACACTTTGCAGGAACACTATCTACTTCTCCACATGGGGATGCTTTTTGCACCACGTACAACTCCAGGGCAGTATCTGGTGCTGAGACAGGATGATGCCACCATCTGTTCCTTCTTCTGTTCTCATCAACAGCCTGGTGAGAGAGGCAAAGAAAGAAAAAAATGAGGATACGTCATATTGCTACATCTTGATTTAATATTCTTTATAACTTTTTATGTCTAGTTCAGGTGATGAGACAGCCCAATTCTTTTAATCAAACACACTCAAACTACCTTCTTGGGAACTGAACAAAGTCATGGCAGTTGTGTTCTCAGATTGCCAACGACACAGCAAGTTTATTCATGTCTAATTATTTTATTTTTTATTTTAGCCCTTACAAGTCATTTTTTTTTCTACAAGATTTCCTTTCCTTTTAAATGAAAGGCTTCTTCTAAACATTTGACAAAGGGAAGAATCTACCCTGTAACACCAGCTATGTCAAGAATGCACCTGGTCCTCTGTTAAGATACTTTGACTAACCTGAATAAGGTTAAGCGTTAATATTTTCATTAGTTTACTAGTTAGTAAGTTTTGGGGGTTGGGGGGTGGTGGTTTTTTTTTTCTTGAAAAGAAGAACAGGTCTTATCACAAATTTTACTTTTTTTTTATAAAAAATGGGCTGATTTGTGATAAAATCTTTTTTTTTTTTTAAAAAAAATGTGTTATTATTCAAATCCTGTCAAATGAATTCAAGGTGTCTAAAGCAGTTTAGCTAATAGACTCCACGAGCATCACAGTAGAACCACCATATGTCCCAGTTTGAAGTGACTGTCTCCTCTGCTTTTCCTTCAGCAGACCCCATGCTGCTCACTCTCATCCCCACTGACCACATGAGGAACAAGAAGATGGCAAGAGAGCAAAGCAGCACTGCCCCTCAAAAAAACCTGCTAGAGAAGACCAACTGATTCAACAGTGGCTATCCTCTGCTGGATGTCACTAGGAGTTACTGTTTTCCTGTAAAATGTTACATAGATATGAGATATGGAATGGGAAAATCAGCATCTTAACAGGGCTCTTCCTTTCCCAACAGCTTTAGCCATAGAAAATGAAACTGGTGATTTATCCAGTAGGTCTGATATTATCCTCATTCCTATAAGCATGCTACTGCATGAAAAGTCATTGTGCATCTGCAGTTTAAGTAGCTGATGTAACACCTGCAGTCATACCTCCAGCAACACAAAGTCTGCTGCTCTGCAGCAGTTCTACCAATTTCTCCTGTCCTGCCCCAGCCACTGGGGTTTCCTCTCACACATACTTCTGTGGAAATGTGCTCTGTTGCTCCTCCTCCCTCAGACACGCTCCTGATGCGAGAGCTCAATCAGAACATGAAACACTCTATGCTTTTTTATCTTTTATTTTATTTTTACATACTGTAACTGATGTTAAAACCATTTTCTGGTATAATACGTATAGCTGCGCTCTGCAGGTTTCAAAAAAAGGCTCGAAAGTATTCTGTAGCTGTTTAGTCCATTTTCATCTCCTGTTCCTCGTTCACACATCTTATTTCAGGCACGAAAGGAGGAGCCGCTTATGCCCTGAGACACAGCATCCACGTGCTCACAGGAGTGCAAACACAAACCCAGCAAACTTCACAACCTTCACTGGGCCTGTATGGTGCCCTCAAGAAGAACAATGCATCCCAGAGGTGTGCACACGTGTGCGTGTGTGTGTTGTGTACAGATATCTGTGAGAGAGGCAGGCGGGAGCAGCATGGAGGCCACGGGAGGGGGGGATGTGCAGCACAAGCCTGGCTAACACTGGGTTTTTAAGGTGCGACATAATCATTTAACATACAGATGGTATATCAGTTTACATCTCACACTGAGAGTTCGTACTTGGTTATACCAGAAAAGGGAGAAACAAATTATAACAGAGTCAAAAAGCCCCTGAAAAGCGAGGCTACGAAGGACCCCAGATGTACTTGAACCAACCACAATCACACCACCAGCATGAGGTGTAAAAAGTGCCAAAAAAAGATGAAAACACTGACACTCCGTATGTTAAAAAGCTTGGGGTTTGCTGTAGCCCAAAATGCTTCCCTCCCCACATACCTGTACATAATAATAATAATCATAATAAAAAATAAGCCCTCAAGATCAAATAGTCAGTGATATCTCAAAAGAAAAAAAAGACGACAGGCTTAAGAAACCAAATCCTTGTAATAAATAATATATTATGAGTTAAGGAGATGAACTGACAAAGTGGTGCACCTCTAATCTCCTCCCTGCAACAGCGAGAAGAGCTGAATCACTCGCACAACATTTTTCTTTACGCATGTTCAGGGATTGCTCCTACACTCCACTTTCTCCAAGAATATCATGCTCTACTAATTTGCCAGATTGACTAAGCTACATACCAGCAGCATAGTCCGTTTTAACCTGTCATTTTATCTTTTAAAATATAATTTCTGAACATTCCCTTACTAGAATATAATTGACTATTTTGGGGCAGGTTTAAATTAGGGATGAGAGAATCAAGGTATTTAACTAATGCAAACTCAGCTCTCTTTTTGGGGTTCAGAGGTAAGGCCCTTTCTCACAAATCTCTCATATTCAATGCTAAGTTGTCAAGTCCAGCAGCTGTGGCAGCCTCCTGATGGCTCTGACATCAATCTAATGTAAATTTTGCATGTTGCCCATACTCGGAGACCCAATGCAGCCCTGCAGTGCATCAAGGGCCATCTCGCTCAGGATTCCCGGTTATTCATTTATTTCAAACTTGAAATGACATCTGTGCACCTGAACAACGATTTTAAAAAACAATCTATAGAAGAGAAAAAGTCCAGCAGCGTGGCAAAGATGCCAGGCACATAAAGAAAACTAACTAGCTCATATTTCTAAGCAATAAAATCAATGTCACCTTTTTATACCTTCAGCCCCTTGTCTAACGTCACTCAACAGACTCCTACCAGCGTTGTGCTGCTATTTCAGGCAAGGTAGGGGTAAAGCCCATGAGCAAGGACCTCCCACCTTACACCAGTCCCATGCTTCTCCACCAAGGGCACGTCCCTTCAGTTCTTCCTCTCTCAGCTTTGCCATCTGGGGAAAAAGGGTCTCTGCAACATTCAGGACCTAAAAGCCATCACGCTGAAGTGCACTAGCTTTTATGAGAAAATATACACCTCCCAAGCAATAATTGTTAAAGGAGGGACCGCTTTTGGTGTAATACACCACACACAAATTTTATAATGAAAACTCAGGCAGCAATATAGAACAAAAGACTGCATGACATGATATTTATTTTCAGAATGAATGACAGTTTGGCATTCTGGTATGATATGTGTAAACAGAATAGAACATCTATTTTTCTTTTAAGAGCCCAGAAGCTAGACAGATTTTTGTTGTTGTTGTTATGTAATTATTTCTAGTATGGCATTAGCACACTTTCATGCCTGCATAAGCCTGGTATACATGTGACTGCACTGAAGACTCCTGTATCTTGACAGGTCAAACAGTAAATGATGAGAATGTAACTTGTTAATATTTGAACTAAGTTATAAACTACTTCCATGATGACATCGTACCTAACCATCTTTTCTAATTTCTTTTCTTAGTCTAAGAAAGCATTTCAACTTAAAGGAAAAATGAAAAAAAAAAAAAGAAGAAAAATAAAAGAAAAAGAAACAGAGTGTTTTGTTAGCAATAAAGTAGATTTCAAATTTGTTCAAATTCAAATTAATTATTTTTGACATTAGTTATTTTAGTATTGCCGAGATTTTGAATGATGCAATGATCATCAGAAACAACTCTGCCCACAATTATGTCTAAATAGAGTTATTACTGGTCATCAGCTCAGAAGACCACACCAACACAGCTAAGACTCATAATCCAAGTCAAACACACACAAGTAGGAGAACTAAGGACATGTAAGAATAGTATTAAAGGATTAAGAAAATTCTAGAAAAAAGCAGAGTCAGTAGCAAATACAAGTAATTGGTTTCGAAAGTTTGTTTTTTCTTGAATAGCTTTGGAGACAAGCCTAAAGAGAATTTAGAAACAAGAACATATTTTGAAAAACATTTGCTTGTAGCACAGTGCTTTTATATTGAAAATCAACTCACCAAATCACTTTTGTATAGAATAGAGTTTTTCATGTCCTACAGAATTCACCAGCAGCCATCAACACTCCCAAAGGCCTGTTATTTCAGGCTGATGGAATTGTCTTATAAGGCACAAGAAGAAAAGAAATAATGAGGCCAGGAATGGCAGCCTCATGTTCTGCCCTCTGCAGCCAGGATGCGCTGCCTTTTTTCTAGAATTCGTGCTTTTTCTCTTATGCCACATTCCACACTCCTGTTTACACTTCCTTATTGCTGCTCCATTTTACCCTACTAAAGTCTTGCATCTTCCTTCCACCTCACTCCCTTTATAGCAACCCTTTTTCTTCCCCCATCTATCTTTCAGTAGGTTTATTTTCTCACCATAATAAAAGTGGATGCCAAAACTGCAAGCTGGTTTGGCCTGCGGTTTGGCCTTCCCAGTGCCGAGCTGTTGGAAAAGGAGTCATCACTGCAAACCTGCACAAGTGACAGCTATTGCTGCTGGCAAAGGCAGGAACTGCAGTTAAGATTTTAAGAAGATTTTTAAAAAAGGAAAAAAAATGCAGAAGAGGAAAGGGGGGAAGACACCATTCTTCAGCCCAGCTATTTGAGAGATAATTGCTGTAATTTTGTCTCTCCTGAATCTTCTCATCAGGCAAGCTTACTGAGGAAGGCAGATTTCTAGTTCTTAAAAGTGCAGTAATTCACACTTTTCTAGAAGTTTTATTAGTTTGAAATATACACTTTACTGTTTCAAATTCGAGGACAAGCCCTAAAAACTGAAAAAAAAGTCAAAGAAAGAGAAACAGAAAAAGACGGACAGACAAGACAAAAGATCAAACCATATAGTGCTGGGAAAAAGAAAAAAAAGGAAGACAAAGATTTTCACTTTGTCTGGCACAGTGTTTTAATGTTTTTTAAATTGTTCTGTATTTTCACAGCTTCAGCTGATATTTCTGAAATATGGAATTTGCATTTTCTAGGTGGGGAACGCTGCCAAAGATGTTAAACCCAGGCAGATGTAAAGTTGCACCACTATATTGTGACGTGGCTCCTTAAGAACAACTTAAAAGGATAAAAAAAAAACAAAAAACAACAAAACAACCACCCAACAACCATCACAAATATTCACTAACCCATATGGTCAATAATTGCTGTTTAATAGTCCTCCTATTACAAACCTAAAAAGCAGCAGCCAGAATTACCAGTAGAGTATTAATAAACAGGAATGAGTTAATAGTGCATAAAGACCTTCTAGTGGAACAGTGGGGGAGTTGAATATTCTTTTCTTAAGTCAGCTGTAAGTAATTACTACATGGTGTGCTTCTGACTATTACCATAACAGAGCAATTGGACGTGAAGAATGGATAATAGTATGGACATGGAGGTATTTTTAGAATATCAGCAGTGAGGCAGGTAAATGCCCTACTCAGGCACAAACCTTTAAATAAGTTTAAATAACTTTTCTTAATGACACCTAGCCTGAGCAGAATTTTGAAAAAATCAATCTAATAAATTATTTAAAGTAACTTTATACAGGCTTGTCTGTGATATGTAAATAAGGGAAACAGAAAGAAAAAAAAAAAAATCCCACGCAGACATTAAGCAAGCAACCAGCATTACGGTAACTACATAATCACAGGTTTCTCTCCATTTCTTTTAGAGTAGTGCCTTCATCCGTTTGTATGTGGACTGTGCTTCACTTGCTTCCATTGGCTGCCCAGGTGAAAACTAAAATATTCAGATAAGAACTGTAACTGTGACTGCAGAAGTTGTGGGTTTTCTACAATTGAGTTAGTTGTCCTCAGTGATTTAATGATGCACATCATTTATTTTAGAATATTTTTATAGGAGCATTCACTGAAGATGCAGCTTCGTGTACAAAGGACTGTCCATTATGTTATGCAGCAGGGCTTTTCATGTACAACTACAGGCTGAGATATTGTCTATCGACACAACGTATGTTTTCACATAAAAACAGCTTGAGACTTTTGATTCAGAGAGTAGTAATTTTGAAAATGCACAGAAATATAATTTAAGGAATATTCTGAATTTCTCAGGTTATAGGTCTTTCTCCTGCTATGTTGCTACACAGGGCAGATGTTGATTTTTCAATTTGCAGGTTTGTTAAGCATCATGGAATGTTTTGGTTCTCAATCAAGAATATTCTTCCCAAGTGGTTGCAAAGTCCTATGCCTGAAAATAAAAGCATATCTTTTTTGTTTCTTAGCAGCACGCATTCTGCATCCAGTAAAAGCATAAAATAGATAATGCAATGCCATTCATCGGACCAAGATCTACATTTTAAGCCACAAGATCTCAGAATACAATATATTTGCAGGTTATGTTCTACAAACACAGTTTATACACAACAAGAGGCCATTCCATTTACAGTCTGTCATACCAATAGTTCTGTTCAGAAAATTAGTATATACAATGCACTATGATGTCCTTGGTATAGTGTCTGTCCACTGATGTGCCACTACATTGGCCAGCTACCAATGACCTTATAAAAGCAACAGTCCCTGCATACACGATTTTAATGATGAACAGCATGCATACCAAGAGACAGGATAAAATAATTTTGGCTCCCCTAAAGACAACAGAGATTGTGATGCTGAGTTCCCCCACAGTATTTGCTATCTTCAACAGCGATTTATGACTAATCTGCTCTGCTGCAGTTGATATTAGTCCTATATTTTCACGTAACAATGAGATACAGCTATAGAAATCACATTTTGCAAGATCCACCTCTGCATAAAGTCGCTGACTTCAGGGCATTTTATCAAGATGGGTTTGGCCCTTTGCAGTCTTCTGCCCCATTAAATCTGAAGATTATGTGTTGTTCTTAGTCAGTCCCCTGTTATCATAATGGAGAGCTGATGTTATAATGTGGGTCAAACAAACAGCTAATTGTTCTTGGGCATGGCTTGAGCAAAAACAGAATGGAGAGGCTGAAGACATTAATAATAGTACTTGGCGCGATTATAATAGATAGCTTCTATCAGAGGATTTAAAATCACTTTGCAAGCACATTGCTAAGTGTTTTTGATACTCCCATTTGAAAGTGAGACCATCATCTTAAGACCATGCCCATACATTTAGATACTGGAGCAGTGAGAGTTTAAACAATCAAGCAAGCAATACATGATAAAAGGCAAGCTTTGGAGAGTCGTGCTAAATATGAGCCAACTTGAAATCAAAGCAGAAGTTTATAAGGGCATATTTAAATAAGCTAAATAAAAAGAAAACAAGTAGGCAACACTGAAAGAATAAAAATTGCTTATGGACGAAGGTTGGTTTTTTGGTTTTTTGTTGTTTTTTGTTGGCTTTTGGTGGGTTCCCCCCCCCAAAAAAAAAAAAATTAAAACAACACATTTGCTGCTTTCTACTGTTTTTCTGCACTATGGCGCATCCGGCAACTGCTTTTGCAAAAGGGTGGCGCAGAGAAACAAACCTACGTGCATGGTTAGACCTCTCCAGGCAAGACCAGGACTCAGAACAACGTGCTGGATTGCAGGAGCAGACTTTCTAAATGTAAGCAGTTTCAAGCAAAGAACTGACTTCTCACATGCCTAGGTTTAGGATATTTCTGGTACCGTAGACACACACACACGCACACTTTCACACTTACACACACATTTATTAGAACGTTAAACAATAATACCCCAGGCTATATCCTGCATGGAAAAATTCTATGGAAAGTTTAAACAGGCAAGGCAGAGAAAGGGTGAGAAAGGAAACACAAAAAAAAGTGAAGTAGTGACACAGAAGTCACAAAATTGCAGCTGGAATCAAGGTCACCCAAACTGACTCAGAAACTGATTACGGGCAGAATAAATCTGCAGCTATGGAGCTGACATGGTGGGGGGGGGTGGGAAGGACATGGCAAAAGTATGAAAAATAAGGTGACTTAACACTGCTGAAAAAGTTTCACCGCACAGAAAAACAATGCAAAAACCGATCTAAAAAAATTTCGACCAGAGATAAAAGGCACCAAATGCACGAAAGCATAATAGTTACAAAGACAACTGGCTTCTGTTACAAAATATTTTCATTACAAAAATACTATTGCCCAAGTTCCCCGCATCTTTCCATTCCTCAGCCACATTCTTCAGAGGTCTTTCTGTAAGGACCAAGAGGGATGTAGTCAGCAAAAAGAAGACAACAGAGGCATTACCACTTGTCTGGGACATTTGATGTATTTATGGAGAATAAAATTCAATTGTCTAAATTACTAGCCCTAGGGAAATTGTTTTGTAGTTCTCATTCAAGCTGTTACTCAGGATGCATTCTGTCCTTCAGAACAGCCTGAAGCTGGTCCTGCAGTGTGAATTCTTCGAAAACAAGATAATGGATTATTTTTAAATGATTCTTGAGGAAGGCTCGGATATACTTTAAAGTTTTCCAGTGTGGCACACTGGTCTTACATCTTCCAGCTTAAAATAAAGTGGAATTACTGAATCAATAGTTATACGTAGAAGTTTTTGGCTTAACAGAACAGTCCCATTATACCTTTCTACAACACTAAACTTCCAGTAGAATCCCCAAGTCATCTGAGCCCAAAACACAACTTTGATCAACATATCAGTGTCTCCTGTCCCTGCAGTATCCCCTGGATACCTCTTAAGGAAGTACTGAGCATATTCAAACCTCCTTCAGTAACGGGCTCAGTGCTATGGTGTTTAAGGTCCATGATTATGCATCATTTCCTTAAAATGGCCTCTTATTGCTTTCTTGGTCCTGAATGAGACAGTAAAAAGAAACACTTTTTTAAAAAATCAGAACTGAATCATTCATGCATGGCTGCAATTGTCATTTGCATTTCACCGGCATCTCAAGATCTCAGGCAAAAGTGGGACACTGGTCTCGGAGCATGTATTAAGAGACATCACCTTCCCCAAAGAGCTTTCAGCTAGACAAGAGACACACATGGGAGGAACTATATGGTATCCTTATCCAATACTGTGCCAAGAGCGCAATTTGTCTGAACACTGAGCCTATATAAAGTATGTGATATAAACTTTCAAAGGGTGATGAAGGCAAAACTTCAAAGATTGCAACAATTTCTGATTTTATTCACCCACCTATGTTTACACCCAATATAAACTAAGGGCTGCAAAGAATCACTTTCTGTCCCCGCTTTTGCAAACATAACCACTTAGCTTAGTCACATATTGGAGAATATTTTTTGACGGGAAACAGAGTAATTGCTTTGCAAGCTGAACCAAGAAGCAGATATTCTAGCCACAAAAAATAACACAGCAACCCGCTGATCACTGCCCCCCCCCCTTTAGCTGAGATGGTGCTGAGATGGTGCCTCCAAGTTTATCAAACACTTCTGCCCATGAACCTGCATCAAAGCTGCTTTGACCACATTAATCTCAAGTCAGCTGCTTTTCATTTATGCCTCAGCTTCACCAAGATACAATATCAGAGAAGGTGGTAATCCAAGGGGACAGGCAGTATTGACATAGTAATGAAATTACAGCCCATAATGTTTTGTGGTCTGTGCCCATGGTTTCAGCTAACTGTTGAATAAGGTCAGTAACAGGCCTGGGCCACCTGTATTAGAAGTGCAATTTGGAAACAAGGAAAGAACAAGAAATTTTTGCAGCACTTCTGAGCAATCTCCGAGGAGAAACAAAGTCATGGTCTCTGCAGGTGCCTAGGTTTGGCTAACAGGGCTCCTGTCTCCCATGGCCCATGCCACATGGGGTCTTGATCAAATTGTTCACTATCTGGAAACGTTATCTAAACCAGGGAACGCTTAAAGAACAGAAAATTTACCCAAGAATGAATAGAATCGGGACAATGGGATATAACCTGTACCCAGCTCTCTGCCTCGCTCTTTTCAGCCTTGCTGCAGGGATGATTCAACTACCTGAGTTTCAGGGGTAGAACTGCTGTATATTAAGAGAAAACAGCATTGTTTTGGGGTAGGCACAATGCTGAGCTGAGCAGCCCAGTGGGTGGATAGCTAGGGGCTGGGCAAACAGCAAGGGCTATGCCATATACTGCAACAGCTCCCATTTGTAAATCAGGGACCCCCAAACCACCATAACTTTCACCAAAAAAAAGCATCACTCTCCCATTTCAAGTAAGATTTCCACATTTTTACTACTGCTTTTAGTTGGCCACAAATTCATCATGTATAATTGCCACTCATCCCAGACACTGCATAGTTCTGTGTATGCTGTGACTCAAAACTGCTCCTAGAAAAGCAGTTTTGTTTGAAGTCCAACTTCTGATTTCATGCAGTATCACTCATTAACTGAGCAAAGCTGCAACCAGCTTCATTTATTGGAATATAACAGCTAGACCTCATTTTACTCACTTGCACTGACATGACGACCTGGAAATATTCCCACCTCTCCCTACTGTTCTTGTTCTGGTTTTTCTTCAGAGCTGCTTGAAACACGCACTGCTTTTTTCCCCTTCTGCCTTGCTATCATTTCTACTCTCCAAACCCACTTTTATTCTTCTCCCACTTAATTCTTCCTTCATAATTACATATTCCCTTAAGATTCTTTCCTATTAGTTTCTTAGTTACCCCTAATGGGCCATCCGCTTACAGGTACCATCAGTTGCCAACCTGATCACATTTCTCCATGTACTGCAGTTTGATGGGTAGTTTTCATTTTCTGTTAACTCTTCACGAGGTATCATTTTTCTTAGGCTGTCCCCAAGACTGCAAAGTTTCTCAGTGCCTTTACCACAGTCCGCGGCAGCAAAGGTTTAAAATGACATCTCCCATTACTTCTAACTTTATGGCAAGGTGTCCGACACCAGCATAGCCGTGAGGAGATCATCAGAAGACTAAAAGTCGACAGGTTCTTCCCAAGCCTTGCCAGAGATACACAGTTTGGGACAAACCTTGCTGTTTGCTCAGCTGGGCCCATAATGGTTGCAGAGACAGTATTTAAAGCTGGGAAAAACAGTCAGGCCTTGCAAAAGAAGGGAAAATGAACAGATTGACATTCTCAAAATCCTTTTATTTTTATGTTATTGATGGCTTTTATTAAAAATATTTTTAAAATCCAACCTGTTTCTATGGAGAGGTTCAATTTCAACAAAACAATTTTCTGATAAAAAAAGTTCCATCATAAAAAAAACATTCAACCAGTTCTACTGATAAATTTCCACATTCTTTTCCTGACTGGAGCCAGGGACAAGTACATGAATCTATCCTGAGGAAAAGGAGTTCCTTAGCTGGAAAAAGGCAAGGTGTTTATTCTTCCTTGGAAGTATGAGCAAAGCAGCAGCTGATTAATAGTGAAAGCAGTATCAAGAGAAATGTATGCTAAGTTTCAGCACAGAATTAATTTCTATGTGTAAATATGTATAAATTCCTTACAGTAATAGAATGTGCTGCAAAATTCAATAGATTTCTCACCATAATGGTGTAAGCAATCAAGGAATATATTAAGGAAGAATAACAAGAGAGAGACACTGAAAAATACCTTTCAAAATTCCCTTTACTGACTGCATGACGTTGCTACAACAGTAGCCATCCTAAATTTTATCCTAAATTTTTACACTAGTAGATAAAAGGAAGCAAAAGCCTCACTATCTGACTTCAGAGGTATATCAATGTACAGCAAATTCTGAGGATTGTCCCGACCAGTTTAATGACAAGAGGTATGTATGAAGTATTTTAGTGAATGCCTCACAGAAAATATTTTAATAAATTTCCACGTGAAGCCCTTCAAGCTTCTTGAAATAATGGCTACACAGCCAGGGAGGAAAAAAAAAAAATCCAACAACAAAATGCTCCCCTGCCCCATCCTCACAAGAACTGCTAAAGAAGTTCAAAATTCATGGGAAGTGAGCAAGCAAAACCAACCCTGAAGGTCAGAATTGACCATACTCTGAGTGAGGAGACTTCTTGGATGAAAATTTAAGATTTAATCCAGTCAATTGACAGCCTGTTTGCCACTAAGTTCACTTATTCAACAGCACCAAAAATAATGCAGCAATTACATTCATAAATGAAATACTATATGTAAAGTAACAGCTCAAGCTTTTTGAGCTGAGTCATACCCTCTAAAAACCACAGTGGGCCTAAAAATACTAAATAAAGTCTCGCTGACATGCACTATTTATTGGCATTTATTTAGTGCCTTTACATAAGCAAATATTTTAACCTTTTTCTGCACCGCAGTATTCCAGTCTCAGTTCCCAATAATGACATTACGCAGTTCCTAAACTAAATGCTACTACACTATTTCCCAAAACTGTGAAAACAAAACAGAGCAAAACAAAATACAACAGCATTTTTAAAAGATGTAATGATCAGCAAAAACGATGCATAAAGCCATTATTTTTTGCTGGGCTTTGTTGTGACAGTTACCATGGCTAACCCATTAACATATTTGCTGTACAAGTATGGTCATTCTATGGCCTTAATTAACTTTCAAGTGGAGAGTGCTGTGGCTTACCACTTATTAAATATCCACTACAATAAGTTACAGTTTTACCCTTCCAACCTCACTTAGCCAAGACACCTAGAAGAACCAGCTTTCTATCTGACTATAATTTTGTAATTGCTTTTTACTGAAATTATGTTGAAACTGGACCCCCTATGTAAATGTATTTTGCCTGGTTCATCTGAAATTGGCCACCCCTAATCAGATCTGGTTGATATTTGATTGAATAAGTGGAAAATTAAGTTTCTCTCTGATAATGCTTTGCTTTTTCCTCCCTTTCATTATTTATAATGTGGGCATTTTTTTGTTGAAATTTGAAAGCATGCCCCCTAGAGAACAGCAGAAGACAGACACATCGGAAAGGCTGCTGTGAAAGCTAATCTACTTCTAGTACAACACACAAACAGTGTAGTTACACTAAGCAAAGCTAATTTCAGCCAGTGCTTTACTCATGAAGAAAGCAATGCTATTTGAGATTTAATCGAGTCAGAATTAGGTTTTGTGATTAGCTAGGCTGAGCTGTTAAGGTATAGTCATAATGATATCATTATTTCCACACACCCATGTGGCATGAGCATCGTCGAGTAGTGTAATGCTCTGTATGTTTAAACTTGTATACTGCCAGCTAAAAGCAACTGAATCCACCTCCATCAGGCGTTCCACTGAGTATAAAATAGGACTTGAGTTTGAAAAAAAATAATTCTACAAAGGGAACACATGAAAAGGCCACAAGAGTGCACAACTGAAAAATATATAAAAATGCAAATTTCCCTAAACTTCATCTTTGGATGGACTGAAGCATAAGTGAGAACTTCAACAAAGCTATAGAAAAAGATGACAGGTCTGAGTTTCAGAAATTTAAGACAGCAGTAGGATTAGACACTTTGGGTTGTCTTCGCATACATTTCTTATGGGAGTTAATTCCATTTGACATGCAAGACCAAAGCAAGATTACAGAGGCATAGCCCCATGGCGAGGTGTATGCTGTAGCTAAAAGCTGGGATTTGAATAATTGTGCAGGCTTACTCCAAGAATCAGGCGAGAACAGAATGAATGGATTATTACAAGGAACTTTGTACATTTTTAACTGCTGGACTTAATAAAATACCCAGTGTGTAAGACTGGTATTATGGTTCTCTGCACTCACTCTGGTTGAAGTTTGTGGTAGGATCTATCAAATATGAGAAAAAACAGAAGCTGTTAAAAAAGAATGTGAAATGAAGAACTGGGCAGGGCCGTGCCCCACGCGGTTTTCTGAGGGAAGCAAATTTGGAGAGCTTTAGTTCAAAATATTCAGGCCCCCAAAAGTTAAAGGGAATTCATTTCCTGTACAAAAGAAGGTTGAAGGAACACAAGAGACTGTATTGGAAAAATGAGGGGACAAAAAAAAAAAAAAAGGTGAGTTTTTATTTCACTGTTTCAGCTTGTTAGCTAGGTCATTTATTACGGAGAGAGATTACTAATCCACACATTTATTTTTTTTTAAATTGACCTCTTCCCTTTGTGTCT
Source organism: Charadrius vociferus (assembly GCF_000708025.1). Lineage (NCBI taxonomy): Eukaryota > Metazoa > Chordata > Aves > Charadriiformes > Charadriidae > Charadrius > Charadrius vociferus. The sequence goes on along the minus strand of NW_009648550.1, from coordinate 3,549,089 downwards.
GTGGAAGCACTTGTCTGTAAAAGGAGGTAATAGCTGACTGCTCCTTAGAGTCAGTGCTGCTTAATTAACTGTCCAGTGAGAATTATTGAAATACTTATATAATTCTTATTTAGCACTCATTAAAGTGAGGGATACAAATGCTGGACAATGAGAGGTTCAGGAAGGCTTTGAAAAGAGAGAGTTAGTACTCTAATAGCAAAGAATTATGAAAGCCTGCCCATTAACAGTAACAGAGCAGACCTTTCATTTTAAAAGTCACTGATTCAGATCTGGACTTATCTGATATATTTTAAAAAGCTCCTTCATCCAACCCCCTAGCAATAGACCGTCTCCAATTTCTCCTGCCATCACTAACCAGACTGAGCAGTAGGGCATGAAGGAGATAAATGACACTTCTGCACTGCCCTGTGACAGTGCCGTGGACACACAGCCCTGTGCACCCTCGGCTGGGTTTGGCACAGCTTGCACCCCTCCAGTCTCCTCTCAGCACCCCCACCCCCCCCCGCCCCAAAAGCTCGTCAGCCGCTAAGAGCACACTGAGATAGGTAAGAGAGAACCAGTTACAATGATTTGTACCAGAACAGTATTAGCAAAGTACATGTACTTTCTTCATGCAGGACTTCCCTTGCATAAAACGTGTCTATGAATATCAGTATGTTACATATAAAGAAAATCTCAGGTGATTATCATTTTGCCCTAAAAGTAATCTCTACTTTATTTCAACGGGTGCTTTGGAAGCCTGCCATAAAAGGTGATAAATAACCTGAATAACTTGGCAGTTTCCAAAATGGACATGAAGAGCCTGCTGGTACCAAGCAATAGCAAGTTTCAACACCACCTTTAACTTACTCTGTGACATGGATTATGGCAATAATAGACTATCATACAGAAAATGAGCTAAATTCATCAGCACTCTTTTCAAAACAAAAAGAACATGCATATGAATCTTTCATGCACAATAAAGTCTTTTCAGAATTAACTGGCCCAATTTCAGTGTGTTTCTTGTAGCAGAACTGGGTTTACAGAGGCCATATGCCTTAACAGTTTGTCCTCAGAAAATCTACCCACAATAGAGAACAGCGTTATCATCACCTTAGAGGCTTTGAAGGTTCATTCCTTCACAGAAGGTGTGCTCCACTGCTCTCTAATCTGTATATTGTCAGAAGTTCTTGAATCTACTTAGACACGAAACTCGGATATCCTTTCTATTCATATAATGATTGATGAAACACAAGGGAAAATAAATTGAATTATGTTAAATCTCCCAGGGAAACATAATTAAGCTGTAAAGCATTCCCTTGAAATTCTTGTATCACTCAGGCTGTGTCTTCTACTACATGATCAATAATAATATTAATTAAAGACAATTATTTTGAAGGACTTGCACGAACTTTCAGCTTTTACTATGTTTTATACTATTAAAAGCTAAGGATTTGTTTGGCTGTCATAACTGTAAAATCTTCCTATATTTTCAGCACAAGGTTTCTAGTATTGTGGCTGGGATTTTTGCTTTCTTTTTTGGTACCTATTGCCGTTCTTAATTCTAAAATCTGTATGTCTGCATATAGTTCAGCATACATACATTACAGAAACCACACTGAAGATAATACAAACATTACAACCTTACCCTAAATACAGAAGCTAACCAATTGCTGAACTAGTGCCATCGATTTTATGAAGGAATTTTGTTATAGATGGAATCTGTCAACAAAAAAGCCTTGGTGAACAATAATTCTTATCATTGCAACAAAATTATGTAGAAGACGATTGTGTGTTTCTACGACATATAGACAAATATAAATGGCGTGTGTACATATACATGCATTTTAGTGTATATATATTTATGAATATATATAAAAAACTATAAATATATTCTGGTTCTAACAACATTCCCTTGCTTATGAAGGCTCATGTTAAGAAAAAAAAAATAATTAAAAAAGTCCCTTCTTTCTTGGCCAGAAAAATTAATTCAAATCCAATGGTGAAAATGGCATAAAAAGCATGGCGGTTCTGAGCAAGTCTAGAACTCAATCCTAAGCATCATCCCTAAAGAGTCACCAAGACTTTCAGCAAATGTCATAAGCTCTGTGCCGTGGATTTTTTTTCAAAGAGAACTCTCACTAAGCAAAGAGGTTCCAGTTTCACGAATGCTTGTCAGAAGCGCACATAATATATGAAAGAAAGATGGACTTCTCAAATATGAAAGCATGTATTACAAAAAATACAAAAGGCTTCTGAAGAAAGTAGACATTGAGTTTGGAACACTAAATACTATTATGAAAGCCATAAATAGAGCAACAATAATTAGAAGAATATCTTGGTATTTCTGAAACCGCAATAATAAAGCAGTTTAGCAAGATAACAGGAATCCAAGATGTTAATAAGTTGGGTGTTTGGTTGTTCTTTTAATAACAAAGGCATTGAAAAGGCAAATTTCAGACCTTGTGGAAGAAGGCAAATAATTTCTCCCCAAAGGCAGAGGAAAAATTTCTCAAATGAGCTTCATCCTAAAAAAGATCAGAGTGAAATATATGAAGCAAGATGACATAATGGGCTGTTGCTTAAATGCAGCCACCGATAGTACCCTATTCTGAAAACTAGGCTGTGGGTAATTGAATGTAAGACGAAGCAAAAATATAGAAAAGGCCAAGCTGAAGCATAAAAATGCAGTGTGTGTAACAGTATTGAGAAGAGTACAGCTCTGTAGAACTGATTAATAAGAAGAGCAGTGAACAGTACAGAGTGGATTTGCAGAGATTAGAATGTTGCAGGCTTTGTCCAAAAGATTTTATAAAGTTCTTATCGGGTTTGAATTTAAACAGGGTAAAATTTATTTAACACTATTAATGTTTCCCTTTGACCTTTAAATATATCTTCCCTCTACCCCCAAAAAGGGCACTTTAAATAAAATATGTTTACGCTCCACTATTTCATACCGCCTGCACGTGTGTGCATGTGCATATGCATACACGTGCAGAATCCATTATATTGCTTTGCACTATAGTAAGAAATCAAGAAAGCCATTACAAACAAACTGCTTTAACGTTGGCAGTCAAATCCAAGAGAACATACACTTTTTGATAAACCCTCCAAGTCATGTTCCTGCATTAACAAGTCCAAATATTAGAAGTACAAGATTGCATAGTGGGAACTTGGTAATTTTTGTTTCAAAGCTCTCACAAGCACTCCACTGGAACATGCGTTGTAGCATGCAGCAGCACCACCTCAGAGAAGCTTAAATCAGTCATAAGAAATTTTTATGAAGAGATGAAACATAAAAATGGACTGGGCAGTAAAACTGAAGATAATACTCAAAAAAAAAAACCCGGAAAACTACAGGCAGCAACAGGACACTGAGTAGAGATGGCAGCATCACAAAAACGTAACGTTCAGTGACAAGTTAACGACAGGGACCATCATTACAGACAGAATTAAGTATTTAATGGATAGACTCTAAAGGAAAGACACCAGAATGCAGCTTTAATTTTCTGGTTACAATGCTGCTTCCAAGATGTCTTTGAGGCAGGACTCCTATACCTCAGCTATCATGTTTTGGAGAATTTATTCCTCTTCATCATATGAGACAGGGAGTTGTGCTCAGTCTGGAAACACTCACAGTAGCCCCAGCTGGGAAATACAGGGTTTTATTTCCATTGAGGTAAAATGTTTGCCACAGACTTAAAACCAGAAACAACCAGAGAGAAAGCCACAAGGACAAGGGTGTTCCCAAAGGCAAGGCACATAATGACTAGCAAAGAGAAGACATTAAAATATTTAAAGCTATCCATGCGGTTTCCAATGAAGAAACGTTGTCAACAACAGAAATGCTGGTTTTCAGTCCCTAACATCTTGCCATTTTGGAGAGGGGTTAGAAAGGATTTTTAAGAGCCAGTCATAGCAAGCCAGATTTTTCTTACCAAAAAAGGTACAAATCAGAAACCCAGCTCCCTACACAGTCTGTGGAGGACAGGCACAGAACAAAGTGAATCGTCCTGTAGAGGTGACCATCTGTCTTCATGGACTACAGAGCGCCAAGAGGGTGACTCTAGAATATGGTATATGCCCATATTGAAGGAGGTGAATCCCACCTCACACACTCATCCAGAAAGCTTGAGAGCTGACCTAGCTGAGTCTTACCTTCAGGCAGCCTTAGCTGGTGCTCCTCTACACTAGCTTTTGGACACCTCCATGAATTCCCCTCTGGAGCTTGAGTAAATTTCAGGATTTGGAAAAATTACATATAAACTGTTTCAGAAGTGAAAAGATAAAAGAAGAAAAGACTAATTTTAAATGTAGCTTTTCCTGCCTCCATGCATGCTCACCAATGGCTCTTCCTATATACAAAGTTGACTGAAGGGAGGGGTGGGATTGAATAACAAATTGATGTGATACAATCACATCATTCACAATCACATAATGGACTATATCCCAATTTTCAAAAGGCATAAAGTATCCTCATTAATACGATAAGTGCAGCAGTCAAATCAGTACTATGATTTTATCAGGGTTTTTGACTGTACATGAATTAGAATATAAAATGCATACAGAATTTTTAATGGGAAGGCTTTAACATTCTGTGAATGTATTTCTCACTGTCATTTACATCGCATTAAAGTGAAATTCCACATAAAAGCATAAAGAGAATACTCTATGTCCTAAATTATAGTTTTTCATAGTTGTCATGTCCACATACTAGGAATCTTATTCACAAGCTCTGATATTATCTTAAATCTCAAAAAGGTAAGGTATTTCTCTGTTTGTTTGGTATGGCTGGCAAGTAGAGTTGTTGCACAATAAGGTCAGATGGTCAGGATGAAGCCTACAGAGATCTTTAGGGATACAATTGCATTCACTGCCTGTTCTACAACAGGTTGCTAAACCCTGGACTTCTAGTTCTCATTCTCAGCAGGGTGCTAAAAATGTTACCGTGTTCAGAGAGCTGTTATTATCTTCTTTTAGCTCCTCTCATTTTTCCACCTTGCTTTCAGAACATTAGTTTAAAATAAAGTTTGCCAACAAATATTTGTCTTTAATTCCAATGGGATGCATTTAGTCTTTAAGAAATAAGTATATACTATTTCTAGATACATCTACTTCACGTTAAATTTTACCATAAAAACTAGCAATATCAGTTTTTACAGTCTCACCTATTTTCTCAGATTCAGTAGTTTCATGCTGCTTCAGGTTTGATTAATCTCACAGAAAAAGAGCCTGTAAACTCAGATTTGTTCTATGCTCATCAAACTACCTGGCACAGACTGAGTGACATTTCTGACCAATACGTTATAGTTGGTCTAAATTCTTCTCAACTCTAAATGCTGTCAATTAAAACATTTTTTTTTTTTCCCCAGTGCAACTAGAAATGTTGGATTGTAAAGTAAGTCCTGGAATGTAAGAGAACGTAACAGGCCAACATACCATCCACAGAACACCACACTGCCTTATTCTGGCTGCAGCTTTTCAAACAGATGCAGTTTAGTTCCTTCTAGAGGAACAGCTGGTATGAGATTTTCAGTAGCACACTAGGTACTTCCTTAGACACAGAACATGCAGGAACCCCAGAAGCTCTTAGGGGTACTCTGATATTCAAATTTGGAGTTCTTTCCCTGGTGAAAACAGGTGTCTTGCAACTGCAGCATCTACACATCCTTATTGTAATCTGTTAGTTGTACTGCACCACAGCAAAAACATACAGTTACTGCTGCCTCTCTCCATTTGGCTGCCTTGGAGTACATGCAGCACCTGTGTTAGTGACCCCCCCCAAACTGGGCTTACTGACCTTTCTCAGTCTGCAGTCATTTGGTTTTCTATTTCACTTACATTATTTTAGATATTTTTTTTTTTTTTTTTTAAATATTCTGAGGTTGACAAAGGCCTCACCTTTGTGGGAATCAACTGTAGGATTCCAGGGCGTATCAAATAACTGCTGGACTTCAAATGGTGAAAGATCACATACTCTTCTTTTTCATTCTTTTCTAATTTTTCAAATGTTGGATCTTAATCTTCCGTTCCTGCCTCCCTCCTCCCCATCTCAATAACTTCCCATTGGAACTACTGGTATCTGCAAGGACTTTTTTCAGCATATATGGCATCCAAACATTTGGGTGGAGGAAAGATACGCAGCATCTAAGGATCTGGGGGAGAAAAAACAGGAAATTTCACTGGATTCATGGTAGAAGCATCTACAGCTTTAGCTGCATCTCTTGCCTGTGAATTTAAAGATATTTCAGGCCAGAGAGTAGCAGATATCAGCACTGCAATATTTAGGTTCTAGTAACCATTTATCCATGCCAGGGCAGGAATGTTAATTCTTGAAAGAACCCCACAGACCATTGTGTATGACCAGTGCCGGTTTTAGTATTGCATAAATCGCTAAAAGACAGGACTTTTATTTAGTCAATGCAAAAGAAAAAAATTGTAGGAAGTGATACCTCCTGCAACTGTCTTTTTGCAGAGCAAACAATCTGCTACTCAGTTGCAGAAAAGAAGATAGAGAAGTGAGAATGGTACTTCTGACTGAATGTCCCAGGAGCAGGTTATGAAGAAAGAAAACTCCTCCCTCCTTTCATCTTTATCCTTGATACACACACAACCATAGGTGTTGTGGTATGTGGCAAGTGTGTATGTGAAATACTCATCATTTCAGTCACTTTATTTACTGTGTCATATTGTGCAGTTTTCATTAGGAAGAAGTCAAAACCCTCCCAACCAGCATCTCCCAATATTGGAAATGAGGACTTTAAAGAACCTATCACTGGCTAAACAGCTGCAAAAAAAGTAAAAGTAAATCTTGCCCATCACAGGTTTCTTTATCTGCCTGATTGGCCAGGCAAAATACCTATTTAAAGGTCTGCAGGAAAGGACCACTTTGAAACATCACATTGGGAATTGTCCTTGCCAAAGGAGACGCTTGCGCACTAACGCTCATGCAGGATGATCTATCTGGTATACAACTAGTATCCAAATAGTTAGCACAGGATACATCAAAGAGCAAGCTGGAATGACTGGGGACACAAGCACACCACTCATAGTGAGAGGGAAAGGGGCATATGCCCTTATGCATAATACAGCGGCTTGCTGTGAGCCACAGCGCTCACTCTGTGCCAGCTACATGTGTTGAGCCGTGATCACACAGGTTCTCTGACGCCGACCCCTGAAGTGCATCTGATTTTTAAGAAAAAGACAATTCTACTCACCCCGTGTATAAACTCTGAGAGATCACTTTCCCAACATTTACTATCAAGTGATCATGCATAACAATCAGAAGCCTCCCATACATGACAGCCCAACCAGCATGGTGTTTTCACAAAGATCCTTGTAACACCTGGTGTTACTTTGCTGCTCCAAGTCTTTCTCCTCCGTGCTAAAACCATGTTGAAACCACATTTCTTTCTCCCTACTTGCTTTTTTCAGACCTCTACTTTCTATCACTCCCGATTCCAAACACTACGGAATGAGAAAATATTTAGAGTACCTTGGGGCAGGTATTTTCAAAATGATTTCTATAGACATTTTCCGTCAATCCTGTAGTTAAAGTCAAGGAGTTACAGGGTGGACAAACAATTAAAAATTGTTCTGATAATTGTCCTAAAAAGATCATAGTCCTGATGAGGGCATGGTATTATTGAACATTTCACAGATGATCCCTTACCCAGTCAGCTTTAATCTTATTACATACAGAAATTAAGAATATTCAATCCTTGGGTTGTGAAAAATTCAAGAAAACCCCTGTGTATTTCCATAGATAGTACTGCTATCTAATTAATTAACTTACTATTCATGCAACAGGTGCCACTTTTTTTCAAACCAGAAAGGAATTGCTGTATTACTGTGGTGTTCAGTGATGTGGTATAAGTTTGCAGTATCGTATTTTAGGTCAGATGAAACAGAGGTCTGATCTATAATCATATTCATAGATCATAGGGTATATTTTAATAAGCGTTAAGGCTGGTGGGCTGTACTGGATTTAAATTTGACTAACTTCAGTTTCAACTCTAAAATCTCCTTTGCAAGTTCCCTTGAACACAGAAGTCACACTCACATCCTGCTCTAAAAATGTTGTAATGTCACAGTTTATGAAGAATACTGCCATGCTGAGAGCACTGCATTTCTCTCCCAGGGAGCAGATTCCCATATACAGGGGCATAAGGGACAAGACCATTTTCAAACCTGACCTTCTAAGGTAAGCAGCAAGACAAACCCACTCAAATCTAAGTTTGAAAGTGAAGTCTGTGCTATTAAAAGCTTATTTTACCCTTCTTTAGAGTGAATTTATATATATATTCATATATAGACCATTTTGTAAGACAAGGCAACAGAAGTAGTATATTTTCAAACATAATCTGTTTTTCTTTCAGCACCATTCAGTTCTTCCTATGAATGCGTTTAGCTCTAATGAGATATAACAAAAAACAAACATGAAGAAAAAAAAGAAAGAATTACAAACTAACGGATAACAATAATTTTTACACATACAAAACGTACAGTACGTTGATGAGTTCGCCTGTTTCTATCAGAAATTCAGCGTGCATATATGATAAATCTGATCGGCTGTTTGCATGTAAAAGATACGTAAGTCTTTACTTGAAGTTTTCTGATTAGGATTTTAGGTATTATTTCTGATGTTTTTCCAGATTGACATCCATGGTGTACTTTGATAATGAATACCCCAAGAGAGCACAGAGACAAGACTGGGTCTCAGAAGCTAGGAGCATTTCAATCAAAGATGGTTTGTTAATAATAAAGTAAGAAAAAAAGCCATTTGCTTCTTTTGCAGTGACTGCAGCGCTGACCCTCTCTTGGTCCTGCTAGGCCTGTCTGAGCAACAGCAGAGTTCAGTGGTAATTAAAGCAACAGTGTTGTGAAAAAAGTGTGAATTACTTTTACAAGAAGACTTGGATGTTGCTACCGACTGACAAAGCACAGCAGGAGAACTCTGCTGGATATTAAAGAGCTATGGTAGTCACTGTATTGTAAGGTGGCTTTTCAGCACAATGCAAAATTGTGACTTTTCACAAGTTTATACCTCAGGAACCATTTGAGTTATCGGCTTAAAATTTAGTATGTCTTATAAGGCACATAGCAGACACCATAAGTGTGTCACACTTGGTAAAATCTGGTCCTGTTTAAATTATGTAGACCCTAAATTCAATTTTTACCCTTCAATTATGACTTCACTGGGTAATTATTGCAATATTACAGCCCGGACTCTTGTGCAAAATTACAGAAAGGGCTACGTATTCAGACATCTCTCAGCAAATTACTGCTGTGTCAAATAGCCTGAATTTCCATTTTTGACATTTTTAAAAGTAAAAAGCATAGCACCTCACATTTTGGCATTGCGCAGAGCATATATACCAGGTATTATACAGCAGCCCTGTACTGTATAAATTTCCTTTTAAGACAACATGGTTCTGTGAGGCAACACAAAGGACCAGTTCTGACAAATGCTTCACTATCTCAATGTTTCTTCTGTAGGCATTGGAAAAAATGCATGTTACAGCAGTTTATTTTTTTGTTAGCAGGCAGTGAGAACAGGGGATGGATCCTGAAGTTAGTTTCATACATATGTAGAGCCAGTAAAGACGACATATACAAATACAGTAATTCCCATTATTCTGAGAAAAGAAGGGTTAGAACTCAGCCTGATAACCCACAGAGAAAAGGGAGGGAGTCTTCAACACAATGTGATGGTGTTGTCTTTCAGGGTGTGATACAATTTGATTCAATAGTCAGTACAGTGGTTTCCAAATTAGTTTTCGGTACAGCGTGAGGAATTTATATAACCACCAATACAAAATTTTCATTTAAAGATTTACTTAAGAGCTTGATAGAGCAAATAAGGATTTTCTAAATACTCATTCAAGTCGTATTTTGGACAAAATCTTGGACCTACTCTGAGCAGTCAAGCTAATTTGCAATTTACACAAAAGTCACAAAGAAGAGGGTATTTATTTGCATGAACTTTCAAAGTGAAGCTTAGCACTTTTTGTCCCAGCATATGAACACAAAAGTCCAATGGAATTATGAAAATCTATTGATGAGACTAGGACCACAGTGACAACGAAACACAGTCCGGTATCTGGTGTTATCCCTGGGGTTAGAAGCCTCATTACCCAAGAAAAAAATTTTTCCTTCTGAAATTTTTTTGAAGACAATTGGTGTGTGCTCTTCACTATTCCAGAGAATAAGGCAGAGCCTGGGTAGCCCATAGGAAAAATGCTACACATACATTCAAGTTTTGTAGTCCTGGGTTTACCCCAAGACAAATCACTGTACACTGTTTAGAAGCAGTTTGACAGAAACAGTATTAACAGTCCTTCTGTTAGGTAGAGCAGTTCTGTAAACTGTGTTCATGGATTCTTGTAGTGCAGTGAATCATAGTGTTGTAGAAATCTAGTATCAGAGGAATCATTTTCCGAAAGTTTTGTTACATCAAAATAGAAGCACATATTTCAGAACCCCCACAGCTGGGAGGGTGATGGTGGTGGTGTGTGACTCCACAACGCACAGCTGTCACAGAATAAAGGAATGAAGAAAATGCAGAAAATAAAGTTGAAAGAGAAGCAACACCAAAAAAAATAATAATCTCAAAGAATTTGAGGCTCCTTCTCTAGTATATGGTCAGATGATGGGTACTGTTTACTGCACCTAGACAATGAATAGCATAAAAATATTTGTTAATATTATTCTACCAGATTTTTTTTCTGGCTTTCTAGATAGGCAACATGCACCCTTTGTTCAATCCTTTCTATGTCTCTCAAAGCTTATGTACTTCTTAAGACCTGATGCAAGTCTTTTGTGCTAGGAAAAATAAGAAAAGATTGCTAGAATTCAGAAATACCGTTCAAAACAATAAACCTCCACCTATAAACTCAAATGCCCTGTTACCTGTCTCAGATATATCCACAACTATACATAAAAATAATCAAATCTCCAGCATCCATACTGTAACCACAATATCAAAACAAATGTCCATGAAACTAATCCCTTTAACCACCACTGACTCCTAGGGTGCCCTGTTATTATGCATAAATAATTCTGTCCTTGAAATGAAGGCTTGGAACAATGCTTTTTGACTAATTTACTGTTAACAAACCTTTGGTGTCTGTAAAAATGACACCAAACATGAAAAAAACTCACTCACCCTAGCGTATCTTTTCTTTTGCTTTTCATTCAAGGAATGCTTGATTTTTGCAATGATCCAGCAAAAGATTTGATGATGTACTTAATATTAAGCATATTTAGTTGCTCATTTGCTTAAGTGCTTTGCTGAAGGAAGGTCAGCCTTAAAGAATGAAACCTAAATTTTGTCTCCTGCCCTCTTCCCCACCCTGAACATAACTAAACTAATAGCAAAATCGATTAATCAGTGCAAAGCTTAGTGCTCAGTTTAGGACATGGGAAACTAAGTCAGTGAAACCTCTTTCTTTACCGTAACATCATGAAAGCCATAGAACCTGCATCTGGAATTAACATGACTGCTTGCTTTCTCCTGTGACAGATGGGTAGTCTCAAAATTATAGGTTGGAGCCATCATTCCTTGCTTATACGTTTAAGAAGGGTGAATCCCATGATTAACTAGGGGGCTGATGTGGCTGTTTATTCCCAGCCACAGTCACAAGGCAGGGGTTAGGGTATCAGAAGGTTAAAATCCTTGTCCCATCAAACAAATCTTTGTGTTTACTCCAACAGCTGATTTTCATTTTGAGGGAAGTTGCTTGTGCTCAGTACCTGACGGAAGTGGCCCATGGAGGAAAGGTTCCTTGAGTGAGACTGCGCACCACCGTGAAAAGTCACATAATCAGGCACTTAACTTGAAAGCCCAGCCCTCTACAAAACAAAACCAGTGAGCAATGTGTCCAATTAGTAACAAAGACTCAATTGCTTTTTGATCACATTTTATATCCTTCTCTTGCTATGCGAAGAGAAATGCAACAGATACAAATGCACGTGACATGTCAGTCTTCAACTCTCTTTGTTAAATGGAAACAATTACAACACAATTAAATGACAGTCCCATGCTAAATACATTGAAATGAAAACAGGCTTTTACAGCGTCATTCCAGTCACATTCTCTAGCAGTTGGTTTACCACTTAGCAGTACTGCTCGGCTGAGCCATTATTCTTTGCTTCCTTTTTGATCAATTTTACAGTTAACCTGAACTTCTCTGATCAATCAGATCTTTAGATATTCACAAGCTCAACCTTAGGAAGAGCCAGAAACCTTAATTTAATTATTATCCAGTGGGCCCATATGAAAGTGTGCATATAAAAGCCACTATTCATGCTAGTCAATTGTTTTCTTCAGTGGCGAGAACGGTATTTATACTGTGTGACCTTTACAGAATAGAGAAGTAGTAGAAATACCTTTGACTGCTGTTTGTGTGTAGATATATGGATTCTGAGATGTTACCAGGCAGTTCATACACCTACTTAAAGAACTTCCTCTACATGTAAGAATTCTGATTTCTTCTCAAGTAGGAAACAAATTTTCTTCTTTTTTTTTTTTCCCCTCCCCATTTCAAAAAGAGTTTATGATAGTGTCCCTTTGTCTCTGAGCAACATAATTCTCTGATGCTAAAAACAAAGTGCCTACATACAAAGAGCTCTGGCAGAGGTTAATTGTGAACTCAAACAATGACACACTTAGTTTCAAAGCACAGTATTGAAACCTTTTTCTGTGCAAGCAGCAGATGACCCATGCAAATGCAGAATTTGTTTTCTGAGAAGTAGGTGGGAATGGGCACTCCTAACATTGAAATCAACTAGAAAAGTCAGGCAGAAAAAGCTTTCCAAGACAAAATTAGTCTACCTTATAATTCCTTTCAAGGGCAGAGGTATATAGAACCAATCCGGCCAAGTTCTGAATTCCTCTTGAGTGGTACTAACCATCTCATGTTACTTTTAAGTTCAGTGTTGCCTTTCCTGACCTGTCAGCATCACCCCAGAATCAGAAGACGGAGGAGGGGAGGCAGAAAAGACAAAAAAAGAGAGAATGAGAAAGTAAAAATCAATGCCTTTTGGGAATAATCATGGACTGAACAAACACGCCTGCTTTAAAAGTCTGAGAGCCTGCAGCTGTTTGCTGACTTTGATCCCTTTACCATAGGTAGTGTTAAATAATACAGGGACAAATTGCCATGTGCAAATAAAAAACCTAATTATTTTTTTTTCCTCGAATCAGCTAATAAACCATAAGACTTAAGTATGATCACATGACTGAGAAAGCAATTTGTTAAAATGACACAATAGGTTAGAAATGCATTACAACTAAAATCTTTCACCTGCCTAACAATATAAACAAAAGTATGTTCCTAAAATACAATTTTTAAATAGACTGAGATAGAACATGGGGGTTTCTGGGTGACATTCCATCACCGCTAGTACACCTTTTAATTAGTATGTAATGAACACTTATCACCAACACCGCATCTTTTATCATGTTAAACTGTTCAGACTTTCTGTTACAACTATTAAAGATTCAAAATAGCTATAAGTAAACTGATCAAAATAACCTAAGTAATACAGTATTACCTTGTAGTGCTAATATTGATGACTCCTCAGTGGCTTGGGGGACTAACACAAAACAAACCAACCCAAAAAAAAAGAAAGAAAAAGATGAAAACAGCTGGAAAAGTGAAAATAAATAAATGGATGTCTCTCAGTATCAGATAATTATCTTTTTTCTAATATGTGCTTTGTCTCAACACTGACTTCATGAGCTAACAATCAAACGCATTCCTACTAGAATTCATAGAAAACTTCCAGTTTTCCCCAAGAAAAGAGATCATGCCTTTCTATTACATTACAGATCAAATAGTTAAAATTCTTACCACGCTAGCCTCAAAATATCACACTAAAAAGTACATTTGACTTCAAAAAATACCTATGGATTTTTATAAAATGAAGGTATAAGCACTTAAGTAAATTAGAGACTTCTGGTGCTCACAAATTTCAAGGTGTGCAGCAGATATGGGCAAGTTTAAAAGATCACATGTAACTTACTCTTATCATGTCACATGTGATCCTAACAAGATAATTTTAACAATTAAACACTGTTGTAAATTAACACCTGTAATAGTTCGGTTTCCAACTTGGATTTAAAGTGGGATTAAGGGAGAACAGCCCTTCTGCGTCCTGGACCTCACCTTTCTGCCAGCAAATAAAAGAGACGGACTGAGTCTATTCACCCACAAAGCAAGGAAACAGAAAATACGCAGAGGCAGCATAACGTGAGTTTGTGTCAGAGGCACCATGCCTGTCACTACAAGTGAACAGCAAAACCCTTTGTGATCCACAATTATATGAGTAGTATAATTTCCTGTAGAGACACTGCTGTTGGTCTCACCACTTGGTTGCCTCAGCTAATCACCTCACTTGCCCGATTTGGCCATCTGGTGAGATAAAGAACGAGGCACAAAGGGGTGGCAAAGTATGGTGGTACCGAGGGACTGAAAATTAAACGAAGACGTGAGGTTAAACTAAAAAAGGTAAATCTATGGTATCATCTACACTGCTTTTTTGCCTATGTAGGCCAAGTATATGAAAAGGTACAGCCTCGGTGCAATGTAAAGGCTCTGATAGAATATCCCAGTGCAATTGGACGCGCAAAGTTGTGCTTTTCCCCAGTGGTAACACAAAACTCTTAGTACTGGCATGTCTCAGAACATGAGTCCTAAGGAACACCAGTAGGTAAGAACTTCTGCATGCAGATATGCACATAACCTACCAACATGTAGACTATGAGAATGGAGAAGATAACACGCACAAATTAGTATTAAACACGATCTACCAAATTATTATTTGTATCAAATCATGACGCAAAATGAAGACTACTCCTCTACCACTTCAGACAGACAGTTCATTTCCTCAGGCAGATTCTCAGAATTAAAAGAAAGGCAGAGAATAGTAATCTCACAGCAACTCCCCTCACGATAGGCACAAGCAAGCGTGATTCTATGGCAGAGCAGGGACTTTACCCCGAACTCCTGAAATACTTTCTATGGGCCACCCAGGCTGGCTCAGCCTTCAGGGCGAGGCATATTACAAGACAGCACTGAGCGAGCAGCGCAAGTGCTCGGTGTGAGCTGTGCCTTTAAAGTGGTTCTTTTGTCCTGTCTGCAAGATGAATGTAGTTTGCTGAAACTGAGTTTCTCTACCCCAGTTTGTACAGGTACGGTGGCTGGCAATATCTGCAGCCAAGTTTTGTAAGGTACAGCTCTTGAAGGTACCTCATATACTAGTGTAAGTGGTAAGTAAAATAAGAAGAAAATGATGACATTCTTCAAGAAACAGCTTTAGGTCCTTGAAAATGATTATTTCGGTTTGCCTGTAACTGTAAAAATGAGTTTCAGGTAATAGCTTTTCTTTTATATAGTAAATGATAAATGAGCATTTAAACATTGACTCATCCACCAACGAAGATATAAAGAACATAAAAACTCACTGTGCTAACAGGGAGTTTGAGGACTAAAGTCACCTGATTTTTCAACCTGGTGATTACACCATAAGGATGTTCATTTGTCTTTACTTCCACTCCAGTGTTCCAAAAAGTATATATATTTCCACCAAAGACAATCAACCCTTTTAGCTTCTGCCATTTATATTTCTGCAGTAACCCCCACAAGAGTCTTCTGTTCAAAGTTCATGGGTCTTTTATGACCATAAAGACTATAACTGGAATATTCTGACCTCAGGATATCTAGAGAGCACAAAAATACTAAAAGAAACCCTCCTCCAGTGTTTCCCCTCACTCAGTATAGGATTAAATGCCCTAAGAAAAAAATCTGTGAAAAGAGTCTTATCCACTTTGATTACCAATAGCAGTTCACATAATCGGCTCCTCTTGGTCTCAATGTGACAGGAATGAGAAATAAAATCATTATGTTGGGCTCAAGATTTTTCAAATGGGGGAAATAAAAAATCTAAGCCAAAATAATAGAGTATGAGAAGGGAGTTTTACGATTATTAACACGGAAGTTTTCATTTTTCCTAGAAAATACCATTTCAAAGCTTTATAATGAATACTGAACTGAGAGAACTCCAACCGCACAAACAGAAGTTCACCTCATAATAACTATTATTTAGCAGATCAGCTGAATTTTAATATTTCAAGAGACAATCTGTGTTCATGGTGAGTCAGAGGTATAATTTCTTGTCAGGTTTTATTTCAGTTGTCTCCTGCATTACGAGAGGAAACCATAGGAAGTAAGCCATTAAGATTTTACTGCGGTCCATGCAAGGAAATCTTACATTAGTGTTTTCGGAGGCTTTTGGCTGGGCTTGTTTGTTTTGAATCAAGAAGAAGATTACTCAGTACAATAGTACAACTTGCATTTTACATTTTCTGTTTTGAAGTATAAAATGTGTTTCGTAGCTTTCCCACTAAACTACCATAGAGATGCTTGCCCAAAGTACATGCAGGTCTTTGAAAACAAGTCAAGATCTTAGCTAATTTTAGCAAATATATATTTTCAAGTAAAAGCACACTTTTATGTTTTGTTCATCAACCTCTTTGTATATTTCCTTCAATAAAACGGATTCCTCCTACTCAAATCCTTGGCAGACAGACAATATTCCTATAAGTTTTGGAAGTGCCCTGCACACAGCAAACACTATCATGATGAAAACAAACAAATTAAATTATGTAGACATTTAAAAGCAGAAATTAATTTATAAAAATGCTCATGGACCTCTTTATGGGAAACTTTCAAAAGAATAAGTAAATAAGGAAGTTAGAAAGTTATTTGGTTCAGGGATGTGATTTTTCCCCTCTCTATTGACTGACAGGGCGAAGAATATTGAGCTCAGGAATTTGGTGAGTCTTGCTTTCTAGCATTCAAAACCTTTGGAAAATAGTTGGCTGCAACTCTGTGTGAAAGCTACTACATCCTATAAATGGTTTCCTGTGATCTGAATACTGAAATAAAAATAGACTTAGGATGCTGGAGAGCGTGTAAATTAACTAGGGTCTTCAATCACTGGCATTCCAGCAGTCAGAGAGTAATTCCTTGATCGGAGTGAAAGTATAAAGGAAGGATAGAGTCAGCATGAAAAGGTGCAAAAACACAGTTCAAAGTGAAACATGGTCTATAACATTTATGTGCAAACTTTGTCATTGCAATAGAATAAACGAGGTATGTTTGACAGTAATGCAATAGTTCTAGCTTAGCTTGTCAAACACTTTCTGTTGCAGGACCCTCCATTTAAGGTGCTTACAACTTTAATAATTTGGGGCAAAATATCCTCAAAATGAATTGTTTGGTAATGTTTAAGAAAAACAGTAGGGTTGTTTCTCAAATGTTAAAAACAAAATGCTGATGTTGCAAATAAAAATCAAAAAACCTCTCCAAACCCCACCTGCCTTTCACTGAGAAATACACCTTCAAGCTTTGAAACACTGATAAGTTTTGGCATGCAAGTCATTCTGAGATCAGAATTTTGTCTTTTGTTGTCCCTAAAGGAGGAAAAAAAGGGGCTCCCCCTATTCAATGGAGCCTTAGAGGTAGCACCAAAAAATTTCCCTGAAGATTCAGCCTGCTCTGAGGACATTCCAGTCTAGGGCTGCCAGGGCAGTGCAAAATGGCAATGCCCCATCAGGCTCTTCCGCCTTCATGCCTGGGTTCAAGGACTAAGAGCAGGGACTCTCTACTTTCCATACTCCCTCCTCCTGGACCTCAACACCCCCAGTGTATTTTGCTGACCAGAAAGGCCTCTGTGCAGCCTCTGTGCTACGCTCCCCCAAAAGAGCTACCTTCAAGTGAGAGCTTGGGCTGAAGTGTAGGTAAATACCTGTGGCACTCCTTCTAGCTGCATCCTTGCCTCATTCACTATGAAAGAGAGCATGAATCAAAAGTAAACTGGCATATGTGATTGTGGGCACAGGGATCCCCACCTCTACTGATACAGACATTTGAAAATGTCCAGTGAGTAACTCAGAGGTTTCAGCAACCTTAATTGTGACATTTCTTGCCTTCAGAGAGTTTAACTTTGTAACCTTAGCATTCTTCCAACATGGGTTTTAAATGTAATATCCTACTTGCATTTGGAAATGAACAGCCACCATCCCACCAGGTTTCCAGCCCCAGTCACTCCCATTTTAAAAGATACACCCTAAGGACTGACATACATAATTCAGGTTTTGGATCACAGTAACCCCTCTGAAACCTCCTGTCTTGGCTGTCAAAGAAATTGACCTTTCTCAGTTTAAAGGTGCTTTCTCATAGGAATCCTCTCAAAACTTAAAGGTTTTTAACATCCATCCAAGAAAAACAATATCTGAAAGTCTTTTGGACTCCACTTCTGGGCTTCTGAATATATTCATTTGTCATTAGTAATGTTGGGGCTGCCTAAGGTCTTCAATCATTTGTCCTAGGGATAAACATATATATATCTTCTACACATGAATTCAATAAAATATATACATTTAATAAACAATTCAATAAATAATAGTCTTTAAAAATTCCTTGAAATGTAACCCTGCATTTCAAGCCCTTTATGCAAGACAGCTTCCACACACAGTCTCCTTTTACAGCTTACGTATACAATCTGAGTCATCAAACCATTTAACTAAGGTTGAATGTTGTATGTAATTATACGTTATACCCCGATTTCTAAGATGCTGAGCTTTGGAAACTTTTGCTGACTTTCAAAATAAGACCTAACTGTACAAATAAATGGCATGTAAGTCACTCAGTACGTACTTTCCATAGCGCAATAGCTACATGGTGAATTATACTTTCTCTACCCTCATCTGCACTCATTTCTGCTGTTTCTAAATTTCCATTTTGTGAGAGAGGATAATCTCACTCAAACTCTAACGCATTTCAGTGACCAGAGGGACTGAGAAGTCCCGGTTATCCCATACAGTGCCCAAGTATGGAATCAAGTCACCTTGGGCCACAGATAATCATCAGAAACAGGGTCCTTGTGAGAGCGACCGTTCCCGTGTAAAGCCTGAACTGCCTTTTCCCAGTTCCTACTGACTGTGAAGAGAGCTGACCCTGATTGTATTCTTACCTCAGGCATGACTGAAGAACCTGAAATTATAGGAGAAAATCCCCTTTGTCAGTAGGGACACAGTGTTTTTGCTGAGCAAGCATCCTGCAGAAATGACAAAACCCACGGGGAAATCCTGCAGATGTAGAGTAGTCCTCAGAGAGAAAAGGCTTAAAGTTCTTCTGTACAAGCCTCTTTGTTCCCGCACAGCACTGACAGCATATCCTTTTTGTCACCTCCTCCCTTTTGCTAAGATTTCGTCACCACACAGTGATGAAATTACACGGCAGTTAATGCTGGCTGCCTTAAATCCCTTTGCTGTTCCTCAGGACTATACTGGAACTATTGGGCATAACTACAGACTTTAGCAGACAGACACCAGGTCCCTCAAGTCAACTAGAAGCCTTGTGGCTCTGTTAGCTCAGATGGCCACCAGTGTTTATTAGCTCAGGATGAACGGCCCACATCTGCCTTGCTTGCAGTCACAGAGCAAGGAAGTGCACCCACAGAAAGGAGGTTGGAGATACACTGCAGACACAAGTAGGAACACAGTGTGCCTCAGTTACCTCAGCCTTCCTTCTCTAGACATACAGAGCAACTTCCAAATGATCACACAAATTCAATTTTAAGCAACTAAAATGGTTGCATTTTAAAGATTTCCTCTTTATCTCAGTAAGTGACCTCCTACCAAAGTTGCAAGTTCAGAGAGATTTTGACAGATCTTATAATTGGTTTCCATTTTGCCATTTGGAAGTTCAAAAAAAAAAAAAACCCAAACCAAGAGATAAATGGGACATTATCACACAATATAGCAAAAGTTGTTTAGATGTGTTCTTCTTCTTGTCTCTTCCCTCCCCCCCGGCCCCTCCCCAAATATCAGATAATTGCATTTAACTAGTCACCATTACTTCAAACAATTATGCTCTGTTGAAGCATGAAGGGGTTTTCCGGCACTCCTTTGAGTTCAACTGATCTTATTTTCACTTGACAACAGGTATCTGTAGGTGTAACTTGTTTAATAGCATTATAGTTTGGCTGTACTGAAACTGCTCCTCAGCAAACCCTTCCTTCTCATGTCAGTTTTTAAATAAATATTTGTAACTTTTATCTTGGAAATTCTCAGGTTCACTAAACAAATACAGTCTCTTAACACAGGATTCTGCGTCCTTTATTTATTACAGATCATCTCCCTCATACATTAGTTAAAAAGACTGCAGAAAGAAGAAAGGAAACAGCAAGACGAGCTTTCAGCTAAAGCACTTAAACATAGACTACCTTTTTAAAGGTTTTTTTCTTGAATAAATTGATATAGTTGAGTCACTTACTGCTGGGTCATGTCCATCACGGGAAGAAGTACATTTCTATAAAAAGAAAGTATAAGTTTTGTCACAGAACATCAATACTAAAAATCACTAGGCAGACTGCTTGGGTGAAATGCTGGATCTGCAAAGTCAATGGCACAAGTTCTATTGACATCTGTGGAGAAGTCATCCCCGGTTCTCTCAGGTGACACTGAACTATACGGATGTGCTTTGGGCACTTCAGAGGTATAAGAAAAAGGCTAAAACTGTGGTCTTTCCTTTCTCTCACAACACTGAGCAGCAAAACACTGTCATTCCTGTAAAAGCCTGATACATTAAAAAACCTACATTTTTTCAAAGATATACGGTTAACAACATGGTAGCCACAGGTACAAAGCTAAATTTTCACTGGAAGAAAAAAAAATATTTATTTCCTGTTTGGTCAGGGTTCTTTTAGTGGTTTTCCAGTTCCTTGAAACAATTTAAGCCAACAAGCCAAAAATGCCAAAACTTTCAGCAGTCCTATTACTGGGTACTAGCCGTGCCTACTTCGAATACAATGGCCACCAATGCGATTTAAATTCAAATTTTCAGGAAAGATGTTTAGACCTAGGCCTTTACTTCAAAGCCATCATTGTATACAATGTTCCCCACAAACTTTATAGGCTGAATTCAACTTGAAAGACCATGATCTGCAAATGTACTCCGTATTTTCAGGAGAAGCTTGGAAAACATTATATGAGCTGCTGCTGTTTTAATGATGGAAAGCATAACCCAAAGACTAAGGAGTGGAGCCACAGACATGATCATTGAATTGTTTTGGTTGGAAGAGACCTTTAAGATCATCAAGTCCAACCTTAACCTAGCACTGCCAAGTTACCACTAAACCATGTCCCTCAGCACCACATCTACACGTTTTTTAAATTCCTCCAGGGATGGTGCCTCACCCCTTCCCTGGCCAGCCTGTTCCAATGCTTGGCAACCCTTTCAGTGAAGAAAGTTTTCCTAATATCCAGTCTAAACCTCCCCTGGTGCAACTTGAGCCTGTTTCCTCTTGTCCTGTCGCTTGTTACTTGGGAGAAGAGACCAACACCCACCTCGCTACAACCCCCTTTCAGGTAGCTGTAGAGCACAAGAAGGTCTCCCCTCAGCCTCCTTTTCTCCAGCTGGAACAACCCCAGTTCCCTCAGCGGCTCCTCATAAGACTTGTGCTCCAGACCCCTCACCAGCTTTGTCACCTTTCTCTGAACGTGCTCCAGCACCTCAATGTCTTTCTTGTAGTGAGGGGCCCAAAACTGAACACAGTACTCAAGATGTGGCCTCACCAGTGCTGAGTACAGGGAGACTATCACTTTCCTAGTCCTGCTCACCACACTATTTCTAATACATGCCAAGATGCGCTATTGGCCACCTGGGCACACTGCTGGCTCGTATTCAGTCAGTTGTTGACCAATACCCCCAGGTTCTTTTCCACCAGGCAGCTTTCCAGCCACTCTTCCCCAAGCCTGTAGCACTGCATGGGGTTGTTGTCCCTCAAGTGCAGGACCCGGCACTTGGCCTTGTTGAACTTCATACCATTGGCCTCGGACCATTGATCCAGCCTGTCCAGATCCCTCTGTAGAGCCTTCCTACCCTCAGATGATGTTAACATTCATTGCATTACAACACCAGACACTAAACTGAGGTCTAGCAACATTCAGCATGCCATAGAGCTTCCTCTGGTGGGACGCAAGATGAAATCACTGTGGTCAAGCAGTCATCTACAGAGGAAGCTTTATCTTCCAAATTCACACAGAGAATGAAACGCTGGAGAAAGAAACTGCTGCTGCTGCAGTCAAAGATATATAAGGGTTCAAACAGCTAGTGTATTGTGCTTTAGTATATCTGACTGCCATCTCTCACATTAAAAACAACAACAAAAAAAAAAGTAGTGAACTCTTACATTTTCACTACAGAGAGCTTTTTGTTGTGGCTTGAAGCAGCATACCAGGTTTACCCACTGAACTCCATAATCCTAAACCCCAATTACATATTTAAGTTAGCAAAGTTAGTATTAAAGTGTGGTGATTCCATAGGAAACCATGTCGCAACACTGTAGCAACAATGTATCAAAGTGCAGGCTAAGGCATTATTAGAGGGGAAGGTGATTTTATCTTAAAACCAGATCAAGTTTACACACTCCTTCCCCCCCTTCACTGCCAAGCACTGGGACAACTGTACCCAACCCATCTGCATTGCCAGTTTTCAGACACTAATATTTGTGTATACATGTGAACAGGATCCCTTGCAATGACACAGACCGTCATTTATGTAGAAGGTATGTATAAAATAATTGAAAAAGTTATGCTGAAATTCTATGTTCATCTCCAAGGAGGAAATAGGACAGAAAGCAAAGGTTCAAGAAAAAAAAACCTCAAAAGCTGCAGAAAGAAGAAAGATATGACAACAAAGGTACAAAAATTGACCTTAACTGCTTTTGTGTGACCAAAATAACCATGGAAAAATAAACAAGCATACGCCTCATTCCCTAAATTTTCATGTGAATGTCTTCTGCCCCAGACATTTTGTCTCCCCGCATGTATTCATTTTCTTTAGTTCTTCCCTCTTCGATCTGCTGTCTTTCCTGTTCTCTGTCCATCCCCAATCCTGCTGCTTGGATTTATGCTACTAGTAGTGCCACAGCGGAACAAAAATATGCACCAAATAATAACTCACTGCCTTCTCATATACGGACCTCATTTAATTACCTCTGAATAAAACCTGACCAGTCAGAAAGACAGTCTCTGAGTATACGCAATTGCCAGAGTCACCACTGAAAACAGAACATTGATACCATAAGTTGGTCCATGGAATTTTATGTGACATATCACTTTGTGACAAATGTGAGAGACATACCTGAGCTTCAGATGTCTGAAAAAAAATGTAGCTGCATTGTCTCTAAACACATACATAGATACAGTAAGGAGGCAAAAAGTCGCTGAAAGTCATCATGCATGTAAAACAGTATAATTTGCTTTGAATTATTCAAATCATTATCCAGAAAGAACTACATATTCTGGTTAATATTGCCAACCAACCAATATCAACCTTGCACCTAGATTTATGAAAAGGAATGTCTGAATTACCTAGGCATTGAAATGTGTATGTATAGACACACAGCTACATGTACCCAGGGCTGAGTATTATCTTTACCTTTCATATCTGAGGAAAAGAACCCAAAAGACGCTTCTCTGCAGATTTGAGAAGAAACAGACATGAACATCTGTACAGCTAACTTCTTTATTCCATTACTCAGAAGCCAAACTGAGAAGAAGCATTAGCATCCTGATTTCAACTCATGAGTTTCAAACTAAATTATATTTTACTTTTTTTTTTTTTCTTTATTTCAGTACTCTTGGACCTACTTTACAAAATTTGCATGTTTCCATGCAAGTAACTCTGAAAACTCAGGTCTTTCTATTTAGATTTCTGATTCTCTAAAGGATTGCCACCTGTTCCTAAAACTGAAGCTATTAGCAGCTGTAAACTTTCCTTCCCTATAGTTGCTTAACTTCAATGACAATTTTAGATTAAAATGAATTCACATGATGAAATAAATTGGAATATTAAAAATAGAACTATAGAATGATAAAAGCAATGTAGATATTTTAGATATAGCACAAAGTTTTTAATTAAAACACAGAATCTTCAATTTGCTCCTAAATAAAACAGTAACCTTCACTTGATTGATTCTAGCAGTGTTGCTGATATATCTTGTTTCAGTGGCGTGAATCACATATTAATTAACAATTTGAGTAATTAAAATGTTTTTATTCTTTAGAGATATTAGAGATGGAGCCAAATATCTATCATATATGTGCAAAATTTATGGTATCCAGCACTGAAGGAAATTCAGTGCAGAATAAGAAAATACAGGCCTGGCTGACCACTATATACTTTGAGCGATTATTTTAGCTTACTTAGTGTATGATGATATGTACAAACTGAGTTGATCCAAAAGATCAATCTGTTGATCATAAGGATATGTTTGATGTAATCCTTACAACTAAAGGTAAACAAATCCTCTTCCCTGTTTACAGGAAATCCACTAGCATTTACAGCTTCCCTGGAAACTCAGTGTTTCTCCGAGCTCCAAAAAGCAATTATCCGTGTGCAGAAACATACCTGTCCAGCATTGCCTTCTCATTCTTAGAGAAGTTAGGAGTTTCTTAGCGTACTTCAGCAATTCACACATTTTATTTTCTTCACACACATAATGGCCAAAATCCCACCTTACTTGTGCCAGTAACACCAGAAACACGTACACCGTCACGACAGTTACTGAAAACATACCCTCATCTTTATATTCCATATATAATGAGTGCCTTCAGTTCGCCCGCCTTTGTTGGCTCCCCCAGGCTGTGCCTTCCCCCGGGACATGACCCCCAGCGTGGGCTCTGCGCACTGGCCCACCCTTGGCTCCTCCTGCTGCTGCCTCTACCCTGCCGCAGACCTCTCCTCCCTGCCCGGGGGCCTCTCCTTCCCCAGGACGCTTTCAGCCTCCTTTATCAAACACCTTCT
This sequence comes from Charadrius vociferus, assembly GCF_000708025.1. Taxonomy (NCBI): domain Eukaryota; kingdom Metazoa; phylum Chordata; class Aves; order Charadriiformes; family Charadriidae; genus Charadrius; species Charadrius vociferus. The sequence goes on along the minus strand of NW_009648550.1, from coordinate 3,524,229 downwards.
CCTCACCTTTAGCTTTCTGCCCAGCTGCCCTGAACAAAGCGCACCCGGGCTGGTGCCCCGCACGCCTCACCGTTTGCCCGCCCGCTTACTTTCCGTTCTGCAAACAACTCGGTGCCTTTTGCTGCCTCCACGGCTTGAATACCGCCACTCACTTATGTGTTACCTTTGTTTTCCTCACATTTCTTTTTTGTTAGTCTTCCGTCGTCTCTATTTTCACTCCTCTTCCGAGACCGTCACTTGCACTGTGTGCGAGTGCCCGGGCTGCGCTGTGAGGAGAGGCGGGGGCTGCCCCGCCCCTT
>NW_009648550.1:3519660-3523828 GCF_000708025.1 Charadrius vociferus | reverse complement strand
TCACCGGGGATAGGGTTTGAGGGAAAAAAAAAAAAAAAAAAAAAAAAAAAAGTAAGAAACAGCCCTGTGAGACTGGAGGTGAGAGGAGGAGGGGGTGGGAGAAGAGGACCCCCAGGCCCAGGGCAGAGACCAGGGCGGGGGGGGACAGGTTCACCCGACAGGCGGAGGTGGAAGTGGTGATGGGGAAGAGGCCCTGCTAGTGCAGCTGGGCCAGCCTGGGCTAACACGTGGCTACATTTAAAAAAAAAAAAAAAAACACACACAAAAAATCCCAACACAAATCCGTGCACAAGTTTGGTATCTATCTCAGGTTTCATTGAGATTCTTGTCAAAAAACCCCTCTTGAACACCTCAACAACTAGCACATTATACTGTCAACTCTAAACTTCTGATGAAAAATACATATGTACATAAATTTATATGTAACCCCAAGGAGTATAAAAATATACAGGTACTATAAACTATATTTCTGTACACCAGTTTCTTGCAAGTGCTAGCCACAACAACAGAGACTTTCTTGTGTACCTGCATGTATTCTGGCTTATCTACGTTCAGTGGGAACTTCTGCTCTTATCCCAAACAGTTTTCCCAACAAATCACACAAAAATCGGGAACCCTTTCCTACACAGAATCATAGAATCGTTTTGGTTGTGTTGGAAGAGACCTTTAAGATGATCAACTTCAACAGTAAACCTAACACTGCCAAGTCCACCACTAAACCTTGTCCCTCAGCACCACATCTACACGTTTTTTAAATTCCTCCAGGGAGGGTGACTCACCCCTTCCCTGGGCAGCCTGTTCCAATGCTTGGCAACCCTTTCAGTGAAGAAAGTTTTCCTAATATCCAGTCTAAACCTTCCTTGGCGCAACTTGAGGCCGTTCCCTCTTGTCCTATCGCCTGTTACTTGGGAGAAGAGACCAACACCCACCTCGCTACAACCCCCTTTCAGGTAGCTTTAGACCACAAGAAGGTCTCCCCTCAGCCTCCTTTTCTCCAGCTGAAACAACCCCAGTTCCCTCAGCTGCTCCTCATAAGACTTGTGCTCCAGACCCCTCACCAGCTTTGTCACCCTTCTCTGAACATGCTCCAGCACCTCAATGTCTTTCTTGTAGTGAGGGGCCCAAAACTGAACACAGTACTCAAGATGTGGCCTCACCAGTGCTGAGTACAGGGGGACAGTCACTTTCCTACATTATTCAGGACCTTTAATATTAGTGTACTTCAGATGTTCCCTAGCACTGTCAAACCACAGTACATAATACGATTTCAGTATTTAATCTTTCGTCCCAATCTGGGTTGAAAGCAAGGTATTTCTATGTTAGAATCTCTACGTTTCCCCATTGCAATAACGTTGCTTACGCATCTATGTAACACATGCGAGATCTCTTTCATTTCTCCTCAACGGGAAGAAAATGGCTCAACTGCAGATCATAGATCTTAAACAACTAGAGTCAACTTGCAAAAGCCTGTATTGGCAGGTCAACAGTTTGAAGTCCTTTCTCTACACATCTTCACTTGCCATCGGATCCACAGAAATATTTAAGGGCTGAGCACAGCTGTGAGCAAAGCAAGCCAGTGCTGGTGAAGGGGCATGAATTCTTCCCCCTCACACAGTGTCTTGCACATGCCACAGCAACCTACCCGAATGCTGGGGCTCTGTCCCTTTACCTTCCCAGATGGAATCCACCTGATGGTGGGTCCAGCCCACAAGTCCAATGAAGCCTGTATGCTTTATTTGCTGGCAATTTTGAAGGCTGTCAAAATTCCTCTACAAGGCTGACTCCACCCCTCGACTTTTTTCATAATACTTCTCATCAGTTCAAGTTTTCTTCCTACCAAATCTTGATCCCCAAGGCCTCATGCTTCCAGAATACTGTTTTCTATCACCTTCCAGCAGAATATCTTTTTCCATTATGAAAAGGATTACATACATTCCTTAAAGCAGCAGGCATTTGGAATAGTTCTGTCCAAGTATTGTCAATCACTACGTGAAATATAGGGAACCTGGAATTCCCTCAGCTGTGGCAAAGAGTCCCAAATGCTGTAGTTTTCGTAACTTTCCATACATTATTCTGGGCATCCTGAGCTGCAGAAACCTGGGGTCTACAGACTAGTTGGATATAGAAGGACCAGCTAAATGTTGGCGGAGACATGCGATTTTGCCCTTAATGCACTGAGAGAAAACCTTATCTAATACACTCACAGCCTGGATCCAACTGCTTGTTTTGTCTCAGCATCACACTGTAAGGACTACACAAACAATAAAATAACTTTGGGATTCCCAAGGTGTGCTGATATAAATATTTTAGTTTGAATCAGAAGTGTTTTGGAAGCTAACCTGGAGGATGCGCTCAGGAGCGTAGCCCATGCACTCTGCGCTGGGAGATAGCTTATGAGACCTGACTAGAGTTAACACTCAAGTAAATACTTGTTGAAGCAACAATTATATAATACTTCTTTTTCTCAAACTTGTCATCAGCTAAGAGTAAGTAAGAAACAGCAGGAGCGTCATATATCATGTTCTGCTTTAACAAGAAATCTGGACTTCAGGCTCCTGGAGCTAAGGAGAAATTCCTTAACTTCCACCAGATGTAGAATACATATTTTCCTTTCAGGGCAGTTGCTGGAATAAACGTCTGACACTGAACAGTGAATGCTACTGCAGGCCTGACTTCATCCAGTCCCCAGCATCCTCTAAAAAAGGTAAACAACCACTAAGTATGTAGAGGATTAATGATCGCTAACTGATGTTTTCTTATGAGATCTGGGATAATTCAGTGAAGACTTTTCAGATGAGGGAGGCAGAAATTAAAGTAAACACTACTTTGATTGACCTTACATGCCTTCAAACTTGCTCTCATATATGACCTAGGTGCCGTGATTAGAGAATGCTGGAGGGGCAGAGCCCCACTGTAGCTTTCAAAGCACACTCATGACAGTACAACATTCAGTCATAACAGAAGAAGGCTACACCTGGATCAAACGGATTCTTACTGACCATGGTGCAGAAAGTTAATATAAGAGCTAGCCTGTGCCTGGAAAAGAAACTAGACTTGTAAATAACACAGATCAGGATCCATAAGTTTAAAAAAAAAAAGTATCCTCTGTCCACGTTTCCCCACAGCATTTCGAAATCCATTCTCAAGTATATAAAGCTTTCAGTTTTACTCACATTAGTAAAGGGAGCAGAAAACAGATCTTCAAATCATTAAAATAAAAATATGAGAGATCACTATAGCAAAGAATTTTATACCTGTCCATTATTCCCTTTACCTACATACATGGGGGGAAAGCATATATACAAACACACATGCACAACGGTGCCAACCATTTCCATCTGATAATTTCAGCCAATAAAGCTGTGAAAAGCACTAAGTCCCACCTTCAAAGCTATCAGTGTTATTACAGATGAGTCCCTCTCTTTTTCCCCACTCTCTCTCACTCACACATACATACACATAGATGAGCTGCCAGTTCTATTTATTAGACTCCTCATACACAGAGAGCAGATAGCTCATCTGCATTTTATCAGGTGTCTGTATAATTAAAGCTTATTGCAAACAGAGATATTATTGGTATATTTTATTACTTGTCTATGAGCAACCGAACAAAGTAAGAGGCATAAATGAATTCAGTTTTACAGTACTTTGTTTTAAACAAATGTCACTACCTACACACACACACCTAATTATCAGTTCTTACACATTCTGCCAAATATCAAGCCTATAGTTCATAAGCCAGACTCACGACAGGCAGTAAATATATTCTCCCTAATTTAAAATTTTATTGCAAAATACCCTCTGCACTACGTTAACCTACACTAAATCACACCATGCAACACCAGCCTTACCACTGTTTACTTACTAATTCAAAAACGGAAAACAGTACGAATTCATAATTCTAGAGATCTGTACTTAAAACGACATCGCTGTATGTACAAATTTTGAAACAACAGTGCAGGATGAGAGAATAAAGCTGTGAAAATGCTAAAAGATTAGTCAAAAGCCACTTCATTATTTTTAATCACATTTTTTAAGACTCACATTCAGAGCACAGGATCTGCACAAGCCTGTCAAAAGTTCCCCAGCAGTTCTACTACATTGTATTAAAATGTAAATTTTTACCTAGATCGGGCAGAGCATTTCATAACCACGATCCACTGTACTG
>NW_009648550.1:3509660-3517160 GCF_000708025.1 Charadrius vociferus | reverse complement strand
CCTCCATTACAGCAAGCTCTCTCTGGGTCTCAAAAAAATCTTCCTTAATGGGAGAAATCGGATTGAAGAGGCTCCATTTTAAGTAGATTATGTGAGTAAAATTCTTGTTGTAAAGAGTACCAAAAGTCAAAATCTCAAACATTAAAGGTGTTCAAAAACTTTGGGGAAAAAAAAAGAAAAATAAGCAGATTTATAGGGGTGAGCTGTTTTCTATTTTATTTTAGATACAGTTCCTGCACTGGATCTTAAACTCATTGCAGGAAATAAAGATAGTGTATATCCAAGCAAAAGATATGTGAAGCTTGTAATTGAAATTAATTATATATTCTTTACATTTTCCATTTCCCTTTTAAAGCTGGACAGGTGGGAATGCTTTTGCTCTTAAGTTACAGAGTCAGGTTCAAGCTCTGTAAATCCATTCCAGTCAAACATTAGGCTTTCAGAGCACTCCCCCAGCCAGCTTTGTCCTCAAACATTCCTTCACGACCTTACCCTGCTTAAAATCAGACTGGCCCATCCCCCAGGTCACCCTGGCTGGCTGCCCATCCACACATTTATGTCTGCCTTTTGAGTGTTTTCAGAAGCCCATTAAATTGTGCCTTGGCAGGCCAGACGCATTCAACTCGCCCTAAGACCCAATGAGAGAAGGTTATCAAATTCCCTCATCTTTGCCAGACATACAAAGCCTGAAGTTCTCTAGCCCTGTGAGGAAGCTATGCAGTTGCACAAAGTAAGATGTTATAACTTGTAAACGTGTCATACAATATTATAATACGCCTGTGGGGCTCAGAAACACACAAAAGTTGGGAGGGCCAAGGGACAGAAAGCCTGCCCTATTGATGGAGCTGTCTTAATGCACTTTTTTTTTTTTTTTTTTTTTTTGAGACAACACAATTGGAATTAGCTTCCATAAAGAGGCTGACACCACTTTCTTAAATCAGCCAGTCTTGACAATCTTCTTTATATGATCCTCAGTGAATCTTCTTGGCTGAAAAACAGGGCACAACACTCTTGCACCTTCTACTGGATAACAACAGAAAAGAGGAGGAGAGAGAGGAAAAGAAAGAGGAAAAGTTAAGTTCTGCCGTATATGTAAGACTTAGAAAACGCTTATTACAAACTTCTGCATATTTCCATCCTTAAGAGAGGATATTTATTTAAGTGCCTTTCCCACTGCCCCATTCTCAACAAGGGGCTTCACTAGCCTCTTTGCAATCTTGGATCCTGAGCAATAGCTTCAGAGCAGAGCAGAATTCTGCCCACTCGTGATAAATTTTACACAACTCGCGATGAGATGACAACGGATCACTCTGAGCATGCAATTAAACCAACACATATACTGCAAAGGTAAAGTTCATTCACTGAAAAAAATCTGAGGAAACGGGACTTGTAACATGACCAGAAATACAGCAATCAAGAACAAAAATTACATGTAAAATACGCACACACCAAAATCAGAACTACTCTGGACACAAGATAATGCAAACTAGCCTTGCCAGAAATGAGCTGCAAAATACCTTCATTTTCTCATACAGTGAAACCCTGATAAAATCACAACTGTTAAGGTCATACAGTATATCAGGTGGAATCACAGTCTTTAGAACTCCATTATTAATGCACACAACCTCACAATCAAAGAGGATAAGAGCACAGTTCCCAGATGCCAATGATTTGATCCTATCTTATTTGGATGTTTACATTTAAATAATGTGGCCGTATAAATTTAAATAATAAGAACCACCAACAGATGGAATGTAGTGAAAAAAATGTGCCTTCTATGAGACCCTGAACATATACTACACGGTGCTTTACAATTTATTTGAGCAGAGCTCATATTAAAAAAAAAAAAAAAAAGACTCATTTCTTCTGCCATTATGGAAATAAAAGGACTAGTGCTTTAGTTCGTTGCTAGCACTGCCAAAGAAACATGCAGTTCTCTAACCTCCAGTACAATGTACCCATAAGGTACCAAGCATCAAAGCATATTAAAAGATATTAACTGCATATTTGCTTATGAACAAGATAAAAAGCTGTAGGGCCTCCAGGTTCTCAAGCTGTGAGTGGAACAGCTTTGCAATTTGCCTGCAAAACTGCATTTTGATCTTAATGAATATAAAATGGCTGCCATTAAAAGTAAAACAGATTATTTCAGGTCTTTTAGGGCCCATAGCTCTTTGACGGTCTTGGAGGGGCACTATGATCTTTCATTAAAATCTCACAGCAGGACTCCCTCACCAGCAAATCAAGCCTTGCAGTCGAGGAGATTGGCTACATTTAAAAGTAATTTTCAGAAATCTACACAGATTTTCAATTTGGTAATGAAAGCCATAAGAGAATGCAGGCAGCATTTTGTTGAATATTGTTACTAATCCAGTGCTCACATTCGTTAGAAATTAAACTGCCCCGTAACTATCACACTGATGGCAGCCTGCCATTTCAGCTCAGTTGTAATCTCCGTTTGTTAATGAGTAGCATGTGCTAATTGTTGTCAGCATCCCTGCCATACATCCCTTCCGTAACAACATATTTTACCTGCTGAAAGGTGTTACCTCTTGCACTGTCAGCATCCAATTTAAGAGAAGAATCTCAGAATAGTAGAAAAAAACGGTTCAGTTTCATTTGGAATAGCATGAAGTTAAAAGTATACATTTTCATACTGATATACAGACCCTCCTAGCTCTCATTCTGTGTATGCTACTTCTAACATTAATACATTAAGGTAACACAAAGAAAAATGCTGTACGCTATAATGGCACAGGGAACAACAGAGGTAAATTCTCTATATTGTAACATAACGTAAAGGATGCAGCTCTTAGTAAAATGAAGTTGAAAGGTTTGAAAAGTTAGAGTGATCATATCTCATTATTGCAAACAATGTAAGGGGGGGGTTAAAATAAAACCTGACCTGGAGCTACGATGAAACTGGATTGGGACAAGAAAGATTGACTCTGAGTAAGTTCGTCAGAGCTGATGACTGTGCTGCCCTCAGGTGGAAGGTCTTGTCGGGAGTGGGAGGCCTCCACTTACAAAGCAAACCCAGAAAACATAAAAATAATAATAATAATAAAAAGAATAAAACTCAGCCTTAGTGGATGCAACAAACCAAGATATTCAGAAGTGTGAGCAAGACGGGTTATAATACATGTATTCTCAAGTAAACCAAATGTGAATTGAATTATGGCAGAAGAGAACAATTTTCATCTAGTGAATTGTAAATTGAGTTTGTTTCCAGTTCATATTTGAAATGCAAGGTTGATGCTTGGCTTTTCATTTTATTTTTTAGCTGGTGGGATTCTAACAGAAAATACTAACTTGAAATAACTAAAATCTTATTGAAGAGTTCTAGCACACACACTGTGTGACTGACACACATTCTCTGAAGCATATTTAGTATCACTGCATCAAGTAGATTAGTTGTTCCGCTGCCATAAGCAACAATATCATATATTGCTACATGTTTTAAATTATTCCAGTCAGTTTTGTACACATACATAGGGTCTTTTAAAACAAACATTTTTTTTTGGTATGCAGGAGCAATCCAAAAGAATTGATATTCCAGGGTATCCTGACTAACAGGAAGCAGTCTTGTGAACTTATTTGGTGTGCTCATTCATGAATGGAGTGAAAGGACTTTCGCTGGAATTTTAAGTGATGTACAAAGTACCCACAACATCTCTACAATAACAAGAAACTTCTTCACTCCAGGGTAGCCAGCTAATAGGGGTTACAGCATCCCTCAGACTGCTCCAAATGGAGTCCAAAGCCAAAAATCAGCAAGCTCAGTTGCAGAATATGCATGAATGATTAACCGCCACATCCAAGTGACTGGAAAGCCAAAATACGAGGGATCAGTCCAATCTGTTGGAAACTGAAATGATTTTTTGCCGGTTTCTTGCTTTTTATTGGGCCAGAAGCAGTTGTCTGGAACACCTTTACATGTAATTTCAGAGCTTTCTCACCAGATTTGGTTTTTACCATTTTAGTTTTGAGAGCAGTTAAATTTTTCAAAAGCAAAAGACAGCAAAAGAAATGTGTTGCAGGTTTGATTTCAGAGGTTTATCTCCTATTTTTTCCACTTAGCTGAACACTGCATTTTCTAATTCCTCCTGCCACATACCACCATACTCACTGTGACAGAAGTATCCTCATTATACATGATATTTCACTGTTGTATATACTGTGGGCTGACTAAGTGATGTGACGTTACCAACACTGCGGAATACATATCGGCCCACAGAACAATATATAATCTCCTTTTTCTTCTGTAACCAATGCAGAAGCAGCGGGTGAATTTACAGAACACCAATTCTTCAAAGCTAGGACAGAGGGCATCTCTAGCGATGCTTTGCTGAACTTGGCAGAACCACCTGCATGGGACCAAAGCTAGCAGTCTGGGCTACTCAGATGGGCAAGCTCAGCCTAGATTATTCCTTAAATACTGATGTGCTTGGGCTCACACCAAGGGATGATGAAAACCTTGCCTTTCCCTCTTGATGTAGTCTGCAGCTCAACTGTAAACCCACACTTGCTTAGGGAATGGCATCCAAACTGTTCAGTATCCAGAGAAGGCTGTGTTTGAGTGCAGACAGGAAACACAGGGCTCTCATCCATCTCAGAAGTATATTTATAAGGTTACACTGCAGCAGGCGGCTCTCTGTTAACTAGCTTTAAACTGGTAGCAGTGTGACTGTGGCAGCGCTGAGCGGTACATGGTTCCAAAAGTACAACCCAGAAGCAGAATAAACATTGATGCAGTACCCCGTGTTGAAGTGTCTGCAAGACCATCTGTATGCAGTGGAGTTCAAGGCAAGTCCAGGACAGGCACATAGATTTCAGTCACATCTTTATCTGCAGTGCAGATGCACCCCAAAAATACTTCTGCTAAATCATACCTTGTAAAGGTGCTCTCAGCGCAAGATAAAAAAATGTCACACACACTTAGTACAGTGTTGCTACTGCGCTATAAATTCACACCTTAGCTTGATACATGCTAATACCCCTCCAAATAGGGATGAGCGAAAGGTATCAGTTCTGTGAGGTGACAGTCCTGCAGGTTCCTGAGCATAAGGATAAATTTAAGCTGGTTTTCAAACACAGACTTCAGGACCAGTATGTTTGGGAACTTTACACAGTTGGTTCTGGCATTGCCCATTATTAGTCTTAAAAACAGTTTCCAATGAAGCTACTGATGAGAACAAATGAACAGTCACACAAATAAAGTTTTATAAGGTTAGCTTTTAAATTAAATGCTTTTTAAAAAAAAAAACTACCTCAGAATTTCTATAATTAGCAAATCATTTTTTTCTCCTTAAAATGTTACTTTTTTTGCAAAGTAAATGGACGTAACTACATCTTTGTAATCTTTGTTTTCGTGCACAAAAAGGTATACTAATTACTATCTGTCAAAGTCAGCCATCCATTTTGGGAGACCTAGACGTGACACATCTTATATAAAGGCAAGTAAAAAGGAAGTGATTTTTTGTATGTATATGTCACATTCTGAAGTAATTTGGCCATCAAAAAAAAATCATGTTTATCTTACCATTATAAAGGAAAGGCATCCATTAGATTAATTTTCTAGTGTAACTAGACAAAACCTGTTAGCTTAAACATGGCCTGTGTTTTAAAAATGTGACGAAAAAAGACTGAGTAGTTTGGGGTTTTTCCATTCTATAACTATTCTCTAATCCCTCTTGCAGGAGCTTTCCATTCACACATTTTGCATCCAGATGTTACTGCTAGTTGTAGAACTCGGTGAATTAGTTCAGGACTTTGAATGCCATAACACATTCCTGAGGAAACAGGCCCTCCTGAAAAATTAGCTGTCCTAAGTACAGTAGCTGGCAAACAAGGAGGAGGAAAAAACAGGAGCACAGTCAAAAGGAATGAGGAGTGGAAAGTCGCATAAACTTATAAATAAGTCTCACATGGAGAGAATTTGAACAAAACAGTAGGAGACCAGAGCTAATAAAGCTGGGGGCAACATGGCATAGTCAAACTCACATTTTATAAACACCAGATCTTGATTCCCTCTTCTTTTTCACACCCTTTATACAATGCTCTCGACTGAGGTTTTCTAAACAGTTGCACCCAGAAGGAAAACAGCACAAATTAAAAAATGAGCCAAGTATCACAGACATTTCAGAGGGATGCAGCACCTTTCCAACCTACATGTGCTGCCTATACAATTACCTATGCCATCTCTTTGCATATTTGAAGGGAGTGACCTAACATTATCACTTATTGCTCCATCTGGTCTGTAAGGCTTTTTTGACTATGGCACCACCGAAGTTATGAAAACTCCAACATGACTAAATAAAACACTTTGGATTCAAGAGTTCACTTGGATTCACTCTGGATGCATGAGTTCAGATCTTCCTGGGTGAAAGTTTGCTGGTCAAGCTCCAGCCAAAGGGGACTACGTATAGGATATCAACTTGATCCCACTGAAGTTTATGGGCAAAATCTGACTTCAAGAGGGATAGAATTTTACTTTACAACTTGCCAAAAGAGAGACAGGGAAACCGTAATATCAAACATAATTGAGATGGAAAATGTCTTGGAGCTGAAAAAGGCTACAAAATAACCAATTTGTTCTTATCTCACCAAAAATGGCCACCATCTGCCCTTTTTTTTTTTTTATGTCTAAAACAGCACAAAAAGTTCCACATTCATCATTTGATACATGTCTCGATATATAATGGTGGATATTTAAACAGAAACTGAAGAGCTGTACTTAAATCTGTTAGACCAGTAAAATATCTCTTAAATAATTTTTTTCTGTTTGATCTCCTGCACTGAGTGGACCTCAAAAATCAACCAAGCCCAATGCTTCCAGAACAAGTCCAAGGTCCACAGTCTGTAACCGTGCTTAATAGCATTCAAAAACACAGTGAATCTTTCCGGATGTATTTTCAAGATGTTTTTTTCTTCCTGCTACAGAGTTGTCTGCAGACAGTCTAGCTTTTTTCCAACCTTATCTATTATTCACAAAAAGAATTATTTTTATAGAAGCTAACGCATCTTTTCCCCAACTTTTTATGATCAAGGTGACTTATAAACAGCTGCAATAAAAATGGTTGGGGTTTTTTTTCCTCATACAAAAGCATTCTTGATAATGTTTCAGAGACAGCAGAGAGGCTAAAAGATATGTGACATTCATAGATTTCACCCCTGAAGCCACAAAAACCACACAAGCAATTTCTTCATTTGACCAAAATGAATGGTCATCACAAAAACAAATGTAAGTTTGGTATCACTGATTTGGCTGAGACAGCTTAGGGGCTTGAACTTAATAGACTTCCTCTGACAGATTAGGATCTTCTGGTATGTCTGCATCATCCTGTCACAGTAGATAGCCACGTCCAAACCACAGGCATGGGACTGCCCTTGATCCATAACCTTAGAATACAAAATAACTGGCTAAAGAATGTAATAAGACTCCCAAGGAAATACCTTTGAAGACAGTATTCATTTTACTTGGTGTTTTTTTTTTTTTTG
>NW_009648550.1:3392720-3509648 GCF_000708025.1 Charadrius vociferus | reverse complement strand
GGGGGGGGAGAAGACAATTAAGCATTAAGAACTGATTGATGCTTAAACAAAATGCCTAACAGTAAAAGCACATTTCTATATTCCAAAGGACCAGGCAAAGCCATCCCTAAGAAGGGATTAACTACTATCAGATGATATTACTACTGGATTAATGGTGTTTCGCATTCACTATATTTATATATATAAAAAAAAAGATCTCTTTTAAGGAGGATATAAGTGATTTGTATAAAACCTAAAAGCCAAAAACCTAGATTTTATTTTTACAGCCAATGTGATGGATAGTATTCTCTTTATTTGTACATCTTTAATTGAAGTAATTTTTCCCCCTTTGTCTGGAACCAGGCCTTGCATTTCAAGTCAATTGTTTTCCAAGTACCACAGCCCATGAAAACAGGAAAGCAATGTATGATTCCAGAACTGATGCGTTATATTCCAGTGGATATTTTAAGCTGTTCTTATTTTAGAGAATTGTTTTTGTAATAGATATACTAAAGGTGATCATTTTACTTTATTGCTAGTCACTGCTGACTGAAATATTTTCCCAGATGAAAATAATTACTATGACTATATTACTTTTCTAACCCGTTCAGTGTATTATATCTCAGGCATTCATAGTGTGAAATTCTGGATCCTCATTTGCAGGAAAAAGTCACATTGTTCTCTGCTCTGGCCTTAATTATGTAAAGCCCATATAGATGTTATCCAGTTTCCTTTCCCAACTGTATATCTTATATCTACAAAAGGTTAGAGGAAAAGTCCAATCTTAATGTAGAATTGTGCAGATGACAAAGCTGAACAACATACTCGGATGTTTGTGTTACAAACAAGAAAAAAGGATCTGCTTCAACCAGAACTAAATCACTCAGGTGATTTTTTTTAAAAGGATGCAAGGTACAACCATATTCTTATTCAACATTAGTTGCTACCAGCCAGAATTATACATTAGAGAAAATAATTTCTTGAGACTTCCTCAGGATTATATCCCCTGGAGATGGAAAACAGGCCTGTGTTTCTCTCAAAGTCACGTCTGCTCGGAGTAGACTTTTTTCAATTCAAACCATAGTAATATATGCACAATAAACTCACTGTTCTAAATATTTATCATAATATCCATCATCTTGGTTCTCCCGCTACCCTAACCACAGCCATGCTACCATAAATCAGGGGAAGTATTCTGCAGGAGCTGCAAGCCACTGTCATTGTATTCCTGGAAACAGCCATACAAGAGAAGGCAAATGACACAAAAGAAACAGCAGAAATTGAGGCAGACTCCACATTTCAAACTGCTTCACTCCTTCTACTCCACTTACAAGGTAAATGTGGCATTCTAGGTTAAAGACGACCAGTGGGTGCAGAGATATTGGTGGAATAGCTTGCAATGTACCTGCCCCATTGAAAGGCTTTTGGTTTTATCTTGCTGAAAGGATTTCAATATCAGGGAGAAACTAACTACACCTAAAGGAGTGTGAGATGAAACACCTCCATTACCAAACTCATGCAAAACCGATTCTTTCCAGCACACACACAGCTTTTTTTCTTTTCTTTTTTTTTTTTTTGCCTTGCCATGAATTACCAGTATTGACAAGTGGTAATTTTTTTTTCCTGAATAGTAAAGTTGTTATGCTGTGTGAAGGACAACATTTTCCTGCCAAAATTGCAAATGTCCATTTCAAAACTCTCCATCTGTACGAGAGAGGCTTACACAATTGCTACCTTCATGATCTGTGACACCTTCAGAAAATGGCACGGCAGCCCCATTCATTGACACTGGGTGAGGGTAAGAAGGTTTTAACTTCCCAAATGCTCTGTAACCTACCAACCATTGTGATCCCAAGTACAAGTGCTTCATGGTGGCTGCATAAATTTCAACCACATTCAGTAATGCTCTACGTGAGGAATATACTGTTGGAATAAAGATCAGAGGTAGACAACAGACAGCTTAAAACTAAGATGAGGTGTTTCTGCACACAGAGCTTTCTTTTACTTAAGCTGATACCTTTATTTCTTTGCCTTGGAAAAAAAAAAAAAAAGTCTTATCTTAGTTGTCTGGAATGCCATGAACTAGAAATGTAGTTCAGAGGAACTAATCACAACTACCAAAAAGCAAAACCTTAGTCTTTCTTGTATTCTATGCTAGGCTCCATTCGTATACAACAGGGCTAGAAAGGGAGTGGTGGAGGACATATTTACTCACTTTATTGTGGTATTTCACAACAGCATTTCTATACTCATTCAGTCTCCAAATACATATCTATCTATCCATCTGTCTATCTATCGTAAATGTTTTGAACTCAATCCTTAGCACCTAGGACTTTAAATAAGCTTTTAAAAAAAATATTTCCATGAGCATTATTTGTTATTAAAGAAAAAAAAGAAAGCTAAAATAAGGTTTCTTACAAAAGGTAATTAAGCAGTATAATATAGTAATAAGAGGCATGAACAATAAGGAGTTGTACTAAAATATATGCCTTGTGCAGTAGAGGACTGGTGTTTCAGGAGATTAACAATTACGATCACCAGTCCTCTTCTGTTTCTGTAATACTCCACACAATCTTTTTTAAATTACTTTATTAACCTTTCCTCCTAGCACAGAAGTGCCCGATTATAGATAATATTTCAAAATCATCCGAGGTGTAAGTGTGTTTGATTTGCTCAGTAATTATTTGTCTACTTTATTACATTGACCAAGCACACAAGCTCCTTGACCAGTTTTATTTCAAGTCCAGTTAAGAACAGGGTCGTATCATTTTGTGTGATCGCTCCCTTTGGGCCCCAGAGTACCTGAAATTTCATACGGGAGCCGGTAACTTGGACATGAATATCTCACACTTTAAACAGGCAGAAATCAGTCAATGTGCTGTCATTTAAGTTTAAGGGGCCTGTTCATAAAGGGAAGGTTTAGTGCACATGTGAAAGGAGTTTGTTTATTCACTGCAACGCAGACCAAAGACATTTAAGCACAGGCATGCAAATTTGCCTTTCTAAACCTAAAAGGGTGTAAAAACCCTATATATTTGTCAATGCATGCTCTTTCACGATAATTTATTCCCAGCATTTCACACCACACGTTATTTCAATTTGGATCTGAAGTATTAGACCATTACCAGCTCCACTACTATCTGCAGCTTCACACTAAACACACGATGATCACAGAAAAATATGCATTTCTTAAAACACGGGCCTAGAGAAAACAAGCAAGTATGAAAATAAAAAATGCAACGAAAAAGTTTTCCTGCTCTCTCACTTTGTAGCTTTGTAGGAAATGAAAATAATATTTACATTTTTTTAAAGATGAAAATGCAATGAGATGAAACGCGGTACACAGTTTATTCCTGAGGGCCACCACTAGGATAAAAGCATAAAGCCTGGGGACTTTGTTTACTGTCCACAATCAACAAAACCTGAAATCTCCATATGCAGCAGGTTTCTAAAGCTCTGTTAGTAATACTGTATATTGCTGGTCAACTCAGTCACCCATAGAATTACAGTGTAGGGTATGGATGCCAGTATTTTAGACCCAAACCGAGCATAAAAAACACAAAGTAAAATTCGGTGTCAGCACAAAGTTGACAGCGAATGATTATAACAGCTTCGAAGCTTGAAAAAGAGTGTAAATAACTAGGATCCCCCGCGGGCTCACTCAGCCTGCATACATAACAACTGTGATGGACAGCCACTATGGTAAAGTATAAAAAAAAAGTCACTCTGCAAAGATGCAAAAATTTCTCCTGCAACGAGTCTTAACTGTCACCTTTCTGACTAAATCAGCTACTTTTATAGAGAAAAAGTATCTATATTGTAAAGGTGCACATTTTCGGGTACAGCCTGCTACGGTAACAGGTAAATCATTAATATATTTTCCAGTGCTAATAAGCCCCGAGAACTTTTATTTCTTTAAAACAAATGATGCAAAGCTACGTGTTACCAAGTCCTTTCTCTCAACCATCACCCAATTAAATACAGTAAAGAGACAGCCCAGACCACCGAGCAAAAGAATTTCAAACAAGCCACGTATATGAACGTAAGAATGAAAATACTCTTATCTACCAGCACACAAACATTAGCGTGCTTTTTCTTTGTGACTTTTTTTCTCCTACATGTGTACATATGCAAGCACAATATGCCCATGTAGTAATGGCTTTAAAGTGCTGGCAAATTGCAAGTGGGTAGATGCGCTGGGTCCTCAGACTCTGTCAGACATGTGACAGCACTGTGATTATGTGGTCCCGTCATAGTTCCTGGCTGGGAGCTGGGAGCAAGGGAAATAGGAATTAACAGCTACCGCTAGCATATGCCTACAAACTACTACATTTTTCAAAATCAATTAGCAAGCAAACTATTTAATTAACTAACTTTCTTTTTTTCCATTATTTATTCCATGCAAGCTTTCAGTTTTGGATTTAAAAAGTGCAGGTATTAGAAGCTTCCTCTTTACCCATTTTGGCTATATTTATCTGAACTAAGTAGATGCCTTGAAATACCAGTCTCTGGTCATTGGACTATTTGTTCTGAGAGCTTGATTTTAATTTAAGCTAAACAGGAGCTCATAAATACGACATAGCAGAGACATTTGTGATGATCAGGCAGTATCTACTGAGGAAAAACAAGTACATCTAGCAAAAAGAAAAGAAAAATTCTCTCATGAGATAGTAAAAAAAGCATGATTAAGTTCGTGGCGAGTTATGGAAAAGCAGAACTTCTCATCTTGCAAGATACTGAATGCTCTCTTCCTTCATAAAGAGAATCGAGTGTTCAACACTTCGTAGGTTGTGCTCATCAATTTGGCGCACCAGACACATAAATTATGGTTTTATAATTTTATGAAGTGAAAGAGTCACTATTAGGTCTCTGAAAATCCTGAACACTTTCAAGGATGACCCTCAGCTTACTTTCACCCACAGCTATGCAAATCCTTATGTTTCGCTGGTGCTTTTTGATCTTTCTACTGCGATTTACTCAGAAGCTTGCAATTTCTTTCCTCACATGAAAGAACAGTGATATCCAAAGGCCATTTCTGAAAGCCAGCACAACTGCAAGCGTTTGTTTTAGGCCACTTTGTTCTCTTTCTGCTATAAAAACGTGTCACATACTGGAGATGTTCCCTCAAAAATTAGTTCGGGTATATGAATGGTGGGATAGGTTAAATCTTGTACAAGCTTTGGCAGTGTTATTCTGCTCAAGGAAATACAACTCTTTATTTGCTATTTCAGCCAAGTCAACTGTCACGTAAAGGTGGACACCCAGTACTCAGCTTGTAGGCTGTTAAGTATACATTTCAACTGACTGACAAGAGACTAGCTCAGTAGACAGCCTTAAGTAGTTCTCTGCACCTCAGTTTACCTGCATAAAAGTGGCAAAATAATTACTAGCCTATTAAGCATAGCTGTTTAGTTCCATTAGAAAGAAACTGGTTTTATAAGATGAAAGATACGGAAATTTTGCCCAACTTCACAATTCACATCTGACCTGTAGAGTTGCTGTTCCGACCAAAAGAAGCTGATCGTTCCTTAAATATTTTCTCTTCGCACCACGACGCTAGCCTTATTGTCCCACTTAAGAAGTGGGACAATAATGGAAACGCATTTGCTTTGAAACCACTCTTACTAAATCCACTGACTACCGGCAAGTTATTCCCGACTTGTGCCCAGAAGCCTTTGCAAAAAATCTCAGAAAAAATAACAGGATACAGCGGCAGCAAAATTAAACAGTTGTATTCATAGCAAAATAACAATTCTAAAAAGTGAAATTCAAAGCTGTCTTTTAATGTTTCTCCCTAGGAGTGACCAACAGAGCAGCAAGCAAAGCAGTACTTGTTAGCCATGCTAAGTGAAGCTGGATTTGTAATCTCACAGAAATAAAAGGCAGAACAGTAGATATAGGAGGTATTATTCCATACCAGAATTAGCATAACCCAGCACATCAGAATATTAAAATTTAACAAGGTTTTCAAACCATCCTTGTGTCATCAGCAGAGTCATGTCACAGTTTTTTTTATTGGTTCAGCATTTTTTTTTGCAGGATAGGTGTAATTGTATCAATATTTTAATACTTGATGCATATTGTCCGTGATAAATTGCTTGCATAAATAAAAAGCACCAATATTCAATTGCCAATGCAATAATCACACATTCTAGATCTTTATTATATCATGCATTATTTAATTACAATAATCAGAATCCTTTTGAAGGTAAAACAAGATTAAAAAGGTTTTGTTTTATTGGATCTATATATTTGATTTACACTTTATATGTTAGCTTTGCATTAAGAATTTATAAGGCATCAATTCAAATGGTGATATTACAAGAGTTTATTCCGTTTGTAATTAGTACAGTACTCTTAAAGTACTCTGGCTATGAGAGATAATATTTCAGTATTTTAATGAGCTTTTTAAGTATAATTGATGTAACAATCGTTGAATTACACATTTCTACCTGAAGAATAATGAAGGAAACATTTTAATGAGAAATTTAATCATTATTAGCAAATGATCTACTAAACTGCCATTTACTGACATTTAAAAGCTTAATAGCAGAAAACTGTATTTTTGTACATCTGCATCACTACAGATGATTATCATCTCAGTTGCTCGGGTTTTCTGGTATAACTCTCTCTGTTAGGTTTTTTGTTGTTAAATTTAAGAAAAGCTTTCTTTAACTCACAATTGTCAGCTTCCTCTGGAAACTATGGGGCTTGACATGTATACTGATAATTTAAATAAATTAGCCCCTTTCCAGCCTTCAGCATTTTTTCAGTACAAAAGGTCTCATTCTTGGGAGTAATCATGCTTGCATCAGCTTGATTTTGATGAATGCCCTATAACCTCCCTGATAGCATCTTAGACATGGGGCTCCTACCACAGTGTTGACAGCAATGTGTGAAGCTACCACATTTTCTTTATTAAAAAGGAAAAAAAAACCAACAACAACAAAGACAAAAAGCCCACCCCCCCAAAAAAAAAACTTAAAAAACAACCTTTGAATTTTGGGACACTCATTACACATGTGCCTTGAGAAACACAGTATACCACCTACCTCATCTCCTTGCTTACTTCTGCACAGGCACTCACCCACTCAAAGTAGTGTTTTTCGTGTAGTTAATCATAGACTGGTTTAGGCTGGAAGGGACCTTAAAGATCAACTAGTTCCAAGCCCACTGCCATGGGCAGGGACACCTTCCACTAGACCAGGTTGCTCAAAGCCCCATCCAGCCTGGCCTTGAACGCTTCCAGGGATGAGGCCTCCACAATTGCCCTGGGCAACCTGTTCCAGTGTCTCACTAACCTCATATTGAAAAATTTCTTCCTGATCTCTAATGCAAGTCTACCTTCTTCCAGTTTGAAACCGTTACCCCTCATTATCACTACATGCCTTTGTAAAAAGTCCCTCTCCGGCTTTCTTGTTGGTGCTCTTCAGGTACTGGAAAGCTGCTATAATGTCTCCCCGGAGTCTTCTCTTCTCCAGGCTGAACAACCCCAACTCTCTCAGCCTGTCTTCACAGGAGAGGTGCTCCAGCACTGATCATCTTTCATGGCCCCCCTCTGGACACGCTCCAACAGGTCCATGTTCTTATATTGAGGGCTCCAGAACTGGACACAATATTCCAGGTGGAGGCTCACATCCTCTTTTCCACAGAACCTGCTCCATATCACCATATACCTGTTATCTCGATGCACACATAAAGCCTCTCCTTTCCAGTGCATTAACTGTCTCAGCTCAACTTGATGTGCTGCAGAACAGCAACATCTCATACTCGCAACGCTCCTCCCAACCTTGCAAAACCTTGCACTTTGGTTCATGATATGAAAGGTGCTCTCCCCAGGACAGAAAACTGTTCCACAGACTGAATCAGCCCCTACAGAGTACACAGTAGAGGTGAATAGCAACAATACCCCCCTCCCATACAGGAAGCCATCTGGACATCACAAATGTGATGTGAAACTACAGCTATGGAGGAAACAAACATTTATCAATCTCTAGGCTCACCTGATACAGGATGAATGGAAATCCATAAACAGATAAGGCACGTTTTGCTCTATAATAGCACAATGCCATAATATTACACAACAGAAATCCGCATTTTTCTGAACTTGTTAGTTCCTTATTTAACCCAGTATGATTTACATGGTTGTGTGCAATCACACAACTCTTTGCAGTTTGAGCCAGGGGAGAAGGATTTTACTAAATTTAGAAACAATCTGGAGAAAAAAGAAAAGGGTAGCAAATCACAGTGATACACAGACAAGCAATATGCACAACGTGATCTTAGAGATACTGCTCAGCTTGCACAGACCTGAGTAGGGGTGGACCTGTTCTGCACTTAAGGCGTTTCTAAACCCAAAGCAGCAGGAAGTTCCTTGCTTTTAAATAGATAGTGTTATTATATCTGAGCAAAACTGAACCATCATTGCAGCATGGTACTAGACAGCATCAGTCCACCATAGAGAGGCTTAATTTAAAGGTGGGGGGGGGGGGGGGGGGAACGGACGACGACACACGACAACAAGATAAAATTGGGGTTCCACTCTGTTCTTTTTCAGTGACTCAGTCCGAGAATAAAAATCAGGACAGCAATACACATAAATTAGTGAAGCATTGTTAGTATGAGGTTTCTCCCTCATGACTGCAGTTTCCACAGCTATCCACTAGGAAAAATTTTCCTTTTCCGTGTGGGTCCTAACCCGAAACCAAACACTCAACCACAAAGCTAGAAAAAGATTAAATTAGTCTCCTCATGAGGAAGATCTCCTCTACAGATGGACAATTTGTTCCTATTCGTAACACCACCTAAGCTAACTCAGACCCATCAAGCTACTTATCTCTGGTACCTGGACTGCCTCATTATCACGTTTGAAAAGATTAAAAGAAAAAATTCCTTGAATGAGTAGTAATACACTAGGAGTCCTTTCGCTCTGTTAGGATGAGGAGGATTAAAAGGGATGGATGGGAAGGTATGAGCTCGCAAAAGGATGCTCTTCACCAGACGCTGCCCGCCTATGTCAGGGCGGCTTTGCTTTCATACACAAAAAAAGGAGGACTTGCAGCTCTTCGCCACAGGTCAGATTCTGCTCCAGATCAAAATCCTCGAAGTTCCAACAAAGCTTTCTGACAAAATGACTCAGGTCTGCTTTGGCTTGCAGATTCCCTCACTGTTCCAAAAAGATGGTAGTCTCACTTGCATTGAATGTCTGTCTTCTCAGAGCCAGAGAAAGGACAGAGGACTCAAGGAAAAATTAAAAGTAATTCATTCCTTGGGAATTCACACTACAGTCTAATTCATAGCTGGTTTAGAGAGGACAGCCCTTTCCTCTTTAATGCCAAAAAATCTGCAAAGGTGACAGCCATAAACTGATTACCAGCAGTCCTGCAAGGAGCTACTGGCGACCCTACGGGATCTGCATTATACCTCCAATCCCTGTGCATCAAGCACAATGAAAAACAGTCTCTGCTCTCCCCTTGCTCGGGAGTAAAGTTTCTGTACAGCTTCACTTGGAGACAAAGCCTTTTAAGATTCCCCAGCATGGCTCTAGCTGGGTCTTCTGAGAACTGTAAGCTTTCCAGGACAAAACTAACTCATATTATCATTAAGCAAGGACTGGAGAGACCTTAATACATGGACTTATTGCACAAAAAGCCTTTATAAAAGTAAAACATGTCTAGAAATTATATCCAATATATATATATATCCAGGCTCATAAATAAGACACATTCTGAAAATCAGGCACGCTGCGTAGCTGCTGCAATGATTTAAGTGAGCTACCAGGGAATATCAGCAAAAGTGACACAGAAACCAGAAGTGGACAAAGGTGAGTAATAACACCAAGAAAAAACCTTGAGCCAAAAATATCTCAAAATCGACTCCACTGATGTGTTTTCCTTGCTTAGAGATGTAGTGCCATTCTCGTGGTTAATTCCAATTCAGCATTTCTTTGATATACCTTTTATAATTTTCAGTCTAATTATAAAGAAAATAATTTTTCAAAGTAATTTTGTAATAAAAATGTTTCCTTATTTCTCATTACCTAAGAACATGATCTTGCACAGCTACTGAGCATGCTTACAATGTGCATAGTGTATCTTCTCTTTCTTAGCATTTAATCTCTTCATAGTCTACAGATGTCAAGAGGTTCAGATTAAGCTTGTTAAAGATCTGCTTCACTCTAACTCACTGATGATTATTTATTTAGCAGTTTTATGTAACCCTGTCATTGATAAGCACTCTATTAATTTGCCGAGGGACAAATCAACACTAGTTATTTTTCTACTGGCTATTAGATTCAGTGCTGCTGTTTGCTACAAACCACTTGCCAGTTAATTATAAATTATGGGTCCTCTTTGCCTATATTAATTGATATCTCCTCTGCCTTTGTAATACTAGACAAATAAATTGAAGGCAAGATTTATTAAGCAGCGCATGTCTTCCATCTCTTGATTAGTATTCTTTACTTTTTAAACATTTATACTTGTTTATACAGATTTGATGGCAGAACAGTACATTAGAGAACTGATCCTTGGGGTGTTTTTGGGGAGACAGAAAGACTTATTTAACAGCTTCCCACAAATTAGGTTGAAGTGACACATGATTTAACTTAAGCAATTTTTAAATGCTCCTTTTGATTTAATAAAGTCTTAGGTTACAGTAGCTTTCTGTATAGATACAGCACACACACACTTTACAGAAATTATGTACGTACTTATCTGCATTCATACATATACTGCTGCATTTTATGCACACGTGTTTGTATGTCTACACAGCTACTCTTGAGTGTGAGAATGTGAGTGTACACATGCAAGATGTACAGAAAAAGATGCATGTGGCTATGCACACACAGACAGATCTATCTATCTATCCATCTCATACCTCAGGTAGTGGAGAGAGATTCTCTGCCAGCTATTTTCATGCAGAAAGAAAGGATCTTCTGAATAGAGTTTCATTTTCAAAACCTGAAGATGTAATGAGTGGTTTCAGAACAATGGACTGTGGCCATTTTTAATTTGCATGAGTGTGAATTATCTAAAGTAATTGTACAGTCTCCTCCATTTATATATCATCGCTAGCTACAGGGAATGCACCCTTTCAGAGAGATGCTCACACTCCACAAAGAAGCAAGAGTCAAAATTCATGCCATGTACTTCTGAAAGGAAACTTAATTCTTTTGCTCCCTTGGCAGTGCCAACCATAGAAATATAATGCAAAATTCAGCTCTGGAGTAACTTCTTTGGTTTCAAAGGTATTCCTAACAATTACACCACCGCTGAAGTTGGCCCACAGGAACAAAACGCTACGCCATTTCAGTGAGTTCGAATTTTACAGCACCTTATTTCTGCTCTCCAACCTTTAAAGTCCACTATTCTATATAATAAGGATGTGACACACGCAAGTGTTCATCAGGGTTATAAAAGGTTTTACCCTCCTGCCACTTGACAGGTTTCAGGAACCATTGATCCCAGAGACCATGGTTACATTCCAAACCTAATTATGGACAGTTTTTTAATGCAATTAATAGCTTCATCTGTAGCACCCTAAGTGTTTTGCTATATACTTAAGTTAGATAAGTTCAAAGAATGCACGTTCATGATCCTGTGGATGAATGCATTGCTGTATTGACTGTTCACAAGCATTATCTCTCTCATTAATTAACTCTTATAACACACTGATTAGTATATGTGTATGGGTGTGTATGTTTTCTACCAGGCAGAACATTTGTATCCCCCTCTGGAGGCCAGCTCACGAAGAATAACAGCCATATTACTACTATAGCTCTCCTAATTCATAGTATATTCTGCATAGCTGCATAATCACTATCCTTTTGTAGTAAAAATACCCAGAAATATGTACCCACAACCAATCTGTAGCTCAAGTGCCTTTTCAAGTAAATGTGTGAAAATTACCTGACACGACTTACTGAAAACAAGTAGCAAAATGTAAATTAATTATGGGCAGTCTTGCAAGCATATAAGAAGACCTTGGGGTTCGTACCATGGAAAAAGCAATGATCACCTATCAGTAAGATTATCTATTTAAGTTTAAAGATTCCATTTCGTTTCTATTTTCTTGAGCATCTTTGTCTCCACATACGCTTCCAGTGAAGCTCAGATTAGAACAGTTAGAGAAACCTTGCTTACAAAAAATAAATGCTAAATTTATTAACGTTGTCTTCTTCACCAAAGCCATTATTCAGATTTCATTCCTTAATAAGGTCTGAAAACCATTGTGAAACCTGTGGACAGACAACACAATGGAAATAGAAATACAATTCTAATCAGTAGTAGTAATGTTTAAAAAATAGGTACACTTTAACAGCAAGACACTTCTTTGTAAAAATAATAACAACTTTATAACTTTTTGAACAGGATTATATTGAAGAATTGAGTATGACAGAATGATGTCAGAGCCACCTAAAACAGGAACGTCCACACAAAACTTCAAAGCAACACAACTGCAGTGGGATCAGGCCGCTATAAAATTGGATTGAGTGAATGAGCCCTCTCTCTTAACCAGCCTGCGACTGGCCCCAAGGTGCTAGGGACACGGTCAACACGAGACCTTCCTGAGAGCAAAGAGTACAGTTGCAGAAAGTAGACAAACTGGGTGTACAAACTATTCCTTGGACCTTAAACACAAGCAGCAGACATCAGAGATGAAGACCACTTGAGATCATCTGTGGTCAGAGTTTAATTGGATACCGACCAGTTTGGCTGTTTTTCAAATAAAAGGCAGTTTGTACCTGTGGAATCAAAAAGAGGAAGAGCAGCGATAAAGCATTTCTCTTTGGGGGGAGAAAGATGCACCCTTCACGGTCTGTGCAACACAGAGATTACTGGGGAAGGGGTTGTGGTGAGAGTATAATGTGGTGCAACTCCAGCATCTCCATTATGGCTCTTGACGTTCAGCTTTGTGCACAAGGTCGCTGCAGAGCAACGGGCCCTTCTCCACCCTGCGAGCAAGTGAGCGAAACTGCAATCTGCACCCAGGTCCTGCAAGTGGCAACTCAGTGCTGCATCAAACATCCACAGTGATGTCAGCGGATCCAAGGTAAGGAACGGGTAAACCATTTCAAATAAAATAGGAAATGACCTGAACTGTTGCTGTAAACCAATTTTTTCCAGATTCACAGAAGTTTGAACAGCTTTCTTG
Source organism: Charadrius vociferus (assembly GCF_000708025.1). Lineage (NCBI taxonomy): Eukaryota > Metazoa > Chordata > Aves > Charadriiformes > Charadriidae > Charadrius > Charadrius vociferus. The sequence goes on along the minus strand of NW_009648550.1, from coordinate 3,496,514 downwards.
TTCTATTTTCCATTTGCTTTCAGAAGAAATGTAAAATTGAGGCCTTGACCACTCAAGGTCATTAAAAATCCCATTAACCTTTTCACAAGGTAGGGCTTAAGTAGGGTTAATTAAGCAATATTGCTTCACAAGGGTCTGAAGAAGCATTTTTCTTTCTAGTTTCAATATATATGCCAGTAGGTCTGCATGCCTCCCACAAGTTTTGTTTTAAATTTTGGGTCGTGTCCCCCAAAAAGAAAAAGAAAAAACTAACCAAACAAACCAGCAGAAAACCGTGCAAGACCCCAAATTTACCTGGTTGTAATATGCATCCTGAAACACATGGGTTCCACATGTCCCACGGAAAATGATACTCCATGCCCTTTTAAATGCGACTCAGTGGTCAATAGAATGGTTTATACATCATACAAAATGTTTTGAAAAAATACTTGTGCACTACAGAAATACTTTCATCACTATAATGAGTTAAAGAAAATACTGAGTCATTTTCCGCAAACCATAAATAATCATTTACATTTATTCATTGCCGGGTGCTGTAAGCATTCTCAGAAAAAGAACTTAAAGCAAAGATAAATCAGTCATAAAAAGTGAGAGAAATATGATAAACTACATATTAGGCCAGAGAAAAATCTGCCATACAGTGCTTGGAAACTGTCACCATACAAGAGGAATCTGTGACTTCCATCTGTAACTGCTTTCAATCATCTTCCTTCATACCCTTCATCAGAACTCCCCATACACATCATTATTCTATAATTATCAACATACATAGATAATAATAACCAGCCAGAATCACATTTGCAAGGTTCTTCTTTTTAAATACAAGGGGAATGTAACTCAGAACACTGCAAAACTGAACTTTCTTTTTCATAGGAATCTGAAATTGTTTGCAGGCAGAAATGGTAGCGGAGGGATAACACGATCCTGTGTGCTACCTAGTTCTACTGAATCACATCATGAAGCTGAGCACTGTTGGGGTATTAATTCTCATGTGTTGGTAAGTCATGGCAAAGCCACCTCAAAGCATGCAGAAAAATAAACTTTTCAGCCTGTTTTGCTCAAGAACTTAATTATGTAATTAATTAAATGAGACAGTAGCAAATTCAAAACATATAATATCTTTTTACAGTGAACAAATAGACTACAGGACTTCCTGCCACAAGATATCCCTGTTAACAACTTAGCTAAATTAAAAACATTAGACATTTATGTGGCTAGCAAGCAGACATAAGAGCAAAATACACAAATAATGCTAAAATAAAACACATTGTCTGAGGCACAGATTTATCGGAGAGGTGAAAGGGACTGCATCTCCCACAGCAACAGCAACACTGAGTGGCATGTGCACCCACATCCTATTGAAGGGTTATCAGAAGTTATGCAATCGGCGCAGGACCTCGTCCTTTTCCTGAAACGCTTCATATTAAACACAACTAGAGGATGACAACAACTGCTTCCAGCCCAACTTTGGGCAATCTGAGGAAAGCCTCTCTGTATTTCTTTCTCTCACTAAACTCACCTACCAGCACTATGTTTCATGGCAATCTGAGCTGGTGCCTGTATACATGATGGTTTGTAAATGGCATCAACGTTTCCTGACAAAGTGAACTGAACATTGCACACCATATGGTTTGGTTTGTAACTCTGTAAAATGTAGTGATACTTGTCAAAGAGAATATACAAATTAAAATCTATTTATCTAAATAGTTGAGCATGAAATCAAAATATTTTAAATCTTGACTTTATTCTAGCTTGGATAAAACCAGTTGATTTTAATGACAGTCCTTAGTCCACACTGGGAATTTCAAAGCTGAAAGACCTATTCTAAATTTCCTTGTTCACCTAAAATTAAAAAAGAGTAAGAACTATGAAAAAACCCCCGTCCTCAAGTTTTCCAGGTTGGTTGTGGAGACATAGGGGGTTCAGGCATATATTCTGCAACAAAACTTTATCATTCAACACCTTATAGCAACTGTGTGATGTACTGTACACAAGAATATGCTCTATGCTATGCATAGAGAATTCAGATGGAGAGATGAGTGATCTGCCTAGAGCCACAGATAAATTCAGCATTATGTGCAGAATTAGAACGCACATAGTTTTAGCTCTCAAACCTATGTTCATACCACTAGATCACGCTTCCCTATAAAATACTACCTGACAGGACCCATATTTATTGAAAGGGAAGTATATATTTTCTGCTGGAGTGGGAAATACTTCTTTTTTTAGCTGTTAATATTCATTTTATGAGTTCTGTGGCTGAAGATCATTATGAATGTCTTCTCAGGATTTCATTAATACTACAAACAAAACCAGAAGAGAGTCTTGATGCAAAGCTTACTTTAAGTGGGTAAATTCCCTGTTTTTTCCTCTTTTTTTTTAAGCCAGAAAGGGTGGATAAAAGACCTGTAAAATAAATGCTGAGTGAATAGGACTCTTGAGCTATAGAACTTGTGCTGTGAAAATTCTACTTTGTCTGGCAAACACTATTAAACAGAAATCTACGAACAGCATTTTTTTTCCATTTCATACAGGGGGAAAGAAAGAAATCAGATCTGACCCAGTGACTTCGATGACAATGGCAAGAGTCCTACTTTGTACAATGAGTGATAAAGACAGAATTTTTACTCTTGGGTGGGCATTTTAACATTCCCAGCAACAGAGCTTCACTACTAGACTTGCTGAGATCACTTACTATAGCTCTGGTTGTTGGCACCAGTGACTCTGGTATGTCAGAGTAACCCTGACGAGCCCTCCTGTTGCATTTTTTGGGTTGTTTTTTTTTTTTTTTCCCCAGATTATTTTCTAAATTACACAATACAATTAACAAAGTGTTGTCAAAATGCAGATTACTATCATTGCAATCTCTATTTCTGAATGCCTTCTGAAATCTGAGTTTTAGGTACACAAACTTCATACTTTTACGACCATTTGGGTCATTTCCAATTGGAATTCAAAACCAGGTGTCAGTGGTGAAATGCCTCGAGGCTATCAAAATAACTGACTGTGTCACCTTGTCCTCCTAATGATCCTTATATATTTAACATAAACATCATAAAAGTAAGTGCTTATTCAAGCAGGACCACTACATATGTTTACCTGGGCTTGTTTTTCTAACTTGCACTGACTATAAAAAAATAACTGGGAAGGGGGGGGGGGGGGGGGGGGAAATGTTAACTGCTATAACAGAGCATCAAACTATGGATTTGGAAGTCTGATGCTTGCTAATGTTTCAAATAAACCCCAGAAGCTATTCTTGTGGGGGGTCATAATGGCACATGCAACCTATTTTGAGACCATTTCTTTTCTTACAGTGCTGTGTGCTTCTCATTATAATGATAATATCCAGCATTTATATGGCTATTTACATCTTTTAAGCGCTGAACCAACAACTAATTAATCCTCACAACACCCTGTAGGGTAGGTAAGTATTATTATCCCCATTTTATAAATGGAGAAATTGAGACAGAGGGGTAAAAGTGACTTGCTGGAAGGCGCTCAGCAAGTTATAGACAAAACTCAAATGAAAATGCAGGGGCTTCCTGGCTCCCAGGCCCATGCTCTGTGCGCTCAACCAGGCCCTGTTGCCTCTCACAAGAACTAGTGCCTGATTTTAGAGTCATTGTTTACATTCAAGCTTGTCCAAAAAACCCGTGTACTATCAAGCATGCATTGCTTCCATTATGTGCTCAAGACATTTCAATCATGACAGTGTCAAGCAGTGGACCAGCTTGCCCAGAGAGGTTGTGCAGGCTCCAGCCTTGGAGCTTCTCAAGACCCGACATGACAAAACTCTGAGCCACCTAGTCTGATCTAATTTTAGGTAGGACATTGGATTAAAGACCTCTGAGGTCCCTCCCAGCCTGTATTATCCTATTTTATGAAGTAGGTGCGTTCTGTGATGGTTACAACTTTTCTGTCACTGTCTACTACTTCTTTCATCTGGGCTCTTTCTTTAGGTGCTTTGACTTACACTTGTCTTTTGGCAGGCATACCTATGTGCAGCACTAGGTCTGTACCAACATAAAGAAATAAATATAATGGCATCATATGCCATTTAGCAGTGAAGTAAAAAATTGTGTTATTCCTGTAAACTATTTCTCTGTTTGTATCCAAATTTAAAACCATCACTAAATATGGTCTTTTGCATCAGAGAATACAGTCTACAGATATTCTTCCGCTGTGTTTTCTAGAAAAGTCTGATCAAGAACCAGGAAAAACTGAAATTAAAATCTTGAGGTTACTCTTAGGATTACTAAGAGACAGGATAAGGCTACATGCTGTTTTTACTTAGATACTCAAGTCCATGCTGTGTATTACAGGACAGAAAGAAGTTCTGTCTCTGCAGCCCCACTTTCATGGACAGCACTAGATTCAGGTCTGAATAAGAAACTGGCAATAGCAATATATATGTTCTTGGAATGATTCTCTGCTTAATGACCTTCCTTGTTGCAGTATCACAGGCAAGATCAAAGCTGATAACTTCAGGTTAGGAAGAGACCTTTAAGATCATTGAGTCCAACCATTAAGCTAGCACTGCCAAGTCCACCATTAAGTTATGCCCATAAACGCCACATCTACACATCTTTTCTATACCTCTAGGGATGGTGACGACTACTTCTCTGGGCAGCCTGTTCCAATGCTTGACAACCCTTTCAGTGAAGAAATTGGTACTCAATCTCCTTGACAGTAGCTAGTTATTTAGGGGAGCTCAAGTTCATTTTGGGGAAAAAAAAAGTAACAAAGTTTTTAAAAGTGCTGGGGATCCTGCAGTTGCTACTAAATAAACCAGAGCTGTTTGGAAACTTTAGTTGTTTCATTCTGATGCCTAATGGGAACTGTTGGATGCAAAATTGTTCTATGAGTTGAGCCTCAAACATCCTTATCAACTCCCCTGAAATCCTGTAAAAGATTGTTTGCATCCTTTTGCATATACTTCAGCAAACAGAAGAAATTACAATTATCTTGCAAGCAAAATTAGCAGCCACCTTGTCAAGCAGAAGCCAAAAGATGAGGCTACACTAGAAGCAGATAATGCCAAAAAGTGTATGCTTTTATACACATATCACGCAGGTTAAAAGCCTGGTTCCCTGTTGCCTTATTCTGTTCACAGCCACTTACGTTAAGAAAGAAAGGATTTAAAATATGAAGTTGATAGTATGGTGACCTTTCACCTGTGTTTGTAATCCCTCCAGGAGAAAACAGTGGATATCAGGCAGTAAATTGTACCTAATATTATAGCTGGTTTATTCCAAAATCTGATCTATGTACCTACTTACAGTCAGACTGCTTTGTACTGAACTATATTTCCTAAAGAGTAAGGAGACAAAATCCAAGCGGTGTGACATGAATTTGTATGAAAACTTTTTTCTCCTACTTTTCTTTCTCTGTGCTTTGTCAGGGGTGAAGCCAAAGGCTAACCTGTATTTAATATTCTTGGAAGTCACGTTTAGAGATATAATAAACAAACAAACAAATTTATGAGTATTTAGCCAGCTAGGGCTGTCTGTTAGACACTTGTAGAAACCAATCCATTCTTGCGCTCTATGTGAGGGTCCCTGTTTAACCAATGCACTGAGAACTTCCCCACTGATCTGGCTCCTGAACATCCCACTGCGGTGCTCCACCACATGGCTAACTATGACAAGAGAACCGCTAGACTTACAGAAGTGGCAAAGTTAGTACAGTAGCAAAGTTTCTCAGGTTCAGAAAAGAACACAGCATGATAATGTCAATAGCCTTTTAAAATAATATTACACACACGCACACACAGCTCTTGCATACATCAATGTCTACACGGTTCACATTTGTGATTACAGACAGCAATATAGACAAAGCTACTCTGGTTAAACCCTTTGTGAGAGTTATTAAGCTGTTGACAATATGAGAATCAGATGAATTTACCACTGGTTCAGTAATTGTCTTTCATATATGAGCAACCCCCTACATACAACTTTTATGATTCATCATATTTATTTTTTGTTTCCTCAAGCAACATCTTTTATTAGTTGTACACTCACTACAGAAATTTAATTTCTGCAAGAGAACAACAAAGCAGTTGATTATTATTATTGAGAATCTGGTACAACACAGAGTGAAATAAAATCTATAAGGCATTAAAATGACAGATTAGGCAAGAGCTGTATTCATTTACAAGTGTTAGAACATCATGTTAATGCCTCACAAGCACAACATAAAATGAAAATCAACTCTTTCATGCTGCTTTACTAATACTGCAAAGCTCCACGGAGCACAAATAGTAGTCCCTGTTAAAGAGGCACTGTCCTTTTGTAGTTTTTACATGCAGCAGGTTTATCATTAACACTTGACGGAAAACTCTTCCGGTACTTACTAGTCATAAACTTTACATTTTTACCACTTATGCATCTCTGCTAGACCAAGTGTATTAAGTATATGGCTGTCCCTTAATGACATTTTAGAATTTTTGCACAAAATCTCTTTGCTTAGAAATGTTCATCTGGAAAGCATTGTATTAAAAACTTTGCTTCTCACAATCACTGCAAGGTTACCATATCCAGATTTACATTCATATTAAGTTTTACTGCAGCTTTATTTACTATCAAAATCTCTGAACATAAAATGACAGGATGTACAAATAGGAAGACTTGAAATATTCACTTCACACACCCCAATCCAATCACTAGTGTACGTATTTGATGATATTTGTATTCTTTTGATCATATTTTATGTTATTAATGTCGTGATTTTCTTGGACATATCACCATTCTTTCCCCATTCTTTTTGCTTGAACTCATGCCTCGTCATAGCTGAAAAGTAGGAAAATCATCCATTGCTTTGGAATATAATGTTCTTTGTTCAAATTGCTGTATGTCTTGAGGAAAGAAAATCAGTAGATTTTGTTTAGTAACAACTATACATACAAGTTGTTCTAATTTGTTCCTCAATACGTTCTTAATGATTAAACTCCTGTAAACATTTTGAGGGATGTTTATACTCAAAAGGATACCTGTCATTCCTATAGAAAATGGGGCTATATCAGTACAGAATTTCACATAGTATTAAAAAAAAAAGTTTATGGGCTGAATAAATGATTGCAGGTTTAGCACAGGCTAAGCCTGCACCTTTACAACTTCTTCAAACACAGAAGACAATAATGCACTGTTCTGAACTACGCTTTACCCACGCAGTATACTATTTAGCTTTCTCTCTACGCACCATCTGAACTCATAAACAATGATTATCAGCAACCCCCATCAGTAAGAATCCTAACTCATCTCCCTTATGACAGCACCCATTCTTTGCAAACCCACATCTAAACTAGACACCTTATAGTGCTCCCTTTATGGACAAAATTACTTCTCGGGCCAGTTTTCACTTGACCTATTTTAGATAATCTGCTTTGTGATAAGGCACTGGTTCACAATTGACTACAAGGAGCCTAATATCTCGACACAGTAGCCACAATGTACGTGTTTGCACTTTGTCAGCTGAATCTCACTGATTTACTCCTTACTGTCTATGAATTGCTATTGGAGTTTTAGTCCTGCACTGAAAAAAGTTTCAAGAAGGTTTCTAACTATTTGAGCAGTGAATATTTTGAGAGTGTTGATTCATATCATTAGATGATATCCTTCAAAAGCGCTGCAGAAATCACTGCAAAATCTCAGAACCAGATGTTTTGACATTCCATACATCCCAGGCACACTTTTAGTTTTTACAAATGGATTAATTGAATTATGTCCTCTATTAAATTGCCAGAAAGAACTTAAGAAATAAGGCTTGATAAAGAAGAGGTTTGGATTTTTCTAATAGAGGTGTTCTTAAAGATAGATTGATAAAGTTCTGCATAAGAAATTAAAAGTACAGATTTAAAAAAAAAAACAACCAACCACAGTGTGCATGGAATAAATTACACAGGCTTTTAGGTTCAGAATATCATTCCACACTTTCATTTTACATGTAATTGCAAAGGAGGGGAAGAAGTCTAAAACTTGAAATGTCATGTGCACCTACATTTTTTTCTCCCTGCTTTGCCCTGTTTTGTGGTCAGTGTTAAAGTATTCCAGGACAAGTGTTACCAGGATACAATTTATTTTTTTAACAAAACATTCAAACTGTGCATTACATCCAAATAAAATCTGACTATGCAAGGCAAACTGCAACAGTGTCCCAATTCCATGGATCCTGTTGCTACAAGGAACTAGTAGCAATTACAATATCTGGGCGCCAAGGCAGGCAAAAATGTCTAAATACTGCTCCAGTCCAGAAAATAAGTATATCTGGGGAGAAGAAGAAGTAGCGCCATAAGGCAAGTGCAGTATTTTGGATGACATGGATGTGTAAACTGCTGGGAATGAAAGGGGGTAAGAAAATAGAGCAGCACTGCAAAGGAAGGTTATTTCTTCAAGAAAAGGGGAAACCTGGGAAAAGATCATACCTCACCAACATCCAGATGTCTCTCAAATATGTTCATGTATTCACAGACTTTTTTTTAAAAGCAAAGAATATTAAATTTAAGGAAAAGTTCAGATGTACATTTGCTCTCGTGAAGAGTACATATCTGTACAAGCACCTTTATTGAACAATCAAGAATCATGTGAACTGCTATCTGATATATCAAAGGATTGATAAATATTCAATCTATAATACAAAGATACTTTTTATACCCATGTGTGTTTCATAAAAGCGATTTTGAAAATGATTGCTTAATTCTAACCCCTTACTACTTATGCTTTTCCTCAAAAGGAGCACCTCTCCAACAATGGTATTGCTACGCTCTCTTTCCTTTACTTGAAGGAATGCAAGTATCAGTATCCTCCCTTAAACTACTTATTCCACAAACAAGCTTTTGATACTAGCGTCCTGCTCTGCAACATACCAGGAATGGGGTATCTATACAGAACTTTTCAACCTACCACTAACTTTCTCAGTGCTCAGCGTTTTTGTCCCACTTGCTGCCTGCCAGTCTCCCATGTAAGAGAGAAGGGGAAGTAGCATGGGTTAGATTCAAATTCAAAATGTGAAAGTGATAGGTAGTGTGACAGGCTGAGGCTTTTGTTTTGCTCTGTAAGAGAAGTTAGTCATACACAAAGAATGTTATTTTACAAGATGCTTACCTTCAGTAATACATATTTGTCACATAGCTGTAAATCAAAGGTATACACAACTAATGAGAACTATCGACTCCCTACGTCATCCTAGAGAATGAAAGCCAAGAAAGTGACATCAAGTTTATTATTTGCAGTAATAACAGATATCAAGACATATTTCCCCAAGTTGTAAGACATTGGAAAGTGAGGGTGCTCTAAATTGCCTAGTAACTGGTGCAAGTTTTACAACAGAAAAAGGATGATTGGATAGGCAGCTGAATCCTCTTTTGACCAGTTACACTGCTTTGGGACTAAAACCTTAGGAAACCTATCGAGTTTGAGAAGAATTCAACAAGAAAAGAGAAGGAGGGAGTTCTCCAACAGCAAGCGGAGAGAATGAGATTCCAGGAATCTAATATCAAAACAAGGACAAGAGCTAACTTTGCACAAAAAAATCTCAAACTTTGATAAAGGAGTCTGTAAGGAAAGGCACAGACAATGTGGCCTGAAAAATTGACCCATAGAGTTATTTTACGAAATTTTATACGGGTGTCAAGCACAAACACCTAGCCAAGATAAAAGCCTGGCTTAAGGACAAGCTCATCCTGAAAGACTTAGGGAGCCTCAACTTGGAAAGGCGTTTAATAAGAAAAAAGGACAACTTATTCACTACACCACAAAATGGGCTACTGGGTACTGCTTCTGCTTCTTCCTGTTGCAGAGTTCTCAAAGCACTGTGATGCTCTTTCTTGTCAAGATATTTCTACTTTCTGATCCAACAAAGATAACCTTGTCACCCATCTTGTTTGACAAGCCTGAAAGGGACAGTTGCCATATTATCAGCGTGCCTTTTCCTATGCTTAGAGCAATTCCTTCACTTCCCTAGCCCTGGGAAGAAATAGGTCCCTGGGTGAAAGTCACTCAGTTAAAGTTCAAGCTATTACAAAGAGATCAAGCCTATTGTCAAAAGGAAATTTCTAAGACCGCAACAGCGCCAATAACTCCTCCATTACCTACAGCCGGAGAGTTGTCTGTTAACCATCTGCAGTCTCCAAAGCTCAGTAGATGTGTCTGCACTGACAAGTGTCATAGTGAGCAAAATGGACAATGGCAAACTATTACCATTTCTAACTTCATCAGAAGGCACACTTCTGTTCCATTTTGTTGCATCTTCTTATCCACATTTTTCTTACTTGTCTTATTAGCTGTAGCATTACCAAACCCTAATTAAATGAGAAACCAGGCAGAAGCTTCATCTGGATGGAGAAAGCTTGCTCATCAGGTGAGCAAAGCCATCTGCAAGAATATAACTCACCTCTTTCCTATATTTTCTACCCTTCCATAACTAGATAAATAAAGCTCCAGTAGGACTACGGTTCAAAATGCCTCTGTCCGGTGCATAACTAGCAGCACCTCAAGACTGAACCCAAAGTGCTGGAACAAGAGCCCTCTCAGTTACTCAGAACTGACCCCTCCACCTAACAAGCAGCCTCTAAGATCTCCTAATAACTGACAAGAATGACAGTTCCAGGTTCCCCTGGATGGCTACACTAAAAACTTGGTCAGTGAGGAGCAAACCAGCAGAAATATCTGTTTCCAAAAGGAGCTTCAGGCTTGTTTAAAGACCCTAGTATCTTTCCATGAGCAACAGGGCCACTTTAAAGTTGATGAGGAGACTCTCTTAATGAGCTGAAACTTCCCGTGCTGCGAACAGTCTCCGTCCGAACAGAGTCCAGGTCTCTCACTCTTGGACTTGGTGGTGACAGCTAGAAATAGCCAAGGAGACTCAACAGTTTAACCAGGATAAAGGAACGCCAATCCTGTCAACTCTTTCTCTCTTGATTGTTTATCCACAAAAGTCCAGACACTCTTGCAACAGCACAGAGCGTAAAGTACCACCCAAACCTTTTTCTAATTCTCTTTGCTAGACCACACAATATTCAAATCTAATTTTGTAATAAAATAAAGGTTTATAGAAATATGAAAAATTACTGGGACGGGGCTGTAATAGAAATGACATTATTGTTCCTGCTAAATGTAGGATTTCCTTTGGTGGCAAAACAGATCTATTTGGAACTTCAGCTGATGCTAATAACTTCATAGATCAACGTACGGTTTAATTGATGGAACAGATGGAAGACACAGACTCTGCAACATTAAAGAGTTATACTTAATGCATCGGAATAACTGTGACTTGGTTTTAAAATGTTCTCCTAATTGTCTGAATGGTTTAACAGTGGCATGAATTCCATTGGATATTTCCACTCATACTGATTTACAAGTTTATAATATGATTTTGTAAAATTGATGATTTCTGATTTTCGTAGTGAGAAAAAAGTGTATGAATGAATAAAAAGGAAGAAAAGTTTTAAAGAGAGCTACTTTTTGTAGGACAGAGAGCTTTCCATAAAGGCCATTTGATGAAAATGAATCGTGTGCGTGGGGTCTCAGCACTCAAGAGGAACACACTGAGCAAAAGAACGGGATCTACCAAAATTAAGGATAAATATAAACATATCTTAAAATGACAACATTTTAACTTTGGATACCTGTGCACCTTTAATGTTAGTTACACATGATTATTTATATACAAGAGGATGGTAAATTTGTTGATAAACCAAGATTTCTCTTCAGGTTGCTTGAGACTGAGGCTTTCTTGAAAAATCATCCTTACTGGCAGCACACAATAAATGCTAATTTGATAATAATATCTGTCTTTCATTTATATCAGTATAGATAGACAACGCTTGACCAGGCCTAACCAAGAAAGACCCATAATTCATATAAAGTGGCTGGGGCAGAAATAGCAGGGGCAGGGGTGTGTTGTATGTTGAAAAAGAATATGAACCTACACTAATTTGTTATTATACTGCCTTCAAATTAAAAAAAGACAACACACTTAATTACAATTTCTTTCTTTGTAAATTACAGCATTTGCTATGGAAAATAAAATAAATAAAGACTGGGAAATAAAGTCAGGCTGGATTGCGTCTTCTGGACAAAGCTAAAAACATGCAAGTTGTCCGGTGCCTAGAACAGCCTCAAAGAAACTCAAATGACTCAAAAAAATATCCCACCCATCTCCACCAGCTCCCGGTGTGTTCACTGTACCACTGCATTGGTGTGATCCACCAATGCAGCCTAAAAAAAAAAAAAAAAACCAAAAACAAAACAAACACACAACAGACTTGGCTTCTCCCTGCACTGTTAATTGCTTTCCTATGGGGTAATTCAACACGTTCATCTCCTTATCCCAGACTTCGACTCTTGTTACAATCTAACAAGAAGGTTTCTATAGTCTATGCCATTATATAACGACATTAGATCAGCCACAGTCTACCCTTATCTGTTTAAACATCTATCTTGTAAATGGCACAAATAGGTTGACATAAAATGCTCTAAAAGGGCAGGCTTAAAAGACTCTAGTCCTCCCTCACCATATTTTAGAGGCAGTGGTTGTCTGAGAAGCACCTAACTCCTACTGATTTCAAGTAGAGTTAGATGCCTATGTATTTTAAAATCCCATTCGGCACCTTTCGCATCTCTTGGTGCGCAAATGCCAAGAAAATCTGCCTGGTGCCCTTCAAGGTACCTGGTAGACACTCAGAATATAGAATTTCTCGTCAGTGCTAATTAGCGCAGCACAGTTACAGGTGTAAGCACTTTCTAATCACTCATTATTGAAAGTGTGAAGACAGACTAAGCTATTATTTCCCTTTACATACATCCCCACAAAGAACAGTTCTCAGTGGAGAGGGGTGACTGTGCTCAGCTGATTTCCTCCTTCTACTTTAGCACAGGGTGACTCTACCCAGTAAAACCCATTCTGGTTTTTGCATAGAAGGGAACAACTAAGAGGAGCTACAAAACCACCCACTTAACAATATACCCACTGTTAACTTGTAGCAAATTGCCCACTAAGATGATAATTCAGAGAAAGGAATAAGCAAAATAAACGCCTCTGTAAACATGCCTCACAGTCCTTCAACACAGACCTCTGATACCTTCTTAGGCCTCCTCTTACTCAGTCAGGTTTTTGTCTTATTTTCAATAAGCAAGTGGCCATCCAAACTCTGCCCTAATAGTAACGGTACTTCAAAATAAAAGAAGGGCCCCCCCTCCACCCACACACAAGTTAACACTCACCTGTCCTTGATTACACAGGTAAAGCGGTTTTACAAGTTGTCAATAGAGAATGCAGCAGAAACCATCTCCCTGTACGGCTTCAAACAGAACCTACGTTCTGGGAGCAGATTGGTGTAAACTGTGGTGTTTCCATCATATACAAAACTCAATGGGCTCTCCATTTTCAGTATAAACCTAAACTAGTTAAAGTCAGTGTGTGGAAGCGCCTCAGCTATGAAGCAGCAGCTTGCATTAAAATTACATTGTGTTGTTTTGACATATCTGAGGCAAAGGTTAAAATCATCTTTTTGCTGGACATTGTTTCTGTAATATTGCCCCACTGCAAAGCTTCAATATGAACAAGCCCAGAATGATGTGAAGTATTTCTGATACAAATTTTATTTTTATGTGAAACTATTCAAATGCTGCTGTACAACATGAACTACCTGAACCAAATCAAATCCTCAGGTCAATTCCTTCTTCCGAGTGCTCCTTAGATAACAAAGTCTTGTTCTGCGAATCTGTTCAATATATTAAAGTTGATTCACTCGGACAGTGTGTAAGATATAATACATTAATCTGGGCCATTTCAATTTCTGAGGCTGGGACTATAAAACTGGTGTGCTGCATATCTAATTTTTTTTGAATACCTGATTTATGCATCCCTCTGATGCATAGTGTCGATGGTATGGTGGATGCGGCTGCTGCATTAACAACGGGCTGCATCAGCACTCAAATCTTATCTTGTTAAATCAGACAAATGTAGCTCAATGAAAAGGAAGGAATAAATGCCTAGGATGGTTGAAAGGAGTGAATTTTAATCCTGTTTGTTAGGGGACTTTCATGGTGGGGGCTGAATGACTGAGGCGGGAATGTCCACCAAGAGCTTATGGGACTATGAATTATTATAAGCTTATACATACACCTACACATGCAGTATAGACAGAGACACAGTTTTTCATTTTATTTCTATGCAGACAGGTAAATATCCACACACCAACACTCATCCATATACAAACACACACGTTTTTGAAATTGGAGAAATAAATGCCTTTTAAGAAAAGTAGATCTATATTTACAAAGTGTATATTTCTATCTCTTTCTGATTCAAGAACAGCCATAATTGCTTCTTTGTATATAATTTATCATTTTATGCAGTGAAACAAAAGTCATCACATGGACTAAGTATCCAGAAATAGATTAGATTTTCAGAGTAATTATGTATGTTTATATGATTTTGTGGATAGATGGAGTACTGCTGTCGCTCTATACACAGTCAATATTAATTCTCAAGGAAAGAAAATGTTCCTGTGTTTGCACAATCAACGAGACCTTTAGAAATAAGCTTTCTGCCAGACACGGAAAAGTTTCAATGGCACACGCTTCGCAGACTCAGCCTAGGTATTTACAATGAACGGAAGGTATCGTTGGAATTCATTTTTAGAGAAGACCCTGAATCACTGATCTTTAATTTGAATTCCCTTCTCTAATAAATTCTTGTATTTTATCTATAAACCATAAGTCGGTAAAGAACCTTTGTTTGTTTATCAATAAAAGTGTATTTGGGAACAGGGAAGGATCACAAAGCTGTTGTATAATCTTTGACCACTGCAGCATAAAGCAGAAGTAGTATGTACGAAGCCGAGCTATAGCTGCAATTATTTAATTGGCTCAAAGTTGAACTTTCATGCCCAGTGAGACACTGGAAATACATTATTTAAGCATGCATCAGTTTAGCCTTTACTGCCTGTTTTTCTCTCTACAATGACTAATTATAATGGGAAAAAATGTTGCAAATAGTAGATCCCACCTTCACAACCTCTTCTCCTGTGCACTCACCTATAAGGTCATAGTTCTCCGTTTGTAACATCATTACTGCTTGTTGTGAGAACTCTTGTGATGTCACAAACAGTATTATTGTATGGAGTGATGTAGTATTAATGAGGAGGAGGGCTGAAAAGAGCCTGTCATGCACGAATACCACATGTAACAGCTCTCATATCTGAAAAAGGCCTAGGACCAAACCCTTGAAAAGAACGGGAGCTATTTGAATGTTGTGCTTTCATTTCCCTTTTGACTGAACATGAAAGCTCATCTTTAAATTAGTGAAATATAAACATTTTAGAGTTCCTATCTTGAGTTAACTTAACCCAGCCTTAAAAAAAAAAAAAAAAAAAAAAAAGTAGTAAAGAGAAGCAGTGACAGAGGCCCAGACACAACAGAGACAATTCATTATAGACCTTTTTCATCCAATTATCCAGGAGCGGTTTGCGGATATGCAGCCCAAATATGTGCAGGCTAATGGAAGAGAATACAAATAACGGCTACTTTCTCCCTTTTCCTAAAAGTTACAATGGCTTTTCTATTTACCACGCATATTAACAAGTGTGCAGATCAATTCAAAGCCATATTCTTGTTTAGAGAAGAAAGGAGAAAAAAACCCCCAAAACCAAAAAACAGGTTTATGCCAACAATTCCAAGTTTAACTAAAAAACAAGAGTTCATGGCTCTGACTGCTTTGGAGAACTGCGCTGTGAACAGGGAGGTTCTACTTCTTCACTAGCCTGGTGAGCACGCCAGTGTAGAGAGCCAGAAGAGGACTGCCAGGGTAAGAAAGGAAAGGCTCTTTGTGTGCGTTTGTTTTAGCGATATTACACTGCAGCACTGTGGTACAGAACGACAGCGGTCTGCAGATGACACGCCTGAAGTATTGTTGGTGGCTACCATCCCCAACGACTCCTGCTCTCGGCTGAGAGCCCTATTCAGGAGGAGCAGCGGGGAGACAAATAAAATGGCCAAACCTTGGGGAAAATACAGATAAAATGAGCAAATCAAGATAATTGTGCTAATTATCATAATGAAGGAAAGATTTTGTGTTTGCATGAAGGCTCCCCCTCCCCCGTTATGTGCATGATGGTGCGGATGCATTCAGGGCAAATCAGTTCCAGGCCTCGCTAGATGCTCGAATTTCTGTCAAAGTGGCTCCATTACATATGTGTCCCCCAGGGTCAGACTGCATTAGCCGACTCCTGTATGCCATACATGATGAACTAAGGAGTCAGCAGAGTGTGTTCCAAAAATGCCTTCGTAACGGATATTTTCAGTGTCCGCAAGAACTTCAGCTCAGTTTTAAGTGGGTTGGGTTTTGGGGGGTTTTGCGGTGTGGCTTTTTTTTTTTTTACTTTTTATTATGTGGTAGAAAAATAAAACACAAAATGTCTTTAAGGCCACGGAACGGTGACCTCATTGGCTGGGCTAATTTGATTGTGCCAGAACAATAGCACTGTACTCCTCTGCCAGCGAAGTGCATGCTAATTATGCGATTTGCCCTTGATAAGACCTTGGTGGGTCATTCAGCAGTTGTGATCTGTCACTGACTTCTAATCATGTATTATCGTCTGGGTGAGTCAGAATGGTACCCTAAGCTTTCTGTCTTTACAGCAATGTGGCACTCTAATTACCTTATGCCAAGTGGATATGCAGAGACTGAATTAAGTGATCACTGTGATTGCCTTCAAAATCTTCTCTTTATCCTTTGTGTTGCTTCTCTGCAATTTACATTTTAAGATGCCGAGAAGCTTTTGGTGAGACTGAAAATGCCACTCTAAAAAATAATGATTTTTTTTAATTTAAAAAGCATAACACTAAATTTAAGTCACACCAATTCCTAACAGTATTTAAATGCTGCTAAGCAATATTCCTCAAGAAGATCCTTTCAGTAAACTTGTTGGAAATTAAGACATCCTTTACCTTTTAATCTGCAACCAAATGAGAAACAAAAGGAAAGAAGCCTAATCTAAAGTTTTAAAAATTTGTAACTGCTATTTAATAAGTAAAATTAATTATAAAGTGTTTTTCCATATTTATTATGCCTGTGAAATGTACATGCCAGTATAACAAATACTATAGATCACATATAAAGCTTAAAAAGCTTCATTGCTGCGTTCATCATGTTCGTTAACAACAGTAAAGATGGGTCGACCCTGTAACTCTTACAAATTTGGGAGAAAATTTCTCATCTGTTGGTTAACTCATTTAAGGGATCTGTGCTAGGTTAGCTAGGAAAACACTCTGTATTTTACCCAGTACTTTAAAAAAATCAGTTAGAGCTGCATCGTACTTCTCTATTGTTGCATAGCAACTCTCAAAAACTACAAAGCAATCTGTTATGGTAAACCAGTTGTACAAACATCTGTATTTGCCCAAAGAATGATCTAATGCCTTTTGCAGAGAAAATGTGGCGGTATGTCTCTAGGTTAAATAAACCAAGTAATGATTTATAAAATTTGGTAAGATACATTTGTCTGAATCATCCTTGAAAATATGAACTCTGAAGTGCTACTCGAAAGTTGTCATAAAACAGACAAAAAATCCTCACAATGCTAAATTTATTGTACCACTAACAGAAAATAAGGATTTTCAAAGCTTTTCTGTATTGTATGTCAATATTGCAGTATAATTTTTTTTATAGAAACAAACTGAAAAAAAATAGTCAATAAAAACCATAAAGGACAATTGAGAAAAAATTGCAAGCCTTATTTTCCTTGAATCACATGATGCACAAGCAGCATTATTTGCTGAAACCTTGGTTTGTTTGGGGGTGGGGGGGAAGGAGAGAGACAGAGAGATGGAGTGAGAGAGAAAAAGAGAGAGAGAGAGGCAGAGCGCCTAGAAATAAGATGCATTCCCTGGGTGGCAAAACAAAAGAGCCCAAGAAAAAGAAAAAAAAAAAAAAAAGAAGCTGTAGAAAGTTGACACAGTCAAGAATAATGGCTAAATCTATCAAGTTTGATCAGGTCTGCTATAATGAAGTGGAGCTTCATATTCCAAGCAGGGACAATGAAGACAGAAGTCAGGCTCTAGAAATGTGCTGCTCACTTTGTGCTTGGAATATGCAGCAGCCAGCAGGGAGCCACAAGATAATTACACAGTATTTGTGTGGTTCCGGGAAGCTTCCCGCGCAGGTTGAATGCCCGCACTATATTAAAAGGCAGCACAGTGAAATGTTTTTAATGAATATTTTTGTCAGAGAAAGAAAAGGCATTTGAATGATTTTTGTGTATGCAGGGAACGAGAGGTGGAACATCACTGTCAAAATACAGGTACCGTTATTTATATTTACTCCATTATTTACAGTTTCAAGAGCCTAATGTCCTTTCAATAATACAAATCGCAACACTAGGTTAATGTTATTTAGGGCTAATTGCACATACGGTCCCCTAACTAATGTTTGCTGTTAGTACGTTTCGCTGAAATCCTACATCAAACTGGCTTGAAACTACTTTTATTTTTATTTCCAGTAGGAACTGAAATGTTTAGACACGTTTAATCAGAAAACTCAAAGAAGAAGTAACACAGATGTTGATACTTACTATTCAGTAGCCCTTGGCAGTGATAGATCTAAAACACAAGAATACATTATTTCAGCACTCTGTAATTCTCACCTAACAGATGTGAATAATCCACTGAATTAAAAAACCCAGACATGATACTCATAAATGCTCATTTTGCAGTGCAAGCAATCATGTTGATCAAAACCTAGACTTTGGGAGAAAAGTTAATTTGAAAGGCTTTTTGCTGGTCCGGCTTTCAATATTATCTACACCTAAGCAAGCCCCCGTTTTGCTGCTTAGAATTGAACGCTTCTGGTATGCACGGACTGAGACAATTTGCCGTTACGTGCTGCTGAGTATCCTCGTGCAAGATTAAATAGGGCCCTTTATATTTCGCACCGTTCTCCACAAGAAATATAGGTACATACGCTCTCTTCCTGCTCTAGATCAGCGACTGCAATTCACAAGGATTTGGGGGGATCAAAATTTTACTTTTTAAACAAACAATTAAACCCTGATTCAACAGAGAAACTCCCTGGCTGAGAAAGGAGGCCCAGCAACCCTCCGGTCCGCACCCCAGGATTAGTGTGACCTCTCCGCTTGCACTGTCCCAATTCCCGCCCAACCCAAAAGGTATGCCTAGATCTACTCTACTGATTGCCAAATACTGAACAAGAGAGAGAGGTTTTGTTGCCCTTTAGGGATTTTCTTAGGCATGCATTTTAATAACTGTATTTGCAAAAAAAAAAAAAACAAAAAACCACACAACAAAAAAACCAACCCAATTTCTGGACAACTTGGAAACAAGGAATGTAATTAAAAGGAGCCACTTTGGTGATGACACTTCAGGTAACCCACTGCAGCAGAGGACACAGTTTCTCCACATCACCATGAGAAGGGACAACTTTTACCCTTCTGTAATTTTAACTCTGTGCTTACAGAAAGAATAGTGAGCAGTTGTGATAATAGTCCTGGGAAAGCAACAATAAAACAGAAAGATGCTTCACCTGAATGATGTTATTGAAAAAGAACAACCTCATGGATCAATATCATGTAGTCAAAGAGTTTGTTTGGTTGGGTTTTTTTTCCTAAAGGGCACTAGAAAATTGTTGAGTACTTCTGATATTGCCACTGATTTTAAAATTCTACGTCTCTATGAAGAAAGGTTGCTGTGTCCCATGTTACATGAAAGAATATTTATAGCCACAAATTCATTCCCAGTGTAACTTCAGTCATTTCCTATTTTGCTACTGGATTCAAAAGCATCTATGACTTGCACTTTAAAACAAAAAAACAAAAAAAACAACACAAACCCCAAAAAACTTAAATTCCAAGTTGTGAAAATTCTTGCTCAGAAGTTCTTTTCAGGTTCTCTTCTTGAATAGTTTTTGGTTTTCAAGAGAGATCAAAATTAAAGTTCCATGAATCACTGAGCACTTCAGCAGCGTTACTTAGTCCTCGTTACCCTCAGGGACAGGTTCTGCACCTTTAAACAGGAGATTTACCATAGGCAGGAACAAATCCTGATGCAAAAGGGAATACAAGGGTTTCACATATATAATCCCTCCCCCTTGGTTTTGTTTGCATTCCTATTTTAGCAGCACACAGCGGTACATTTTTTGAAATGATCAAAGAACTAACTGGAAATACCTCTTTCAGAATTATCAGTGCTGTATTTTTGCCAGGGAACCGAATGCGACTTCTACTCCCCTCTTTGTCTACAGCAGCTCTAATTTAAAAGGGAATTTTTCAATTACCAGATGAAGAGGTAAACAGCTGTCACATTTGGAGCCCAAGTAAACACTATAACCTACATTCCATCCCCCTGAGCAAAAAACCCAGAACTTCCTCTGCTGTAAAGAAGGCAATGGGAGCTAAGTGATAGTTTTCATTTTATTTTTAGCAAGTTCTTAAAATTTTTGCAGCTCCAGACACTTGAGCCCATCTCTTAAACGGAGGGGAAGATAATAATTACTCCTTTGGACCTCTGGCTGTTTGAGGTTGCCTATTGTGATTAGAGCAAATAGTTGCAACTCATCAGCCACGGCAACTCATGTTTGCTATTTCAAATAGTTCACTCTACCAAAAGTTTAAGTAACTGAAATATCTCACTACAGCTTATAGTGTACTTATCAAGAACTGAGCTTTCATACAGCCACCACAGTACTCAGAGCCTACATTACGCAGTTCATTTTTGTTTCATTGTTGTTCTAAATAAGCTGAAAGAATAACAAACTCATTGGGTCAGATTCTCGTTTTTGTTACGCCTGTCCATTTAATTCCTTGTAAGCCAGTGCATTACACCAGATTTACAGGACTCAGAGACAACACGATTCACTCAGGGCGATGGAATCCACTTGAGTTTACACAAGTTTAAGCGACAGCAGGATTTAGCCTCGAAAACAGAAAAAAAGAAATCTTAATACCATCATTGCTCTACACAGTCTTTTCTTACAGCAGCCATATAAACTGGTTAATGTAGGCAGAGTTTCTTTTGCATGTGTATATTAAAGAGTTATTTTGCCAATATTTATATGCCCATATCCCTCAGTACATGCAGAGCCAGGAATATCAACCATAGCTGTTAGTCCCATTGCATGAGATGAGCTTTGTATCAAAGGAAAAAAGGCTCCTCTCCATCTCACATGCTTTATTTTATTCAACCGGCTCTTTTTCACATTGTTATATCCAGTGAATATAGCACGGTTGGATTCAGAAGAGAACCTTAAGCGTTATCATAATGCTTAGAAGCAATGGCTTCACACTGTATAATCTATCAAAGGTGTCAGATTTACAAAATGCAGATTTTCTGTCACATTTGGGCACTATAAGCACTGTATCTTTTCACTAAGGTGCTGACTGCTGTTTTAATGAGGCCCTTTGGTGGCTGTAAAAAACTGAAAGGAGAGGATTATAGGGGTTACCCTAGGTATTGTCTATTTGTCTTACAAATTTCACACTAACTACCAATTACATCGCCATAAACCTTTTGGCTACTTCAAGCTATATGCCATATAATACATAAAAAATACGCTATGTTAACCTCTTCCATATTATACGAGTAACTACAGCCACTGATGCAAGTAACATATCTAATGAAGCCAATAATGAGCCTCTTTAAAAGTAGTCTTGTTATAGGAATAATATTAGAGCAGTTCAGTTAAAGGCTAAGGTCCATTATGGCATGCTTCCTATGTTCTCCGGTCCCAGGTCTGAAAAGATGCTGACACGCTAATTCAGGCTCAAGAAGGGCATTAATCTCACAACCTTCTACTTGTCATGCTTAATGGGACATCCTGCCTAGGTGAAATGAACCTGATGTATTCAGGTAAACATAATTTAATAAGGAGAAGGAAAAAAAAATAAAAAAAGAAATAGTCAGGGTCTGACATAATGGCAAGGGGAATATTTACAATTTAGTTTCAGTGGAAAGGACTGTTAATGTTTGACTGAGAAGTAAGCAATATAAGAAGAGAAAAGGGCAAACAACACAGAATTTGTTTAAAAACCCACCACTGAAGTATTAGTGCATTTAAAGGAATACGTTAATTTGGAGAAGGAAGAAATGCACTAATGTGGAGCTTAGAGCACTTGAGTGTAAAATAGGGATCTGAAGCTATATAGCATGATATTTAAAAGGCAAGCATGAATGTCAGTGAGTAGCTGTATATCCTCTTTTGGCTGTCATCAATCATAAGTCTAATAAGCCACCTAAAATTATGTCACAAGATACGGAATAGTACCAACCACGGCAGTTAAACAAGCACGTGCCCTACTTGCAAGATGGGGCGGTAAATGCAGGACCCCTCTCTCAACCCCAAAAAAGCACAAGAGGCTACAAGGAAAAGACAAATAAAAAGGGGCAAACCTTGGGGAATACACAGTATGCCACAGACCTGGTGCTCTGTGCTGCTGGATATAAAGATGTTTATGGCCATTCCTTATCTTAGCAGGAGATAAAAATCACAAAGTGCAAAAAAATATTGCAAGCTACTTAGGACAAAAAAAAAAAAAAAAAGGTTATTTTGATTCATGAATTGAAGTCTGGTACCTAAGAAAATCAAAACATTAGGATGGGCCCTTTTACCCAACATGAGAGGGTCTTTATTTCCCCAGAATTCACTCTTCACTGGCCCCCAAAGCCAAAAATGCTATACGTTTTTGCGCTGTGAGAGAAAGTAGGATGAAATCATCAAGACTCTCAAAGGGAATAAAAATATTACGGATGCTACGAGGTGATCAGAGGGAAGAGGGGGATTCTGAGAAAGCAGAACCTGCCACACCACTGCCAAGCTGGCTGTCATCCTCGATCTCTGCATGATTTTTCCTGAACTACATCTTCATTCCTTGTGTTCCTGTATAGTCCAAGCAGCACCATAGCATCAAAAGCTCAGGGAAAAAAACAACGTTGAAGTCCTTTGACTGTTGCTGGATTCTCTTGTCGTCCATCCTCATAGTCACTGTATACCTGGGCAGTGGGCTTGCAGTGCATCGGTAGGATAACAGTATTAAGGAACCAGAGCACATTAGGTAAAATCTAAAAGTGTTGTATTTGTGGAACAGTTGTGTTGCTATGTACTTCCAATTGCATCTGACAAGTGGAGCCCAAACTGCACTTGTTTTGCACCACTGAGAAGAAATCAAAACATACCTTTTAACTAGCCAAAAACACAGGTATGGAAAGAGCACTATTCAATTGGGCCCTTACAGACTCGCACACGCAGACGTTAATCTTGTTAAGCCTTGAAACGCATACTCCAAATAGGCCTTTGCTGCCTCACTGGCTCCCAATGCACCTTTTGACCATAAACATCTGGGTATTTTATCTAGGCTGATTTTTGCAAGCAGTTTACTCTAAAGCCACTAATACATGCTATTGCAATGGGGCTCAACGGTGCCTATTAGGTGCTGGTCATGCTGAGCGAGGGTGTGGATTGCGGAGACGTATTGCACCATGGGGAGCTATAGGAGACACTCTGCTGCTAGAAGGCAGAAAACCTCCTGGAGCTCTCAGGTGCACAGAGGAGTGCACTTGCTATTAAATTATTTCACAGGGAGAGGCCTATTACCTATACAAGCTGATCCTGCTCTTAAAGGCCAGTGCAAAGGGACCGTAATCCTCTTTGGGGGGGAGACGACATGTCCAGAGGAACCAGTCCCAAGGCTCTTAAGCAGCCAGGGACTATGACGATAATAGGTACTTATGTGAAGTACGTTTGATGTGCAGTTTCCCATCCTGCAGAAACCTGTGTCTGCCCAAGGACGGCCCAAAAAAAGATCATTAACGTAGAAGTTCAACAAAAAATTGTCCGGTTGTACCTGCTCACACCAGCAGCTTGTAAGAGATTTGAAAAGAGGGCCCAGCGAGACATTTGCCCTGAGGACACCGTTCAGACATGCTCTCCTGGGACGTAAACTGATTTAACACCTTACTGGAAGAATCTCCACTGACTCATGAATTTTGGAATAAGGACCAAATCTACATTCTTATTCTCCTTTCATTTTGAAAATTCAGATATTCGTTCAGGTAATATTTCCAGATAAGTTAAACCAGATGAAATAGTTTGGGCACCAACAAAAGAAAACCAGGGTGATACATCTGCAGCAATGGCACAATTTGCATTTCGGGACTCCTAGCTCCTGCTACTTTGTGATACACAGGAGGTTTTCTTCAGGGAAAGACTGTTTAGTTTTTGTTTTCTTTTAAAAAACAGAAAGGTACATTTTCTGGAAAAACCAGACAGTGTTTAATTTTCAGATATGGATACCTATGTTTGTTTATGACTTTTTGTACTGGAATTTGAAGGTATATTACCATTAGGGTTGTACCAAAAATGTATACAACCATCACGTACTATATGAACCCAACATATATGGAGCCAGATGTATTAAATTCCTGCATTTGAAGCCAACTGCTGTTGAGAGCAGAAAAACTTACAAATATGATAAATCAGCAAATCCTAATATTAATTAATTCATAGTTAGACTATGGCCAAACTGCAATCAGAGCACAACTAGCTAATCTGGCAAAACAGAAACACACTTTACTATTTCACAAACTTTACTACGTGACACAACAATCAGCTACTATTGACATCAAAGCTCCAGCTCACATGAGCTTTCTTAGTACTACTAGCCAAGCTACAGTTTTTAGGTGAGCAGTTAAAACTACAGGTGCCATTTCAATGCCCTGTTCAGTTCCACAGCACAACCATAAGGGTCAGATGACATTCAATGAACTTGCCAGTAAGGATAAGTGAGAAAGACCAGAAGTCCATAGGAGCCTTACTTGTGCAAGGCATGCACAGAAGTGTCAACAGGTCTGGAAAAATCCCTTCCTGCTGGTCTTGTTCTAGGGGTATACAAGGAGCTCATCACTCCCTGGTCCTCATTAAGCAGCAGGGACATATGATGCAGTAAGTTTCCCCCCACTCTTTCATTCCCCATCTCAGCATTTGGCCCTAGCCTCATCCACAAAGGTGGGTTTCCATTTCCTTCAGAGGAAGAAAGGCTACCAAGGATTCATCTGATTTTTCTCAAAATAGATAAAATAAAAAAATAGAAGTGTGTGATCTTCTGGCTGGGAGGCTGGTGGGTCTGAAAGTGGGTAGAAGCCAGCACACTTCACAAGACCCACAATTACGTGAACCACAGCGAGCTGCTGAATTTTAATATGTGAAACAGCAGAAGGGAAAATGATTTTTCAACTTCATTAGCTGTTACAGTACACAAATGTACATGTTCCATATGCTGGCATCAAGTTAATATGCCCTTAGTTTTCAGGTCTCAGTTTTTCAACTGCTGTTTCACAGAGAACCAGACAGATCTTGAAGATTTGTAGAGGATGAGCTCACTATACGGTCACTACAAGGCTACCGGAGGGCTGAATAACGTTGCCCTGAGAGTTGGGGAAGCACAGCGATACCTGTTCCTGGGGATGTATCAGCCCACACCAAACACAAAATTGCAGCATGAATTTGGAGAATCAGAAAACAAGTACGCAGTTTAACACCTGAGCACACAGGCCAGCCACTGTAAAAAGTTAACTACATTTCTTGTTCGAAGGCATTGCAATTTCCTTGGACCATCTCTGATATGCACCAAATTATCTCATCCTAACACAAAGCCATCATTTCTGGCTAGCTTTTGTATTGCCCCAAAAGCACCGACTAGTTTTGCTGGATCAGTCTGTCCGTGTTTATCACAAAGCTCCCCCTTAACTTTGAGAGGAAGAAGAAGAGTCAACAATATTCCCAGTATTTGAATTTGATGCTTTTGAAGGCATTATCTCTATAACAGTTTTGCAGGAATAGGTATTTTTGCCAACCTCTCTCCTGAAGTTCCCTAGGTGTTGCCAGGCTGCTCCCCCTACTTTTTATTTTGTTTGTCCCCCCATCCAAATGGGAACGGTGTTCTACTCTATATAAAAATCAGCTGTGCAGAGCTGGATAAAAAATGTCACCTCAGGCACCTGAATTAATAGTTTGGTTATGTCTGCTGTTAAGTCTTTACTATAGATCAGCATAAGTGAGCTAGACAGATAATTCCTTAGACTTAACATGTTAAAAAGGTGCCAAAGCCAACTTCCCTTTGAGATGTCTCTGAATTATCCAGATTAAAAAAAAAAAACAACAAACACAAAAAACCCCCAAAAACACAAACACTGAAACAAAAAACAACAGAACCCACAAAATATACAGAGATTCCCCCCCCCGCCCCCAGCTTTCCTTAGCACCACCAAATATAAAATGGTGGGGAAAGTTGGCAGGAATAAATACTATCATGGAGTTTCTAAAGCTGCAATTAATGTTAATGAAGCTATACCTTATATGGCAAGGAGATATAGTAAAAATTGGATAAGTAAGAAAAATGATCAGCCATTGTGCTCTTCCAATATAGTACATCAGGGTATTGCCACTGTAAAGCTATCTTTCTTTTAAACCATTAAATAAAACAATATAAATCTGCAAGCAGGTGTTTCTTGTTGCAGGAGTATTGAAAGTTGTAATGCAAACAACCTAATTTTAGCATCTACGTAGAGTGCGAAGTAAATTTACTGATCACTGATGCATTGAGCGCAGGGAGGACACAATCAGCGGGAGCTTCCAGCAAGATTATCCTATTAAAGCAGGAAGACTTCACGCGGCTGTTAAGGAAGTAGTCGAAAGCAGGTGATGGAAGTGGGGGTTTGCCGAGTAGGCACGGGCCCACTGTACATGTTAAGTTGTTGTTTTCTGCTCAGCTAAGCAGCAGAGAATTGATATGTTAGCAATGAAGTGCAATGACAATTAAATTGTAACTGACCTACATGTTACCATCATTATGCTTTCTCTTTTTTACTGCTTTCCCTCTTATTTAATCACACAGTATGGGGTTTTTATTAGGCTGTAATGTTAAAATCTTCATCCATTTAGCCATAAATGTTTGACTGGATATCTATCAGACTTCCTTGCACTATACAAACAAAACCATTTTGCTGAATCATTGTTGACTTGTTTGTGGCCTAATTTAATGAGTGTAATAACTTACATTACTATCCAGTTAACATTTAGGAGCCCAGAAAAGACCTGCTAGCATGCAGCAAGCTACTGTATACGTTTTCTAGTCATATCACTCCTCTTTGCAGTAAATTTTATACAATAACATGCACTTGCAACGCTGGCTTTGCTTTTCTCAGCCCAGGTTGACTTCTCCATAGCCAGGCTGCAAGGCTAAAAAGCAAGCACCTCAAAATTTCGATGCAGTTTCAGCCTTGTAGGTAGCGGGTAACTGCCCGCATAGCCATCAAGCAGAAGAAACCTCGGCACGTATTTGTTACATCACGCTCATGCAGGAAGCTGTATTATTGAGGAGGAAAACACCAAAAGAACTACTAATACTTAACTAGAATAAGTCTTCTAAGTTCAGTGTAAAACTAGAGGAAGCTAACCCCGCTTTGCCAGACCGTAGTTCAGATTAGGTGAAACCAATGCTGCTTTACGATATCAGGAGCAAACCCCAGGTGTTTGGGCCTGGGCCTGCATAATGAAGATCGTAAGGATGTCTCTGAGCCCTGGGGACTCCTCAGCAGGAGAGCGTTCAGGCTGTGCGATGCTGCGAAGCCACCGAACACCAGTGACTTGGAGGCATCTTCATTTTTACTCTATTATGTTGAAAAAAAGCCTTCTTGTCACTACCTACACTTTAAGCATTCATGTAGCATCTGACAGTCCTGCGGATCAATTAAGTAACAAAATAAAGTCTCCATATTCCTACACTAATTTAACACATACTTGGCAAGATAGTGGCATTTGCCTGCTTTCAAGGCCATAACTCAAACACCAGCACATACGGAGGGTGACAATCTGCAAAGCGCAAAAGTTGAAATTTTCCATTTTCCACAGAAAAAAATAAAATACTTATTTCAGCGTAACACAAGAATACCACCAATTCTATTTTATTACAGACATCCTTTGTTAATTGCAATGAATCAAGCTGTACTGTGGAATCGCTGCAAAGACTCTGTTGTAAGAGTTATGCTGTACTTGGTAAACCCCAATGACTGGAAAAGTCTCAGTTGTCCCCCAGACACATTCAAACCACCTTCTTTCTTTTGTCCACAGGAAAAACAAACCCCAGAGCACATTGCGACAGCCAGTGGGAAAGATGACTGACTCAGTAAATGCAAGCCTGGCCATGCTGTCACACTGCTCACTACTTTCACAAAGATGCATTTCAAGCTCTTTAGTTTTTTGGGGGAAAGCGGGAGGAGTGGTTACTCTAGATAAAG
The DNA here is from genome assembly GCF_000708025.1 of Charadrius vociferus. NCBI lineage: Eukaryota > Metazoa > Chordata > Aves > Charadriiformes > Charadriidae > Charadrius > Charadrius vociferus. Next base: position 3,468,216 of record NW_009648550.1, on the reverse strand, counting down.
TATATTCAATGAAGCCTTAGGAATCCATTCTATTGCCTTGTTACCTCCCCAGCCAAAACCATCTTAAAGCTTTCTCCCCTCTCACACCCTCCTGATCTCTTTGCCTATAACACTGGATGAACTGAAAAGGGGGCAGGAAAAACACACTTTTTGGAAGTAATTAATAGCTTGCAAATGTCTTGAGGAATGGCAAGTGAAAGTAAAATTGTGTATTTCACCAGTCTGCTAAAGGGTCTGAGCACTGGGGCAGGGAACACAACAAGAAATCATGACTTTAAGATTTCCCAAATTAAAAAAAAAAAAACCCACACAACAATTTAAATCTGCCCAATCTGTGTGCACCAGTGTTTGTGGGACACTTTGTCCACTGGCATCTTGACCATGAAACTCATTGTGCACTATTTTAGTACAAACTTTAATAAATACAGCAATGAAACCTCATTAGTGATAGTTATCAAATCAGTGTGTATTACCTTTGCCACTGATAGCATTTCATATGGAAACAAAGCCTTATCAGGACACAACTCACAGCCATTTAGCAACAGTACACTCACATTGGTATTAAAAACAAGTATTCCCCAAGTTCTTCTTTAATCTCCTATATCCCTTGTGGTCAAATAACTTGGAAATACATCTTTTACAAACGCCTTCTCAATATTAAAATGCATAGTTAGATGAGGTACTTGTACTCATCGCAGGATGGGTACAGAGTGATGAAAAATTAGGGCCAAGTAGTAAGCAGAGTATAGTGCACACTTGAAGTTGTTTTCAGAGGAAAGTACATTTTCAGGGGCACGCTAATTTCTCATAACCAATGTTTAATTTAGGATTATTATTTTATTTAGCTTCCTTTAGTTCTAGATCCCAGTGTGGGACGCCTGTGGCACGCCAATCCAGAGCTTAAAAGACACATCCTGAGGTCGGCTAAAAAAAATAAAATAAAAAAAAAAAATCGCAGAGCTTTTAAGGTCAGATTTATTACCACCTCATTGCAAAGTTTAGTATCAGGGGAGATAAAGATAATGAGCTACAATCTGTTTGGGAATGCCATTTGCTTTGAGCAGCATACACAGAGCTGAGCAGCAACCAAAGACAGACTACTTAGCAGGGCGCACTCACACGTGCGGGAGCTTCTTCAGCACCCTCCTGCAGCAACTGCAAGAATATTTTTCCAAGGCACACATCAATGCTGTGAAGTGCTCAAACCTGGAAAAGTCTATAATATTACTTATTGGCTACAGAGCTTGATGTTTGACTTTGTGGTTAATAGACGTTTAAAATTGCAAAAGCTCACTTAAGCACAAGATGTATGCGCAAGTGTGCTTAAAAAGTGGCAGTAACCTCATACAGAGCATTTCAGTTTGCAGCTGTTCCAAGTCATGGTCTGACCAACCTCTGTATCAAAGGACTGAACACAACAATTCCAAGTACTTTTTGGCAGGATGCTTCTAATTGTTACGGCCATGTAACTATATGGCAGTGACATGGAGTTGCTGTATAAGTGAACAATACATCTCACATTGGCTCAGAGTTCAGAGCAGGATTATCAACCCCAGTTCAGAGCCATCAGAGCAATTGTATGGAAGTAGACAAAGGAGAAAAGCTCAGACATAGCTGTGAGGGATGCTGGACGAACCACCAAAGAGGTGATCTGGTCACCAGAGAAATGAGCTGGAACTACTAGATACAATGACTACATGCAGGCCATTTACTTTCTTCTTGCATTCCTGTAAAAACAATGTATCCTTTTGTATTTTGTACATCAGTATGAACACACACAGTGTACTATTGACTGTTTTCAAGTGCAGGGCCACTTCTTGACTATAGCTATCCCTTGGCAGGGTACAAATACGCCCACAATTTTGCCAGCACCAGTAATCAGTACAAAGGGCCGCTTCACCGATTTAAGAGGCTTACTGAAAAGGATAAACACATCAGGTAGAATAAGTACCGCATACTGAGGGCATCCGTAAGCAGAAGCTAGCGGGGAACACATTAACGATGAATCTCAAGGTACACAATGCAGAAAAGTTGAAGTCTGCCAAACTCTGGCCACATGGGTTCTGTTCTACCCAACACTTGCTACATTTCAGTGGAAATCTAATACTGAACCCTATTTGCACACTCAGCACCTTCCATTAAGCTCGGATGAGCCCTTCTCACCACCTACTGCAAGAAGCCAAAGATCCAAAAGTTATTTAAAATTTATACAATTGTCAAAACAAAAAGAATTGATACAGTATTTCCAATAGTTTCACTGAAAATTACTAACATCACACAAATGTGTTGAATGTAGCAATTTTACAATAAGGCTATCAAAGGTATAAAAAAAAAATTCTGTCACAAACTGAACTGCTCTGAATTTGATTTTGATCATTCACAATTTCTCTGAACTTTTGGTTGAAGGCTTGTTAGGTTTTTTAATTGAAAGAGGTCTAAATATTTAATTCCTGTGTGTTTATTATAATGAAATATTTCAAATTTTTTTTTCTGAGAATGTTCCAGTTAAACCATAAGAAAAGGAATACCGTGAGTATTAATTCCATCATTTTATTTTGGGTAGAAAAAAATCAGCTGTTCTAAAACATGTTTTCTGTTGTCTTTCCATTGCACTATTAAAAAAAAATAATGTACATCAATCAGATAGAAGTCATGCATTTGGCTAGAACCCCACAAATTATTTCTATAACCATACGCAAAATACATTGACTCTGATTTTGCTGTAATATGTCAACTGAAGTGTTTTTCTTTCTTCCTTCCTCTATTTTTTTTTCCTTGCCTTCTTTTTATTTTAGTCTTTTTTTAGGATTTTTCATTATCCTATTTAGAAAGAACCTCTCCCCTTTCCTCAAGAAGTGTGTTCAAATGACACCTCTCTCTCACGGTTTATGTTTCAACAGAATGAGAACATTAAACAGCAACTCTACTTAAGTATTTTTAAGGCCCTGATCAGTGACAGTTATACAGTGATGGGAAGATTATTTCAAGTTTGAAATAGCCAAATAGCTGTGAAATCAAAGGTATGAATCAGCCAGGCTTAGAGACAAGTAGATACATCCTGGAAAGAGATTTTCTTTCTTCACTCAGTCTGTTATGCCAAAGAGTTAAAAAAAAAAAAATCAGAGGCGGACAGAGAGACCCTACACACCTCTTAAAACATCTCCAAAAATCCAGAAAAATGTACTAATCCCATCCTCATTTCTCAATATTTTATGTAGTACAAGTAATCATGTATGGATTTGACGTTTTGTAAAAACTTTACCTGAATTTCTATATTTTTAAATGAATGTCATGAACTTAAAAGAAATTTTACTGGAAGACATAAATATGAAATAGCCAATATTTGATGAGTATTTATATAAATATCCATATTTGATTATTATTTCTATTTTGGCCACTCAGTTTTACCATGAAGTACAGGGCTTCTGGGTTTTGGGATTTTTAAGTCTGTAGCATGAAATACCCTCTGTCTCTATTGATAACACATTATTGGTCTATGAAAGTTGTGTAAGAAATCATTGAATTGCAGGCAAGGTTTTTGGATAGATATCTGAATTCAATATATAGTTCTAGTCACTTTTAAAAACCTTTAAACATCTCAGTAATAGAAAAATGTGTGAATTGTCAAAGAACGGTGTATTTCAAAGCATTACCAGAGCCATGATTAGTTTTATTTTGAATGGATAACAGCACATTCCATGTGGCCCTGTGAGTCATGCTGGAGATTTCTATTATTAAATCGTGCAACCTTAAATATTTGATTTTTTTTTTTTTTTCCCAGTGGTATTTCTGACTGTCCTTATGTACCATTTGTAGGACTGAAAAATGGGTCTGGTAGTAAAAAAAAAAAATCTGGTGGAACGAGCCTCTGACTCACAGGTTTTCTGCTTTTCCTTCTCGCTTTCTTTATTACCTTCTCAACGCGGCACAGAAAGCATGACCCATATATGTTGAGCCCATTAAAATGTGATGTACGTTACTAATCCTAACATAACACTGGCAGCTTGGCACTTCTAACTCAACTCCACATGCCCAAATTAACACACCGCAAGGCAAAAGCGCCAGCCAGCTTTGTAGCGCAGCTATTGGGTTTTGCATCTGAGTCATCAGAAATATGCAAGACAAACTGGAGAAGCAATTCCTTTTTGCAGCTTGCCTTGGAGCAGGTACAGTCTATGAGGAAACAGCAACCTGGTTTTGGAGAAATAGCGGCGACTCAAGATAACTTTCAGGCTACAGCTCAGACAATTGAACACCACAATTCCCCAGTGCGCAGGACTCAGCCCCGTGGAATCCAGCAGGAAATGAAGGTAATATTCATAATAGAATATAGTTTTCTGCAACTTCCTGAACAGAGGATCTGCAAAATCTCCACAAAAAAAATAAAATCCCACATTATTCTTTAAAACTTTAGCCACACTGCTGTTCATACTCTATAGAAAGCCCTGGGTAGAGAACTTAGGCAGACAAACTGGAAATCACACTGGGACCCAGGGAAAAAACTAAAAGTTTTTATGCTAGATGAGCATATAAAAGCTGGATGATGAAGTTAATCCTTGGGGGTTTAAAAAAAAAAAAAATTGTCTTCCAAATCACATGATCTTGAGAACGGAGAATGAACTCTGAGACCACACAAGTGTCTCCCTCGCCCCACTCCATGGTGCTGCGTAGGGCCCGGTTATGCCAAATTTAAAACATTACACCTTCCTCCTCTCTAGGTAAGCATCACTCTGCTACATTCAAGAATCTCCCATGCATCTTCCTCTTGGCAATTCATAATTTATCCATAGCATAAATTCTTCACAAGTGCCCTTTATGTTATCTAGTAATGTAGTTCCTCCAGAAACCACATTTGCTGGACACATCCACAGGCCAGAGCACGCTAGCCAAGCCATTTAATTACCAAATCCTCCATTATGACAATAATCCACTTCTGGTACTACCAAATTCTCTTCTGGTAGTACAGTTTAAATAACCTAAGCTCCTTCAAAACATCTTTTATGTTAGTTGGACAAGGCAGGTTTAGAATTAACTCAGAAATTCTCTTGTTAGCGCAGCTAAACTGTGTTAAGTTTATCCAGGCGATGTGTCTGAATGAACATATACAATTTCCAAAGTGTTGCCCCCTTCCTTTGATGAAGCTTCTTCCCTAACTCTACAAATTTACTTTAATTATTTAATCAGTTTGGCTGAAATTCACAAAGCATTAAATTGTTAGTTGTTACTTAACATTCCTTATAAATTGCATTTATTAATTTCAGGAAGGAGACTTGCCATTGCTACAGTAATTTAAATTAGTACCACATGGCTACAGGCTGCCACTAAATGATTCTTTGGGGCAAAATCAGTTGCTTAAAGATACTTAAATGACACTAGAGATAGGCTAACCAAATTTTTGTCCAGGAAGTTACAATTTATCAAAAATGTAATAAACTACGGACAAAAATATTCATTGTAAGCAGCATATAATGTGGTCCACGAAATGACACTTTAGCATCTCTCACTATGGTCATACTGAAGTTCGCTGACAGTGCAGGGTAATGCTCCATTGATATTTAACAGTCCCCATCTCCATGGTACTTTGTGATACTGTAACTTTATACACTCCAGTCTATTCTCTCACCAGCACTAAATCAGTAAACTTTGACATACAATGTTGTTCCATGTTCTTGGCTTAACTTTAATGCTGTAGATGTTTTAAACTTCCCAATATTATTAACTTAGAAAGCAACTGCAGAAAAGAATCAGTTCCCTTCCTAATTCTCCCTGCACTTCTTGAATACGTGCATACGCGCACCCTTGTGATAAACCTCAGCATATTTCTCCTGATCACAAGGAAAATTATGGTCTCTGCTGGTGACCACCAAGCAGCACCAGCTGTAGAAATTTGACAACTGGAGACTCTTTAACCTTGATGTAGTACAGACAGGAGTACATCAGCACCTCCTATAGGAAAAACTGCATGAACGCCACATATAAAATAACAAAATAAATGTATAAAATAATAGATTCATCTTCCTGCAGCTAAAGATAAATATTAAATAATCCTATCTGCTTCTGGCTGAAAATTAATTTCTTCTAAGGCAAATAGTGTAATACGTATATGCGTTTCAATTCCCATTTGGCAAAAAGCCTATTTTCAGTATGCAGTACATAGACTTCTGAAATACTAGAACTGCGTTCATCACAGACACACTTAAACAAATAAAATTTTCTTCCTTTGGGTACAAATTCACTGTGGTCTAATAAAATATATGTATATATATATTTTTTTTTTTTTAAAGCATCAGTATTCCCACCAAATCCAGATATCCAGACTAAAAGCAAAGAGTTGGTGGTTGTGGTTTTTTTTTAACCTTCCCTTTCTTCTTTGCAAGACAAATAATAGGTTGCATCAGAAACACTGAGTGCCATTACTTTAAAATAGCCACACTGGTACTTCTACATAATACTGTGCAGTACCACGCAGAAATATTTGAGAGCCAGCTCTGAAGAAGGTACCCGGAGTGCCAAGTATAGTCTAGTATACCATAGTACCAGAACACAACACATCTTAGCCTAAGTCTTCTTTCTGGTAGCAAGGTTAGTTCATTCAGAATGAGTTCAGATATCTCTGCACAGAAATGCATTATGCTATTTAGACATAAGTGCGAGATTCACAGAAGTATCGTGCACCTTAGCAAGATAGATTTTTTTTTCCTATAGGTTTATGTACTTATGCTTAATATATTTAATTACTTCAGAAAAACCCTCCAGGATGGTTATCTTTGGCATCCAAATAAAAGTTGACTGTCCATTTTCGTAGCCCCGTGTACGTAAACATAAGAAATGTATATATTTAAAAATTAAGCCATCCATGCAGCACTCCTGATTAATTCATGACCTGAGAAAGGATGGGAGGGCAAACACAGAGTGCCCCGAACTCAAAGCCTGAGAACTCTTGCTCACTGTTTTGGCTCAGATATGACCATCTCCATTAACCAGCACCTTTGTAACTTCCCCTGCTGCTAAGTGCTCAGAAAATACTGCTCTGTGAGAATGGCTTCATTGTAGACTAACCATTTTCTGTTCCTGCACTAGTGTGAGTGACTTGCCAGGTGAAGTATTTTGACAGAAAGCCTGAGGTGGCACAGCATTTTGCAGTATTGTCAGCTTCCTGGTAATACATGTTCTTCTCTACCCTTTCCACACCAAAACCCCCTTCTCCTGTTTCAAGAACAGCATCCGATTGTCTCTCGCACCATCTTCCACATATACCATGTCAAAGAAGCTATTTTAAACATTTTAACCTATTTTAAAAATTCCCTTCCCACGCTTGGAGCCCTCAGGAGTAATGGGTGAAGTTGCTTATTACCCAAGGTCAGAGAATTTAGGTATTTTTCCAGACCCATATATCCTTGCCCACGCAAGCATATGAATTTACAGGTTTACTGGCATATTCCTCATTCAAGACTGTTTTGTGGTCTAGCCTGGGCTCTGACAAGAAATCTGCTGCACAGAATTTTTTCTCTGAAAACTTCTTGAGCTATCTTCATCTCAGTATCTTACCTGGGACCTATTCGGTAGTATACAAACTAGCCGCTCTGATGCAGGATGCACAGATAAGATATTAGACCTAGCTACCATGGTGATTGATGTTCTAAAAATATCCAAGTCAGCTGTACTGACAGATGGGTTAAATATATGGCTGCACTATACCTGGATTGCAATCTGTTAGGATGAGGATGCAGATAAGGACCAGTGAGTGAAATTCAGTTTGGAAAGTTAAGAAAAAAAAGTATGCATAAAACCAACCTTAAGAAACTCTATGGGTCTCATGTTAAAAGAGCATCTTTTTTATTTTGTATCTTTCTGGTATGGCAACTATATTTGGTACAGATATGCACATGAGGAGATGACAAATATGTAGATTACAGTGGTAAGGAGAAGGAGGGATCCAGTTCTTAGCAAACATAACATGACAGAAAGCATTTGTTGCTGCTGCTGAAATGTGTGTATCCAAGCATTCTGTGAAGTCTAATGTGATCTTAGACTGCCTGCTGCCTTGGAAACTAGTGGTCAGATACTCTCAGTAGTGGGCATAACCAGCTAGAACATTTTGATTAGATGAAATTTCATGGAACTGAAATATTTCACACACTGCTTTCAGTGAATTTCTCTCAAGGACTGAAAGCGAGAGCGCACTCCTTGGAAAAAACCCTGTATCCTGGTGGTTTGGGCACCAGGATGTTGGAGCTCTAGATTCAAATCCCTGTTGGATCAAGTGATCTGGAATTAAACTAATTGCACTCAAAGCCAACAACAGGCTAGACAGGCTGCTAACAACAAAGTCAAAAGATTTAACTTTCAGCTAAAAGAAAAAAAGAAAAGAAGAGACATGCTTACTTTTCAATGTTGTATGACTCTCTTCTCTCTTCACTGCAACCCTGAAGCCTTGAGAATTCAAGTAAAACTTGCCCATTTACCCAGAAGCAAAGCACTCGGGTTACAAAAGCTACCTGTACAGAGCATTTCAGACAAAGGCTGGTTTACAAAGGATCTAAAACTCCAGAAACATCGGGTAATGAGGGTTTTTCTTCCTAATAATCTTGCTTTGGAGAAGCAGAAATTCATTTTCCTCAGATACAATTTTAGGTTACGAGGCTGAACAAAGGGTATCGTTATTGTAGGCACAATAGAATCAAATTAGCAAGGAGAAAAATGTACTAGTATCATTAGGTGTATTTTCATGTGTCCTACCTCTGCAGTACAAGAACTGGAGTTCAGAAAGCAAGCTTGGTGCGAAAAAAGAAAGACAGCTGCGAAATATTGCCAAATACTGCTTTCCACCCAACCAGCAAGGCCAGACCTTGGAACGAGCACATACATTGGGTGTGGACTTTCTACACATGTCTATAAACCTACACGGTCATTTACAAAACGTGAAAGGCAATTTAGCTTTTGGCTTACACTGCGATTAGAGAATGGCACATTTTTAAAATGCCCCTTGCAACCCACAGAGCTGCCACGGCAGCTCCCTCATCCCTGTACTGTGAAGCGTCACAGCCAGGATCACGGCAATGGGTCAAACTGGAATTGCGACAGCAAGATCTTGCCAATCGCCTGTGACACCCCATTAAATTAATGCTCTTTATTAAAAATGTCTTTTCAATCACTCACATTTCTTCGCATCCAGATATGAACATCGATTTTTCAAGGTCAGCTGTGCATGTGGATGTCCCTTTCTCATATTTCAAAAACACTGAAATTACTTCTTCTATTTTTGTCTTTGGGCTTAGAGCAAAGCTGCCCTTTGAAAGTACCGGGCGGGTCACACTTCCCAGTAGCAGTCATTAGCAGGTACGCCTAGGATTTTGATTTCAGCATATTTGTATGGAAATCACCCTTTTGTTGTCATTTTACTCCTTATAGATCATTGCAATATCGGGCTCATAAAGCCAAGCGATTCTAGAAAACAAATACATACAGATGTATTTCTGGGAAAATGCTAGGTGCAACAAGAAACGCTATTATGACTCCGTGTTCTCCGAGGGCTACGGTCAGCGCAGGGGAGGCTTCCCACCCACTCCTTCTTTTGGAGCAATCGTGTTTTTACAATTTCAAATTTAATACTTTTTCTAATATATTATACGTTACCTCCCATGTATTTAAACTGTACTTAAAAGCATGCTAAGAACTGGTAATTCTTTAATGGTTGTTCACTTACAAGCGATTGTGGGTCATTACACAATCATTTAAAGGGCATTAATGAGAACCATTTAATGGTTTTAGTAGAATATCATTGTAAGGGACAGGGGAAAAGTTACTGGCTGTAAATTTTTATGACCATTTCTTACAAAACGTATTACTTTAAAGATTTATGTATGTAACAATGAGTACAATAAAAGCCATGCTAAAAATAATTTGAAATCAAAGTAATGCATATAGATAAGGTCCTACTTGCTGCAGTTTTGCATGCAGTCAGTAAGATTTTCTTTCTTTTCTTCTAGACACCTTACGACTTGCAGAGCAGCTTCAGATCTCCTTTATGAAAAGTCATAGCAGAAAAAAAATTGCTCATGTCTACATTTTCACAAAGCATAAATTCTCCTTTACGGTCTATATTTTATTTTTACTTTTCACTCATTGTTTTGCATATAAAGTCAGTATTTTTTCAGTTTTTCCTCAGATAGAGCACAATAAGACAGCTTTTAACCAGAATGTAAGGAGAATTACTTTTACAAAGCATCTTGAACTGTACATTTGGTTGGCTTCTCATAAGTGGAAAATAAAGGAGAACTCTGCATGCCAAAATTAAAAGGTTGACTATTTCCCCACAGGGAAATTCTTTATTACTACACGAGACCAGAGCATACCTTCAAAACTACTGAAACTTATTTTGAAAACTATTCATATGGACGCATTAACCTTATTAAAGTGCTTTAATAACAAAACAGTCATCATATTATGCCTGGTTTTGTCCATTTGTGATTCACATGGAATACATAATGAGGAAGACAATGCCCTTTTTTCTCCAGTATTCTTGCATAAGTAGGAGAATATTTCTAATTAAAAGGCAGAGTTAGTACAGCATATGAATTGAACCGAACCGTATCTCTGGAAATGCTGATATTTTTACTGTTTGCATTAAGTAAGGATTGTATTTTCTCTCTGAATCTGGCCCAATACCCATTACCAATAAGATTAAGATTTAAGATAACTTGGCTAAAAGATGGTGAATTATAACTTTTAATTAAAATGTAGAAAACAGTTTCTTTAAAACAAACATGGTAATACTTTCAAGATCATTAATTTTTTATGTAGCGAACAACAAAACCAACCTGAATATTTTAAAGTGTGACATTGGAGAGCCAAGGAAGGGGGATTTTTTGAAACTTCGATGCAACAAAAGCAAGCAATGCAGTTAATCTGCAGCTATTTTGTCTTTGGAAACACTGCTGTTCTTTCATTATGAGTTTCAGTCTTACACTGCTTCTCCAAAATTAAGTTTAAATTCTAATTGAGAGGACATAGATATCAGGGTGAGTAACGAGGGGGGCGGTTATTATTACTATGTTTTCTCCACTTACTGTTTTGTTCCTATATTGAAATGACTGAAGAAATTCAGGAGCTAGACTGATCTGATTTGCTTCTTTGTTTGAAATTGTGTATAAAGAAATGTTACTAATGATTAATATCATGTAAAATGGTGGCTGTCTCATGTTTACTACAGAAAAACATTCTATTGACTTTTCAGTAATTCTTATTGCTGTGCATTCTTTATTTTAGTTGGCAGAGCTCTGCTTAATCCAAGAGCAGAATGTAACTGATTTTATTTAAATATTTTAAAATACTGGAGGGAAACGTAGGGTCTACAGAAGTTGGGAAGTAAAGTCATAAGACAGATGAGAGGAATCCAGTCAAAACTCCCATGCAGTTCAACAAGCTAAGATTTCACTGCATGTAGCAGAAGACGCATCTATACAGCCCAGCCTCTAACTGCCACGTTATTCTGTTTGTTGAACTCTTGTGAACAAAAAAAATCACCCACATCTGATTGTGGCATGGCCATAATATAGGGATTAATGGGACTAGGATAAGATCAAATCCACTTTTGCCTGCAACCTGAACTGGGATTTAAAACCTGAATTTCTAAAAACAAAAGGGCGATACACTAAAATCAATGGACCACTTCATTCCCTGGTTTTGTGATCCCACTCATTATTTGCACTTTTCAACTCTCTCCCGTTTTATTTTTCACTGGATATTAATCACTGCTAACTATATTTTCCCGTACCAATTCTTCACCTCATCAGAAAACAGCACCTGCACTCAGAGTACAAAATTAAGAGAGATTCATAAAAATCAAGGAATGAAATGGCACATTGGTTTAGCGTGTCAGTCTTTCACCTCTATGAATGTAGGACTGTGAAAGAGCAAGCGGGGAAAAAAAACAGAGGCAAAGAGAACAAGAAGCACAAATTTAAACAAAGAGAGTAATAAGGACACAGACAGGTAGAGAGAATTGGAGAAGAGGATGAAGATGTGTGAACGTAACTGAAAAAGGAAAAGAAAAAGCAAAAGTTGGGTGGACGAAAGATTAAGAATTACATGAAATTATTTTCTTTACACATCTCGACATGTTTGCATGTGCTACAGCACACACTAAAATTTAGAGAAAGGCGAAGGCAAAGAATGGAAATTGTTCACTTTTTCCTATAGCCACACTAAAAAAAGAAAAGGAAATTAAATGCCATAAATACATTCAGACAATAAAGATCTGATTTACAGTAAGAAAAGCAAATAAATTTTTAGTAACGATTTGAGGTTGTAGAGGTCTCCAAACACTACATGATTTTTATTCAGCATGTGTTGGAGTATCTAGATTCATTGAGGTAGATTCAGAACAGAGACTCTGCTTAGTTGTTTTAAGATTTTTTTGCTTGTGTTGAGCTGTCTCCCTCTCCTTAATCAAATAACAACAAGACGGACTGCACAGGCACCTTTGTAATTATACTACTTTGAGTCAAACAATTGCAAAACAATACGGTATGTTGCAATTATTGACTTCACACACACAAGTGACTCTTCTTCAGAGCTTCTTGAATTTAATAATGTTTACTGATGATCCTTTGGCTACTGATACGAATACAGACAAGTATGTCCGCAACTGACCTTGAGGCAGGTAGTATCCTAGAAGTGTTGTGTCATGGTAGGAAATGAAAAGGAGAAGCTGTTTATGCATAAAATACACCTTACCTTAAAATATGTTAGTCCAGTTGGGAAACTCCTACTGTTCTTATATATACAGACACACACAGCTTTAATCCACTACCTTGTCCCTAAAATTGTTTCAATAGCCATTATATTCAAGAAACCGATCTAAAGTGCTGAGTTTACTCTTCTGGGTTTGCAGAAACAGTTAACTGAGAACAGATGGAAAATAAAGAAAGTATGGAAGTCAAAGATAATTAATTTACTATACATTTCAAGGTATCAAAGTTTGAAAACACCTGCAAGTGACAGAAAAATAAAAAATAATAGTTAAAGTAGCACAAAAACCGAGGAGTAATTGTACAGAACCTGGGAAAGCTAGAGGAACATTTACAGCAGTGTAGATCAGTTTAACTCCACTGATCCGATCCATAATATCTTAAATGCAGATATGGCCAATGTCTTGGAAAAGTGATTCCGTATAAACAGCGAGTTGGAGGTTGTCGCTGTAGAACTATAGGTGCACATCCAAACCCAACTGTCCAAGTGTGCATGGCCAAGACTTGACATGGAAAAGTAAGAGAGCGTTGGATGAGGAAAGCATTTCCCAAGAGGTACTCTTTGTGGGTACCATTGCTTGAGAAGTACAGTGCAGCTACAAACCAAACACATCAGTCCTCGTGCTGCAGGGAAAGCATTTGTCTTTTCCCTCCCATTTCATAAATTAGAGACAGCATCTTTCAACATTAATTGTAACGACATTTGAATTCAGCACTGCGCAGCTCATGCAGCTGACCACAGGACAGCAAGGTTAGTAGCCCTACTCTTCCAGGTTAGGAAAGGGTGCAATTCTGTGTGATCACAACTTTCTTTCTCTATCTGGGTCTGAATTTCAGATGTGCAAATATCCTGCTAAGAAATACATTTTTCTGCAGAAAACACAGAACTTTAACTGTTAATATCTGATCCAGAGGGTCACTGAAAGACAGAAGGTATGTTTACTGCACCCAAGAAGATTCAGAGATACTACATCAGAGCATTCTGCTGATCAATAAAAACTATTTTAAGATATCAGAGCAATGAAAGGCAGTTAGAAACAGCTTATTAAACATGATTATATTACAAGACTGCAAAGTTTCCATGGTGGGGAACTCATTATATAAATGCATATATATATTAAAGCATACCATGCACTAGAGTCCAGTATCTCTCTGGCTTCTAGCCAACACCAGAATACAGGAATAGCAGTACTCAGAGGCACGGGTCACCATCCTTGTTCTGATATGCTAGCTTCTTTTGAAAAAAGTCATGGGGAATTCTCCGAGAGGCGTACAAGTTAAGAAGTTCGGAAGGTGAGGGACTTTTGAGTGGCAGTAAATTCCAATAATCCATTTGATACATATGGAGTGATCAGGGTGCATCTAGTGATCAAAACAGGTCTTCAGAAGTGTCTGCATGAAAATCTAGAAGGACAAGTAGGAAAGATCCCTGCATTTTACTCTTCTTTCCAACACTATCTGCAGACACTGCTAGGATACCTCTCTGAAGTTCTAGTATACCACACCTATAAAAAAAAAGTCCATTTTGACCTGTGTTCATCTATATGTGTGTATTTTCATCATACCAGCATGTCAGCTTTCTCTATGGATTCTTCTGCCTACCATGCCTCTGGACACATGGCACAGTAGAAAAATATCAACATATGTTTTATAGTAAAATTTCAGGTTTTGTGACTGGGGCAAATAAGTAGCTTTTCTGTGAATCAGTGTGAGAGACAGCCCTGTAAGCTCCACTTGAAGGTGCAATCATAGAAGAACTGATGTACCAGTTGGTTTTTTATGAATCTAGGACCATGGTTTTAGCTATGATGCAAGCACTACACCCTACAAAACAAATTGGGAAGCAGAAACTCCCCAGCTTCAATTCTTGCCCCAGCGGTACTGACTCCCTGAATCATTTACCTCTTTGCTTTAGATTCCCCATGTGTAATTGGAGAATAACAACACTTACCTACTTCACAGCAAGACTCTTGTGAGAACTAATTAATGTTTGTTGCACAACACTTTGAATTTGTAAAATGTCATTTAAGTGATAAGTATTATTGCCATTATCATCAGTGTTGTCCTGGGTACCACAGATACATAAAGCTGGCTGCTGTAAGAGCTACTTAATATGTTAAGAACAGTGCACAAAATAATGGGAAAAGCATCAAATCCTTTCCATTTTCTTAGGAACAGCAAGTCCTTAAAAAAAAAAAAAAAAAAAGTGGTTGACAAACATCTGCTTGCCTTACAGATTTCTTTGTTAGGGTCTGCATTGTCTGCCACATTCGCTCTGAACGGGTAGTGCCTTGTCCCCCAAGTAGCTGCTCCAACTGGTCATCAATGGGACCCATTGTGTAACAGCAGTGGAACCCACCACACCAGGAGGCGGCTGAAACTGAGATGTTGCATATGTGTAGTTTAATAAGTATTTTTTTTCCTAACTTCGCTTCCTGTGGAACCTCATTTCCCTTTTTAATTTAATTTTCCCTTTTTAGACAGTGAAGGTAAGGTCATCAGCCAATGATGTAATATGCTAGTTAGTAACATGCTGGAAAGTGTACTATATTTAGTTATAAAATTTCAACATGAATTATATTTCAAAACTCTATTTATATAACTCCTTCTGTGGATAAATCACAAATGATTATTTAAGTATTCATACTGGTTGGTAAAAAGAATTAAATTATGTCCAAAGGGTAAGGATATGATTCTGTACATGAGGAGAGAGACCCTGAAGGTTTATTCTCTTCTGAAAGGCAGGGCTTCCTAGAAAACCCTGTTAGTTATAACCGTGGGACAGATGCGTGTCCAGTTTGGACCATGTATCCTACCAATTCAGTATGCTCTGAAAAAAAAAAAAAAAAAAAATAATCAAACAGCAGCATCAAGGACTCTGGTTCTCTTGTAATTTCTTCCTCGTTAACCTGAGGTTCTGGGGAATCAACTCCAGTCAGGAAGATATTTACATCCAGATCAATGGGAAATGAGACTACCCAACACGGATTATGTTCTGCACAATATTTTAGTGTCCCAATCCTATTAAGTGCTATGAGATTTATACCACAAAGATCATGTACCATACTATAATTTACATTTAAGTTGGCTTGCAGCTGCTTATCCTTGGCCTATTCTTCCATTATATCCAAATTAATAACATCTAACACCTGTGCTTGCCTATGCTAAAGGAAACAAAAGAAATAACAACAACAGCAACATCAACACTAAATGACAAATTTCTGAATGGTTGTAACATGCCTGACAAAATTTGGCTTGATTAATGCCTCTGATATTATGTGTTAAGAAAAAAGACTGTCAATGTACTTTTCATATTTTTGACTTCTCAGATAAGTTCCTCAGTGAGAGATCATTCTGGCAAATGCACAGTAGGCAAACTACAGAGGGCTCCAATAAGTTTTCTCTGTTACACCTCCAGTGATACTACAAAGCACAGATAAAAGTGTAAATAAATAAATAGATAGATAAGTTATCTGTGATTTGTACCCTGTATCTTAAAACTTGAGAAAACAGCCCTTGTAAATATAAAGTGAAGGATAACTTCACTTTAGACACTGTAAACTGAAGGACAAAGTATCTTTCCTTAATACAGGCTTAAAATAGTCCAATTTAGATTGCAGAAGAGGAGAAATATATGCACAAGAAGAAGTAGTGTATATTTTTGCTTTACTCTAATGATGGCAAGGGCTTTCAAATCGATAGCCAGGGAAGGATCTGTCCCCAGAGCAAACAAGAGCTGACTATAACACAGGTAACAGCAGTGCAGGCCATGGTACCAGCCTGCAAACGAGCATCAGACCAAGCAAGATGGATTGCCAAGTCCCGAAAGTACAGTTCACTTTGCACTGTCATTCATTCAACTGCTGACTCTGCTAACATTGCTGGGGAAAAGGGAGGGGGACAATAAGTAACATGAAGTATTAGAAAACCTACTACGAAACCCACCCGAGGCAGATACATTTCTGTTGTGAAACCAGGTTGAGACCAAAAGCACATCTCATGTAAGACACAAGGGGCATGTGAACATTCAGTTAACTTGAAATAGAAGGTATGGCACCGCACAAGTGGGTTCAGGTCATTAAGCATCCATCGCAGAGAACTGACATCAGTGGGATACATGTAAACTAGACTGCTATCCCAGGAGTTGAATTCAAGTCCCCTGCCAATGTATGGATTTTTCGTTCCGAGTAATAGACTACACAATGGGACCAAAGGATCCAGAAAGACAAAGCACATCACAGCATGTAAATTACTGAGCCAAGCTACCGAAGGAGGGTGCAAAAAGTTTCTGCTGCACTTTGTATCTCTCCTTTAGAAGGGGATAATAAAAAGCTGGAGCAGAAAAAGCGTTGATGCATACAAGCTGACCAGAGCTTAAAAACACACTGAAGACCAAAGAATGAGCAGGAGCAAAAACAGGAGTGGCAGAAAGGGAAGAGGGTTGTGTTAAACATACAGCACCCTTAAGAGAAAGTATGCCTCATCCCCCTCTAGTAATATGTGCACCAAACCCCATCCTTTATTTGCTATATATGCACTCATCTTTGACCTATATTTTCAGAGCCATTAAGAATCCAGAATAAGGACAAGCAAAACTGAGCAGAAGAGGGTTTGGTGGTTGTTTGTTTTTTTTTTGGTTGGCAGTAGCATTTTTCCTCCTCTTCTCTTTTGTGTGAAATAGCACAGCCTCAAGCCATTCCTTACAGTTGCAAACGTGTTCAAATGAGACCTTCAAAGACTGGAGGCTGAACTCTCCAGGGTGGACTCTCTTGTAATCATTAGGCTAAGCAGAAATATAAAATTGCTGTAAACAACAAACTTATAAAAGAGAATGTTAAATACCATGCCACCAAGTCAACAGGAAACCGATGCTATCTTATACACAAGTCATGGGCACGATGCATACTGTGTTCGCATCAAAATGTAACTTGGTTTCTTTCTGTTTATTCTTCTTTTCTGCTTATTACTTTGTGTGACAATGAAAGCCAGTAGGGGAAGAAGAGAAGCAAAAATAAGACTGTCGTGGTAAGGACAACACTTTCCACTGCCTTTTGCCCTCCTAAGCATCAGGAAGACAAAGAAAATAACCATATACTGCAAGTTTATTAAGTAAAAAAGGAGGTGAGAAATCCAAAAGAGAGCACAATCCAGAAACAGCAGATTTTGTATTAAACAATCACTGTAGTCATTTTTAAAGATTGAGCTTTTTCTCTTGATAAATAATCTGAAGAGTACAGCTCTTTAGCGGGCAATAATAAGGTATGGCATGCCTGACTACCTGCCTGCACATCCTCCCCACTTACTAAATCAGTGCCTACTAGATGGGTTGGAGCAACTCATCACTTTTGGCCCAAATATACAAAACTTGATGCAGATGCCACTGTGCATCTCAGCTGCTCACTAATAAAAAAAACACAACAGATGAATCTTCTCTTTCTTGAACTAAATGAACAACTTGATTTTTGTGACCTGTGATTCCAAATCTAATGGTTGTATGATCAAAATACGCAAAAGACAAAAGAATACTACACTGTCACTGGGGGCAGGGCAGCATTAGAGGATTGGCTGCAGCCAGCTCTATCATATGTACAATGATGCGCATCGGAGAATTTTTTTCCAGTAACATAAAAGCCAAAATGCATTAAATGATAAAAGTTCTCAAAGGAATGCCTACGACCACAATTAACAGAATATGTTGTACTTTACTTTTCTAATGCCTTTAGCTAAGAACATCTTAAACTCTTGACATTAACAGTATGATATATTCATTTAAAACGAAAGAGATGGAATTAGAATCAATAATAAACTTGCTGCTTGCAAAAACGTTGCTTTTAAACAGCATGTTTACTAAAAGCAGGTTCCCAACAGCCTTGTGTTCCAACTATAACACTTTCCTTTACCATTGCATATTCTGAATAAGTTTGGGCTTACAGAGCTTCCACATTTTGTTGCAACCAAGATCTGTGCAGGCACATCGCATGAAACCGTGTACACTTCTAATCCTAGGCTGCCTGCCTAAGCATCGCTCTAATTTATGCTACATGGCATTTCTTCTGCAGATACTGTCTTAGTGAAGGACAGGGACAGCAGAGGGGTCCACATTCAGTAAAATTCAGTTCCAAGTACAAACAGATCCGCATGTGACAATGGGCTGTATTTTGCCCGAATAGGAAAGCCCAAAGATATGCCTCTAAAAAATGTGACAGTATGATTTCTCAGGTAAGTTGCACTTAACATATGAAAAACAAAATAAAACTCTCACTTCATGTACTACCTGGCAGAAAGAGAGAAACTAATAGCTATAAGGACTTTGATTAATTAAGTTTTCACTACAGATCTCACTTTTCAGCAAGCTGTCTACATTGCTCTACTTCTTTGGGTATTCCTTCTCAGAATATTCACTAATATCATCTAATGCTGATATAATTCACTTGGCAGTGCATCCCACAGTTTTGGCTGAAATAAGTACTTCTAACATTTACAGACCCCTGCCCCAACAACTAATCCAAATCAAAGCAGCTGTTCTCCTGTCTCAGTGTGGAGCTCTTGTTGGCACCTTGACCACAGCCACAGTACGCCTGCGAAGTGTTTATATAGACTCGACTATATGGAAAATACCATAATAGTTCAAATCAATAAGGATCTGATCCATATCATGACTCCTACATCACATAAGAAGTAATTTCTTTTGTTCAATTTGAATTTTCACTTAATGCTTCTATTGTTCTGGTATAGTTTAAAAACATAAAGCTGAATAACTTCTTGGTATATGAGTTTCCCACTCTACTCCCAACATTTCTATGATACTGAAGAATCAGACCTCAGAAGTGGAGTTTCTCCTTCGTCCCCTGCCACAAGCAACATCAGCCTTCAGAAAGGTAAAAATAATAGGTACTGGTCTGCGTTTACATTAACACAGCTCCTTTCGGGAATGGAGCTCCTAGTATTTATTGGATCCTATGGTACAAATTCTTAAACTACCAAGAGAACAGGTGTTCTGATCTGCCTTTCCATATAAAAACATCCAGTGACTGGAATATTACAAGTTATTAGAAGTTAATACAAAAAGTTTAAAGTATGTCAAGTAACTTACATGGATTGTAAAAAGTAGAACTCAATAACGAACAGCATTGCTCCATATTGCATAGACCTGGCTTGGAGAGAAGCACGACAGAGGCAACTAGGGAGGGATATTACAAGCCATGCAGCAATTTTAACTGCTACTATAGCAACACTGATATCACAGTTTTTTGCCTGGATTTGGTGTTGCATCCTAGGGAAAAGACTTTCAAAGGTCTACAAAAATTACATACCCAGTTCCCATGGATATTCATTTAATGCAGAGATCTTCAATGTCCCAACTCAAGAGCAGATCCTAAGGTGTCGAACTCACTGTCACCACAGCTGTCCAGATGTAGGGTCTTAAAATGGTAAATGCAATAAGGTATTCATTACAGTTGAATCTTTAAGATGAGATTTACCCTGGGGACCTCATTTTACTTTCATAGGAGTAGGTTTAGGCCAATTTTGAAAGACAATCTGCTATAAAACTATTAGTTACATTACCGAGCTGTCTCAGGAATGCAACATAGGACTGGCTTCCCACATAATAAAGTGATGAAGATGATGCACCAAGTATCCACATCGAACAGATCAGTGATTCCTTTCATATTTTCTGGTCTCAGTTTCAGGCATAATATAGGAACCTCTGTCAATGGAAAGAGGCAGCCCACAGAGACATGTTCTTAAAGGGAATGGTTAAAATGAAACCTCTGCTTAAGCATTTTGCTGGATCACATCCAAATCAAGCCCCAATTCTTTTTGTTTTGACAGTTTTGTAATGTAAAATAGAAAACACATACAGTAGAAATACAATCAAAGTCCTTGCTACTTGAGTATCTGGAAGTCTTTCCTGTTTATAAATAGTAAAAACGTATGTTTATGTAAAGGGAAACACTGATTTACTAGAACTGATTGCTTCACAGTCTAATTACTTTTCAACTGGCTGTTCCAAATTAAGATGTCATTGATGGCTTTTTGTGATATATTTCATTTTAAGCAAATTTATTCTATAATAGAGCACATCATAATGGAAAGCAGAGTTCCCACTCTTCCCTCCTCTTTGTAGCCTGATATCTTGACAAGTAAATTAAATTTAGCAGTTAAAATGCTTCCATTAGTAATTTTATTAAGTTAATTAAGGAATCTCTCTTTCTGAATTTTAACTACGTTCATTTCAACACAACCTTGATTTTTTTTTTTTTTTTTTTTTTAATTCCGTATATTTAGTAACCATGATGGTTTCTAGGACAAACAACTACCTACACAACATTTTTGAGACCATGACAAACTGAACTAAGGAAAAAACAGAAATATTTTTAAACCCCAATCCCTCACTCAATCTCTAAATTCTTTTCTTTACAAAAAAATAAGACTCTCCTACTCAAATCTAGAGAGAATGTTTGCTATGAGCAATTCCAAATCTACAAGCCACAGCAGAAATTATACCTAGAACATTTAAAATAGGTAAAAATGTGTGAACCAGTATCAATAAAATGAGAATTAGCTGAGCCCTCACCTGTTGCTTAATCCAAATTCATAACTCCTGGTTCATGGAAAGTCTACATTTTATAAATAATACCTTACCTTTCATTTACCTTTTTAATCTTTCAACACAGACAAAGCATAGATATAACCAAACATTATGAGAACAACAGTTCTCTTTTATATCCCTTCTCCCCAAAATGCAGGGCTATGAGAAATCTCCCAAGATTTTCAATTACCTCCACAGCAAAGAAGTCTGGAAAATTTATAACCAAACTAAATTCATATATTGTAAACATGAACTAGTAAAGTGTTTTATTTTTTCAGTCACCACCACAGCAATATGCAAGAAGCCTCTTGAAACATTTTCTGATAGTAAAAAAAAAAAATCTAATTTATGTCTTCACCTAAAGGAAGGGGATTTTTCAATAAATAGTCAAACATTTAATTTGCCCCAGGACTAGGGCCAAACTAATGATAATGTCCACTTGACATTCCATGGTCTGCTGAAAAGAAGTATCTACAAAAAGTAAAATACAATTATTTAAACCCAAACACTAACCACAAGGAAGGCTGACATTCATTGTATATGACAAGGCCACCCAGGGGCATGGCTCAGCACAGGCAGATTAACATGTACAGATGTAATAGTGCTCCCTATCACAGCTAAACATGCATAACTATAAGGAAGAAACAACAACTCTGAAGGGTGAATTATTTGCTGTACAGAAGACCAGCTGACACAAGCATGGGAAAAAAAAATTCTCAAGATGGCAATATTAAAATGGAGAGAAATGCTACAGGACTCATTGATCCAACCTGATCTTAATAAAGGTCAGGCAACACCTGCAGACAGTCCCTGATGTACTAATGGACAGAGAAAGCTTGGGAGAAGCATGGTTTGAGTATAGGGGAGAAAAATCACTTAGATGAAGCAACTGTATAAGGGTCACACATCAATTAACTGTGAACTACTCGGATAACTTCTATTCTTTACCATAGGACTGGCCAAGCTGTAGCACACGAGCCCCCTGTAGTTCACGAGTGGTTCATTCCAGCTCCCACATCAGGACAGCGTGGGCTGCACTTACAAACGGATTTCTTCCCTTCTCCAGATCTCTGGCTATCAGCAGCAGGGCTGCACTCAGTCCCACCCCCACTTCCCACCCCCCCAAAGGTGCTGCTATCGGCAGCTGCTGAACAAGTGTCAGGACTTATGCTGCCTACAACTCTCTCTGGTAACACATATACGCAGGTACCGTGACTCCCTGCCACAAGAACATGCTGTTACGGGATCCATTAAATCAGCACAGCACTTATTCTGATCTTCTGGGTCTATATAGCATCTCTCAAACTTTTCTCCTAAACATTCCTCACAAGAGCTTTCCAGCACACAGATGACGTGAAAGAAGAATGCTGGGCCAAGGATGAAGTAAAATTGGAAGTCTAAATTACTGCAACACATAGCGTCTCTAATTATATCACAGTTGGGCTGCAGATTAAAAAAAAATCATAAAATTGACTATTTAAAATTATATTCATATTGTACTGGTGGAGAACTGCCTATCGAGACGTTGATCCCACTTCACAATGCGGTTCCAAAAGCATTGGGTGCCTTTTGCCAAGTGTTTTGGCTGAAAGATGGGAATGAGGTCAAAATATGGCAGAATTTCTCTACAAACAAGAGCAAACACAGAGACTGTGGTTTTTTCATTAGTAATGGTCAGAGGACTTTGGATGAAACTTTTCCCAGCATAAATGACGTTTTGTTTGTACCTTATAATTTATTTTTGCAGAAATAGAAAAGCCTCAGACAAATTTGCCATTGAGAGAACATAAACAAAGTTCATCAATTTGAATAAAAATCCTTTGTTTCATATTTATAAATAAATAAGAAGATTTGTGTTTTTTCCCCTGTAATTAAAAAGTTGACATGCTGCATTTAGAGCAAGATTTCAGTCATGGAATAAAAAAACTAATAAAGCCAGAAAACACACGAAGTCTTTAAGTCTGTTTTTTCCTATATCAAAGCGAAGTTAAGTATAGCTATTATATCATTCTTGATGTATCATTGGCATAAAAAAAAGAAACAAAAAAATCCCCTACCCACATCTCCAGTGGTGAAAACTCTCCACATTTCACAGGCAAGATACTTGAGTGCTTAAGTGTCCCTGGCACTGCAGATTTCTCAGGCACCCAATGTGAATATCCTGCTGCAAGCTGATTCTAATTTGTCCTTCCCCAGGCTCTGGCTGTGGAAGGCATATTGTTCCTTTCTTCTCTACAACAGAAGTATTGAAGGAGGAAAACACAAACAAACAAACCCCCCTTTCCACATAATGAAGTTTTGTACTTTTTAAGGGGGTAAAGGGCGATTACGTCTCAATTTCAAACAAAGGAAGTGTTGAAAAGCAAAAGTTTGGGCAGTGGATAAATTCCTTACCACTCCTCCCTTTTTTATTTTTAATAAATGTTTCTAATACTTAGACACACATATACAAGCTTGGAGAACCAACCAACTAACCTCCTCATCCCCAAGATTTAACTTTAATTAATTAGCTTCTGAATCTTAAAATTCTGAATTGCTTTACAAGTAACAGTGATCAAGATATGATATACAAGTTCTCAATTCATTTGGACTGAAGCCTAAACTCTATTTTTACAGGTAGAAAAATAATAAAATAAACAAGCAAGCACAAATAGTCTCCACAAAGTGATTTTCAAAAGCAGATTGAGCCACAGCTTCTCTTGTTTGCATTCAGTGCCCTGTCATTTTACAAATATTCTGTGCCTGCATTTTAAACAGGTGAACAAACCTTCCAGAACGGATGTTATGGGCTCAAAGATTTTTTTTGGGGAAAAGATAAGAATACCTGGAAAAAAATCTAGAACATGCACAGCCCTGACTTTCCTTATTTTTAATAATCTTTTTCACTTTCTGGTAGTTCATGTGAGCAACATACTTTTGTAACATGGCATTTTGTTAAAAGGTAAGGGACAGTACTAGATAAGTTAAAGTCAACTTCCCATTAGGCTTGCAGGATCTGCAAGTAGGATATTAAACTATGAAAAGAGGGATCCAGATTTTTTTATTATTACATGGAGAATAGCAACTTGCCAAACATGATCTCAAACAGGAGGAAAAAGCAGAGATGTACAAGCAATGTATAGAATTAAATGCCTCAGATTCTCCCATTTATATTTTCAAGAACTGGGTCAAGAAAGTGGTACCTTGAACTATGTGTCTCTACTTCCACCTGCAGTCATCCACAAGTGTTATCTATTAAAGTGATATTAAGAACAGTCTCTCTCTCTGTGTCCCAGGAACTCCTTCTATCTCTGCATTTAGTCAACCCAAAAGGTCTGTCAGTCTTCAACCCAAACAAGTGCAGTATCTTTCCTTAAAAGTTCCTGCTAGGTTTGTATTTTCTTTCCATAAAGCCAGCTATTAAAGACTACGTGAGCAAGTAAAACAAATCTTGCTGAAAACAGCCACCATTCTAACTTCTGTTCTCCTCTACTACAAAAGAAGAAGCCATTTGGAAAAAAAAAAACCCACAGAGAAACATAAAGCTGGAAAGGATCACAAGAAGTCAGAGTCCATCCCTAGGCACCAAGACAGGTTCAGGTATATTTGCATGGTTTAGACAGGTGTGTTCCCATCCTGTTATTTAACACCTCTAATTGCAAGGCCACTCTCAGCAGCCTATTCCCCTGGTTAGAAAGTTTACATCTGTACTAAAAAAAAACCCTAATCATGCTAATAATCAAGTCAATTTATTCTTGTTCAACACTGGGTGAAGATAGACAAGAACGATTGTCTCATAACCTTTTACATTTTAAGACTATTCAAGTGCCTCTCCCAAACACACACAATCATTTTGACCAAGAGATTTCCTACTTCCAACATACCTTGCCAAGAAGGTCCCAAATTTTCATTTCTATCTGTACTATATCTTCCCCGCTTCTTCTCAGAAGAGTTAAAAAGAAAGCCCCATTTTTGTCTGCAGTTTACAGTTTGAAAAGTTGCACGGAGTTAAGCCTTAGAGGCAGGCAGTTCCCCCTCTCTCCTTCTCCACACTCACACCGTGGCAATTTTCTCTTTCACAGATTCAGCCAGCTATAGTCTTTAAAGCAGGAATACCAGACTTCCCTCCGCAGTGTTACAGGCCCCCTAGAACACATGGTATTGCCTTGTCTGAAAAGCACCATTTGGCAATTTGTACAAAAGTGAAGAGAGATGAGCTTAGGTAGCGGGTTGGTTTTTTTTTTTTCCAAGACTCAATCTAGACACACAATTGAATGCTCACTGGACAAGGGTAAGAGCTGAAAAATATACACACTTCTTTTTGCAGCAATAGCTTAACCCTACAGAGCCGAATCCCTTGTCATGCCACCACGCCTCAGAACTCACATTTTGGGCACTCTGGCACTTCCTAGTCCACATGCTAACACACACACACAGAGCTTCTCATAAGGCTGAAAACAAACCAAAAAAATAAAATAAAAAAAATAAATCCTTACTTGTTTGGGGAAATACAGAACAGCTTTTCTCCTTAGCATTAAGCAATCTTTTAATGCCTTACCAATACAAAAGCGTGCTTTTTCTTATAGTTGTTTCCTTCATTAAAAAAATACACATATTCAACTCAATGGCTTTTACTAATGTGCATTTAATTTACAAAGCAAAAGAGACCTACACAAAACCAGTACAAATCTTTCAGTAATATGCACCATACAGTATAGCAAATAATTTTGTAAAACTTACATGTGGGACATAAACTTACCATTGGAAGAGAGCCTCTGTACCTCCATGCATATTGTTCCACTAGTGTTAGACAAAGGACATTCCCTGCCCATAAGTAGTCACTCAAGACTAGTTCAAACCAACTGAAGGAAATCTGAAAATCAAATGTAGCCTTCCATAATTTGATTTGTAGAAAACTGAGGAACAAAGCTTTACAGAGTGATTTTAAATAAATCATAATTAATTACATGTGCAAATGCATCAACTAAATTTGGATGCGCAATTAAATAACTAATCACAGTTTGGAAAGGCTGAAAATTGCAATTGCATGCTGAAATGGCCAGCCTCGCCCCCAGGCATGCCCAGGTGTTTCTGTTTGCTCAGAGAGTCAGGCATTGGTTTCTTTTGAGTGAAGGACCACCTGTTGAAAGCACCTGAGTCAACTCGCATTCAAAATTAAATGTCTGCTTGCTTTTTTTTTTTTTTTTTTTTTTCCTAGGGGGTCAAATACGACAATTTTTAAAAAGTGTATCCAAGAAGATCTTTCTAGAGTATCAACCTGGAAGAAAATCAGTCTTAACATGATAACATGAGATATAAAACATAGATTCAGTTAAAAACTTCTGACACAATTAGAAATAAGTGCTTCTCTCCCAAACTCTCTCTCATGAATACCAACACCCTGTTTAACTCCACTGCGAACACACCCTAAACAAAAAAGCACAATGATTTAGCTAGTGAGCATTTGTGGAAGTCGACAGATTACCAAATTATTTCTGATCCCATTTATCCTATGTTAAATAGAAATATTGCATGAGCTGTCAAGTTTCTTTCTTAAAGATCTCGCTTTCTATTCCAATTCAATCCTGCCAGCAAGTACAAAAATCACATCGAGCTGTTTGGAGATGTTATCTCATGACATCAAATAAATGTACTTTTAGGTCAGAAGGGACCATTACCTTTATCTAACTTGATTCCAAACTGTATTTTCCCCATCATTGGGGCCAGGATTTCACACCTGTTTCTCATCTGCTTTGCTGGATTGTTCCTGCTTTTGTTCCTTTTTCTTGAATTTTTTTCTCATCAAAACCACCAAAAAAGTGCTGCTAAATAACTCAGAAAACCGCTTAGCAAAATTCTAACTTTTCAATATCTAACATACAAACTTCCTTTAAAGAAAAGTATAACCCTCCCATTATTATTTCCTATTCCAAGTCCGAAGGAGTATCCCTATCAGAGAACGTGCAAGTTGACACACAGGGATGACTTTGGGGTCAGAGGGAGAGGATTTTTTCTTTTCTGGTTTTCCACTGTTATAGTAAAGGCCTGCTGTCAAACAGAACCTGTGAATCCAACAATAATATAAATAATAACTTAGAAACTAAATACCTTATCTGAATTACATTTGCATTTATTATTCAGAATACCCTGAGTTATGGTAAGCAGAAGAGAACATGAAAACAAAGATATGGGATGTAAGAGAACGACAGAACTTCATGCCTTTACTGTAATGCATGTCTGGACAGAAATAGCTGAGACAGAAGAGCTGAGACAGAAGAGCTGAGACATTTTCCGTTCCAAGGAGCTTGCAATCTAAACAGCTGCTGATCTCTAACAAACCTGTTACTTGCATGTTTACAACTCCCGTTCAAGCTGTGCTGTTTGCTGGTATTTACCTGACAGGCTGGGCATTGCACTGCTATATATAAATTGCAATTATAAACTTATTACACCTGTATGTTAAGCATCTTTCCAGGCATGCATATGGTCAGACGGCAGCTGACAGTTTCATAATTCTCCAAGAAATCTTGAGGCTGGTGTAATACAGGGCTAAAACCCATTTCACAAAAACTGGCAGGTTTGGCCCTCCAGAATTCGAGGGGGATGAGCCCGAGGCAGCTGTAAATGCAATTATACCAGAGGTGGACACGCTGTGACTATGGACCACGATGGTTCTCTCTGGAAGGCGTACGAACGGCGGAATTATAGTTCTAATGAAATTGTCAATAATAATCCTGTTACTGGGAGCTTGAAAACCCGCTTTAATGAACTACACAGTAACAAAGAAAATAAAAATACTTTAAAAGCTACAGTAGGAAAAAATGATAATTGGTCCAGATTTCATGTCCATGATGAAATGCACAGGGACAGCACTACCACCGAGCGGCATTATGACCTATCAGGGGACTGCTGTTTTGTCAGACCTTCTGTAATTATCAGTTGGAAATGGGGGCTTGCTTTACTTGCACAGGTTCTTTGTCATGCAGCACATTAAATGGTCAAAATGTAGTCACGTCTGCGTGGAAAACTTTGCAAGGTTTTAAATAATTTGATGCTGAAAGAAACATATTATCAACTGGCAAGAAGGGAAGAACTTCATGCCCCACCATGATTTCTAATTCCCTTGTTCCCTGTTCACAGCAGACCCAAACAAACGGTGTGTAATAGTTGCATAGCACCAGAACTTTTGCGTAGGTACTGCCTTTTGGGTTTGGGGGTTTTGGTTTTTTAAGGAAACTATATTTTCTTCAAATTTATGCAACTAAGGTGCTGCTGCATGCTTCACATAGAACATATAAACATATGAAAATTCGAACAGCACACAACTTTTTGAAAGTAATTTGTTTTTATTGGGAAGGAAGGCAATGCAGCAGTACAGAGCTGAAATCTTTACCCATTGCCTGTATCATACTGAGCCCAACTAGAGCAGAATCCCAGACACAGCAGAAATAGGAAGATAATTTCCTCAGCCTACCGTTGTGAAATTTAGCAAACGACACTTCTCCCCAAATAAGACAAAAGATTCGATTTGTCCACCCCAGTGGATAAGGGGAAAAATTAAGATGGATAGTTTCACCTGTAAACCTTTAATAACAATACCTTGTTCTGGCAGATCCCAGAACACTTCTGAAGTGCTTTTAAAATGTGGGGAAAGTGAGATGAGAAAGGGCTTGCCTTTCTCACAGCCTGTTAGCAGGACAGCAGCAGGACCAGCGTCCTGAACACCAGACAAGGGCTCCATTCACGAGATCACAGTCATCCCTGTTTAGTAATGGTGTTGGGGCCTGGAGCGCGTCCCCCACTGCCTCACTGGGAACTGACCTGGGGCCACTCCGATCTGCAGGGCTATATATCCCTCTGCTACAGCCCCGTAATGACTCCCAGCTAACCCAAGAGAAAAAACAGAAAGCTAATCTAGATTCAAGATTATTTTGCAGAAAGATAGCCTATTGGTTACAGGTCCTTTTAGGCCTTTTGGTAGACTTACAAAGTGATCAGAACTTGACATAGGGTCGTATCTGAGCAACAGAGCTGCTGGATGCAAGTTACATCTGAATAGACAACTGGACTATTCAGTCTCCCCAGTGACAACTTCCTATGCAATTTTTGTTTCAGCAAAAATGCCCTATACTTCCTTGTCGGGGGGCTAGCTCTAGGTTACATGCAGCATTATTAATCAAAATATGCATCTAGGAAAAGAGGTTAGCAAATTGGATGCTATTCCCTTTCACTGCATTCAGAGTAAGAAACAGAATATGAAAAATGTCCTAGTTTTCCACAGGTAGCTTCTGACTAAATATAAAGTTTAAACACCAGGATGAAGATCCATAATTCTTGCAAGGATGGCCATTTGCTGTTGATAACTCCTGACAGAGAAGGGACAGGGACATCACCATCTTTGCATTCAGTAGAGGACGATGCTAGCTATATTCTTTCCATGGAGAAGAGAACAACTACAGCAACATGGGCCTCCTCTACAATAATTTCATCTGACATCACCTTAGTCCTCTTCCTTCAGGCGGTTTGTCCCCATTTCAAATTTTCCTCCAACACAAACACTGATTTAAAGCCAAAGTCTGGCCTGTGTTGCACAAGGTGCTGATTTCAGATCAAGTGACTTTGCTCAGGACTACTCTTCCGAGTGCGAAGGGAGGAACAGCTTGATGCATCAATAACAGCACTAGGTCTAAAAGTCTGAAGTGAGGCATTGTCATTTGCAGAGCAAATCCAGTTATACAAAGTTTTTTGATCGTTCATTATTCAGCACAACATATTAATCAATGTAAATATGATCAGTGCAGTCTGGGAGAGTGCTGTGAGGCAGTTAAAGGTGACATTGAAGCAACGTACTTCCTGGCTGAAGATGTACCAAACCAACCACTAAGAGGTGGGATTGAAAGTAGCAAGGAAAGCCATCAGGAGTTAAAAATGTCACAGATTTTAAGGACGTTTCCAAAGGTGAGGACAACTACTCTGACATTGAAGCATGTGGCTGCTATTACTGGCTTCATCATCACTAAGAATTCAAAGTAAGATATCCTTTTGTCACCAACAACATGGTCCTGTTCTTGAAAATGATTCAAAAAACTGATAGGACATTTCTAGCTCCTCCTGAGATGGAAAAATGCCAGTAAGAATGTGCCAGTAAAAAAAAAAAAAAAAGGGCATAAAAGAAATACAAAGACGCATGTATGGGGATTTATCAGGAACCAAATTCTGACATGTCCATTACTTAACAGGAAGAACACCTGCCCACACATAAATATAAAAAAATCCATATTTAGTAGCCATATCAGCACTAGATTTTATGAAAAGAACAGATACAATGTCCTTAGATTCTCCCAGATTTCCTATGACTTCATTTAAAGAAGAGTTGCAAGAATATATTATCTACAGTTATATTCTTCAATTTTGTTTCTAGGAAACCTATCATTATAGGGGAAATATTGTGCCTAGAAAAAACATAATGCTATAGTACAAATCAACCGCGTCGTCATTGTCGTGCTGTTGTGGAATCAAACCAAACTCAGTTACAGGAGGACTCAATCACCTGCACGTGAAGATGAGGAGTGTGAATAAAAAAGATGAAAAAAGTACTTGTCTTTGATGGACAGAGAGTCTAGTTACAGAGACTGACTTCTGGGTCCTCAGGAGAAACTGACTGAAGGTATTGTTAGAGAATATTTAGGTCAGAGTGAAAGATCTGTTTCTCATATAGCAGGCACTGCAGATGGTGGAAGAAAGCTGCAATATGTCAGACTTCACAAACTGCTCAAACTCTGGTGATGAAAATTATGGCAGAGGACACGACTGAATAGATGTTCACAGCTCTGTACTCAGCTTAGTTGTCTTAGACATGCCACCAGACGCTCATGGGTGGCATCACTCTCAAGTCAAGGTCATTTAGCACTAGCCTTATTAATCTCTAGGATATGAAAAAGAAAATGGGCCCAGCAGCCACTGCAGCAATGGCCAGATACATTGTCTAAACCACACGTCTCAATGAAAGAGAACATGTTTGGTCAGGAACAAGTGAGTTTGGACAAGAACTCTGCACTTTTCATATTCATATTTACACTATGATGAAATCCATTCCACATACACATGGGTGGTTACGATTTTAAAGAAATACTAGCTATGTTTTCACAAATTCTCTGTTGGGCAACTCCATTGACCACACACATTGCTGCTAGTCTTCTGCTTTGGTACCCTGTCTTTGTGCACTTGAGTTGCACCACCCTCATTTTTGCTGCCCAGAGTAGTTATCTGGCTCTTTCATTGTTGCTCACTCTCTGCTCAACAGATCATTATTCCAAATCCCTCTGTTTCTTCTTGTGGCAGACAATTTGTACTCAAGCATTCATGTGAAGCTTTGTATTAAGAATATATAGAAACAAAATATAACTGCAGCTTATGATCTTGTGATTAAAGATGTCGTTTCAGACATCCACATTGATGTAGTTGAAAATGCAGTCTATAGTTTCAACCAGAGTATGACTGTAAATTCAAGTTAAACCATTTTCTGTGCTTAGAACTTTCATTTCTTCAAATGTATAAAGTAAGGAAACACTACACACAATAAAACTTCCATGTGTACTCACTCCAGAAACCTGAAGATTGGCTTGTCTCTGGGTACCAGGTAAAGAACAAATTTCATAAAAGTTTGTTGATATAATACATAACAAATATGATGAAGGAGGTGTTCACATAGAATTAAGGAGGTGGGAGAAAGCTTTGTGTAGAGAGAAAGGACTTTTAATACAGTTATAAAAAATGTTATACATGGACACAAAGAAACTTGTTGAAAGACTGTGGAGATCAGTTTAATGTAATGCAATTACTTTCTACCCTGTGTGATTTTGTGAGTATTTTAAACAGCCATGTGTGAGTCCAACAGAAGGTTTGATGGTTTATTTTTGCTTATTTATTTTACTGCAGGAGGAGGTATTACTATTGGTCTAATTAATGAAATTGAAATAGCTACATCACAAAGAAGATGAGAGTTAAAGATCAAAGTGTGACTGAACCTTGAAAAGTCACTTGGGAGCAGATTTACATGCAAGATCTGAATCAGCCACATTCACATGGCCGACGCTCGCTCTCAGTCCTTATGCTATTTTTCCCTTCTGATTGGGTTTCTGTCTTGAGAGAGATCTAAACAATAGGAAATACTATACACTGGGACTCCAGAGGAAGATAGCCTCCTGGGGCCTATTGTGATTTTCAAAAATACCTAACTTACTCTGAAATCAACAGTAATTAGGCGCACATTCATTTGTTAATACCTAACATGCAACTATCTGCATTTGCAGATACCAGTATACCTTTAAAACTAAATCCCTGATCTTGCTGTGAATTTAACCACTTACGTGACACAGAAGTAGTTTTGGGGGAAGGAAGCAATAGGAGAACTGCAGACAGGGAAAGCTGAGGGTGTGATGTGGACCTAGTTGGAGTTTGTTGTCTAGACTTGGACTAGGTTGTGAGAAATCTGTACGGAAACATTGTCATCTTTGCTCGCATCCTTTGTTTCTTGAAATTCATAATCTGCAACGGAAACCCCTGCAACCTTTTTCAAACTGGAAAAGAGGAAAAGGAAATCCAGGCAAAGCCTCATCCGCCCCAAGCAGTGACGTCTGGTCAGAGCATTCCTTGGGTGGAAGGGACCCATTCTCATCCATACTTCCTCGGGTTGGAGCTTCTCTGGGACTTCGTGCTGGGCTAATACAGGCCCTCGATGGCCCCTACACAAAACTAATGAGCAAACACAACTGAGCTGTGCTTCTCAGTCCTACAATCCAAAATAAAACTACCTGTGGAAAGGCCTGGGAAAGGGAAGGCTAAAGGACACAGAAATGTAATGACTATGAAAAGACAGAGGTAAGAACTCAGCTGGGGAAAGGATGGTGACTACACAGAAGTGATGTGTGAGACAAGCAACAGTAAATCCTGTGAGAGAGGAGGACAGGTTACCATTTTAGAAAGGCTGCTCTGTCTCTGCTACTTCTTGATTCTCGGGGACCACATAAGCAGAGAAGTGACAGTATTTCCTCCCTATTTCATTCCTGATACCATCGATGAACTTTCTTCTCTTTTCCTTCCATCACCTTTCTTTCTATAACTACTTCATTATTTCCACCAGCCTGAACCCACAAATATTAAAATAAAAAAATAATCCTTGATGACATCAACATGCCCATGAGAAAATTGCAAAAGCAGGCGTGAGGGTTACAAGTGCAAAAAACAAAGTGCTCCACATTAATGCAGAAACTCTTATGGAAACTTTGTTTATCCTTTATATGTTCCTTTCAGTCAACACAGTGACAGTGTACCAGCTGTGGAAGGGCAAATCATGCTCACAGCTCAGACTCAGGTTGCTTTCCTTATGGCTCTGACAGGGACTGAGCTGATTCAGTTCCTGTGGAGTTCTCCCACCCAAAGCCCTGTAGTAACCAGAGTCCAGGGGTGTGCAAAGCCAGTGCTTGAAAGAAGTTCTTCCAAGCTGTGTCTCCAAACCCACTGTTGGTTCTCTGCCAAGCTCTTAACAATGGCTCAGAATGACTTGCCATGACAGTACTTGAGTCAGGCCATCGCTGGGGTTACTCCCGATTCGTACATACATATGTATGTATACACATAGGAGCAGAATAAAATCTACATGGGGCTTTGCATTACATCCACTCCGATACCAATAGGTATTGGTCACCGATTATTTCATCACGTGATCTAGTATTCTATACCTTATTCTACTACCTATGTTGCATGTTGCGAGACCCCTTAATACCATATTTTGAAATTTGCGGATATGAAATACTCTGTAAATGCAAATTATTACACTAATACTAGGTTTTAAAAGAGTTGTACTCTAATAGCTCTAGTCTTACTGAATCGCAACATTCATTAAAAGCACTTTTACAGAAGATAGATGAAATTGTTCATGGAGTATTCTTGTATTAAAGTTCACAAGCTCAAAATCTATGCAACTGGGACTATAATATATCCTCTTAATCTAATAGGTATTTACAAAATCTATGTAAATCTCTATAAAGTCTTAGTTGTTTTCCCAAAGAAAAAAAAGACAGCTCCTTTTTGTGTGCACTAAATATTCAATGCCAATAGGCCAGCATGCATGAGTAACCCTGTATGAGTAACCAGTATGCTCACATGGGGAGGGGGGAGGAAAGAAAACAGATTTTAGGTTTAAGCTTCTAAATTTTTTTTGTAAAGAAAACTAAGAAAAACAATCCATTTCCTCATAAAGAGATCTACAACGTTTCTCTTAACGTTTACAGGCAAGCAGCTACTCTACGACATCTTCCCCTGTCCACTTGTATTGTTTCCTACCGAACAAACTACCCTGTTAAAACTCTTCAGTTCCCCTCCAAACATCAAGCAGAAGGGAAACTCCCACCTGCAAGAACTCCTCTCTCCGCAGATGCTCAGCCCCAGCTCATGCAGGGCTGCAAGTCTGAATCAGAAGTAAATCTGAGAGTGCCAGAATGAAAGGCCAAGGAATGTTATGGGTGATTACAAAGGCTTTGCAGCAAACGCTCTCTGAGCATTCTGCAAAATCCATACGAATCACAAATGCTGGAGTTTCATCCATTTGTTCTCTGCTAGAAACTACCTAGTTTCACAGCAAAACATAGCACAAAGAGTGTTTCAGTTCCAGGTTTCCTGAAATGGGCTCCCTACTTGCTTGGAGAGTTCATGAACTTCTCCAGGCATTCTGGTTTGGGTCCCCAGCGAAAGCAGTCAAGCTTGGCCTGGACTTGTTAATGAGTGTGTACAGCATTGTACTTAATGACTAAAATCAGCAGTGATCAATGAAGTGCAAAAGGAAAAAAGAAGGGAAGCTGAAAGAGAAAATGTTTGTGTTTCCTAACCATGGCATTTTTAAATGCTATGATAAGGAACTCGGCTCATTTTCTCAGTCCCCAGTATGGTAAACATCCTTCCATTTCTGAGTAAGTGCAGGGCCTAAGCTTTCTACCAACATTTTCTGCTCACTTTAAAACTTAACTCCAACAATATAAACATTGGTGCCTATGTGCAAGGTTGAAATGAGTAACACAGCTATTTTGTTTAAACAGACCATGCCGAATCTTTAAACCTTTTTAGGTGGCATGACCAGTGGGTTCAGGAATGCAGTCTGTTTGGACAGTATAAGACCTTTGTTGTTGTTGGGGAAACTCTGGCTTGATGCCTCTATCCATCTAAATAACTGAAATAAAAGCGCATTGAAATTAGAAACACATGCAGTCTCCAGACTTGTATTTTCACTGTGCGGAATAAATAGGAACTTTTCATCTCTCTCTGAGCCATTCAGGCATACAGTGCCATGTGTCTCATTAGCCAAATGATAGGTTCCCCTGAACCTTCCAAGGAAAGGGAAATGGGGTTCCTACCTCCAATAAAAACATTGTACTTTCAAATACTAGCCAAGAACATTCGTTCTTTATATACCTCTCCTCTCCTAAGTACCACCAGTCCAGAAGGCCACCAAAATGTGTCAGCTTTAGTGGTGTTCCCTGAAAAGGAAGGGCCTATTGATGCATTTTAGCACACAGTTGTTGCGCAGCCAGGCATAGACTTATTGCAAATTATATTTCGTACTTCTTGTTTTATCAAATGAAAATGAAATTGAGAAGGGATATAATCCTGTATGTGAAATAAATTACTGGGATAAAAAAGGAGCCTGATCCACTTTATAAGCTATTAATAACTGGCTTTTGCAAATATCATTAGTAGGTAAACTCCTATTATAATGCTTTTTGCAGTCTTATAAATCGCAATGTAAATGTATCAAGATAAACCTTGAATTCCAAGTTTTTCACGGACCCATTTAAAAACATAAATATGGGCTGCCCCAAGAGAATGAAGAGTTCAGTATCTCTGTCATTCTCGAATGCTTTATTAACATGCTTTTTGCATCATTTATGGAATCACAAGGAGCACAGTGTTGGAGCAAAGGCCCAGGACTTTTCTGGAAAGACAAGTCTTTTCACTATGGGTACATCTCTGAACTGAACAATGATCTCCCATCATACAGTGGCAATGCCTTCTTCCCGAGACAGGATATATAATCAATCCTTCAACTATGTTGAAGGGGACAAAGACAGCGTGTTGGAAGAAGTTTTCCCTTACCCTCTCCACTTAGCCTTTTGTATCTTTATGGAAGTCTTTGCACTACACATGCCTCTAGGAAGGCTACAAACTATCCTTTGCTCAGCTTTCCAGTGTCAGAATGAAGCTTCTTCCCCTATCAGCTGCAGAAAGCGATGTTTTAACTCTTCCCTTGGATTCAGCAGTTTGTCCAGAAAACAAGCAGAGAAAGTACAGAGTTATCATAGTGGTCCAATATTACTCTGTTGATGGATATTAGCATCTTCCAGTTGCACTTAAACACATTTATTTTCTGGCCATAAGTGTGCATAGAAATATTTAAACTATATGACTTTATGATACTTCAAGAAACCGCTAGCCTTTTTTGATAATGAGCATATAAATGCTCGGAGGTAGGTGACAAGTTATTCTCAGGTGACAAGATATTCTGAATGTCATATAAACAGAAATGTTAAACTTTTCTTTAGAACTGTGGAATACTCAGTTATTTCACATGGAGATGCACTACAAGGAAAGAAAATCAATGCTAATTCATTCTGCTTTTCTTGGTTTTCATTAGATATCTATTTTTCAGGATGATATCCCTACGCATGTTTTTAAAATCTCGTGTTCACTACAAAATCCTTGGGAAAATGAACACAACTGTAGTATTAGCATGAGAATGACCGTTTTGAGAAAATGTTTCTCAATTCCTATGTTCATGAAAATATTTACAAATTTTGGAATGTCTGAGTGTTTTTATAACCCTACAACTATTTGGTATTTTTCCTGTATTAAGAACCTCAAAAATATTTTCAAAATCCGAAGTATTTTATTTCATGTCAACAAGTGGCTAATCTAGTTTCGCTAATCTAGTTTCTTCGTTGAAGCTGATCTTTATGCCAGATTCTGATTCCTCTTAAAATATTCCAGATTCAGGAACACATGCACCAATGACAACTGAAATATATGACATCTTTCAAAATGCGCAGAGAGGAGAATCAGGTCAACTTTGCTTCTGGCAGCAATCTGGAAATTCTGTAAGAACCAGAGCCCTCCTGAGACCTCACGACATAAGCTATGCAAGAACATCCTTTGCTGAAGTTTTTCAACAAGTCTACCTACAAACCATCACTTGTCTCTGAGCATGAAATGCAGATGCCAAGGAAAAGCAAAGTAACAGAGGAAACGTCTGAAGCTCAAAAAAGTTTTAAAGATTCATGTTTTGAAGATCCCACTCTGTCTTACAAATCCCAGTCAATTCTGCTGGTATAGTAACCAGTTCAGAACCAGTCTTCCGATATCCAAATTCAGCTCTGATGTTCACTTTCTCTATGGACTTGGACATGATAAGCAAGGCTAAATTCAGTCATGACATAACACATATAACTGTATGGCTCCCACACCAGATTAACTGAGTATCAGGCTTTCTTATGTATTACGTTACATTGTATGATATTGTATGATACATTATATACATATTATATGCACAGTCATACACTTCACCTCCTGAAACAAAATGGAGCAAAATTATCCCAATATTAAAAATAGGCAGCTGAGGCTACTGAGCTGACTAGCATCAGACAGTTTTCATAAGATGAATTAATTAATCAAGAATTAAACAGGTAAACCCATGCTTCCTGCATGCAGGTCTTACTTTCGGCAGAGCATCCTTCCTTCCTCCCTGACTTTACAAGAGGCCATGTCTTCCTTCAAATTTCAAGCTCCAATTCTAAATTCTTAATTGTCTTAAATGCACATGTAAATTGGAAATATAAATGTTGTATTCAAAAGCACCAAAACAATGGTGACGAGGGACAAAGAGACATGTTCACTCATTCACTCCAAAGCTGCGAGAATAACGCTGAATGTGATTCGTATGGGAAAAATGGTACCTAACATCAAAAGTTATTTTAAACAAAATGAGTGATTCATTCCAAAGGAGAGGCAACAAACTTGTATATTCAAGCACATCAGGCAAACAGAGTGACTTACAATACATAAATACCGTTGCATTTTAAGATAAAGGCATGGAGGCCCTGAAACATACGAGAAAATTAGCATTTGAGTTCTAAAGACCGGAGTACACTGAATAAATTTCTGGGGAAAAAACACCTGGCTTCACCAGATTATAAATAGCTCCCTCTCAGTTAGCTACATGGAAATGACAACTAGATTTTTTAACACAACGCAACTGTCCTCCCTACACCTCTAGTTTCTTTTTTTAGGTATTGCCATTTGTTCCAAAACACACAGGACACGAAGGAGATGAAGGTATTCTGTATATTTATTACTGGTGCAGATAAGATTTACATCTGACATCCAGAATAATGACATCTACACTAGCAACTAAGATATTCTTGTTTCAGAACCGAGCAACTTTAAAATCCCCCTTTAAGCTTTGCAGCCACAGAAGACTCTTAATAATTGATTATAATTGATTTTAACCTTGTCCTAACCTGGGCAAAATGGCAAAGCCAATCATCTTTGTCCAGATGGGATATGAGAAAAGAGCCCCCAATACACATCTTTAAAAGCTCCAGACATGAGCAGAAGATAAAATATTTAGTCTGCAGAAGCCTTGACCTCCCAATTCTAGCCAGTTTTGAACTTGAATTGATTTCCGACAAGGCATCTGGGAGATGATTACAACAAAATGCACTAAAGCTGGGCAGCCTTTATTTTAACATCCCAGCAGCTTAACCTGTTAATAACAGCAATTGTTTTAGATACAATACCAATTTCTGTAACAGACACTAGAAATGGATAACAGCAACACAGTAACAGTGGCAATGTACAGTATTAGAGCACAGCCATTCACAATCCTCTCGTTAAGGTGGTGTCAGCGCTTCCATTACAAACCTCTGTTTTCAGGGGTTTAAAACTCAGCTGTGAAAATACTGGCCAGGGCTGAGATGCTGCAGATGAGCGGTCCCGTCTTGGGCAAAATGCCGACTGAAGCCAAAGGGAGTTTTTCCTGACTAAGGGTAACCACAATCAGAACTCGGTCATCAGTCAAAGAATTTATTACGAAATAAGAGACGAAGATACTAGAGCTACATATTTTTTAAAGACTAGCTATGACTTTACTCAAAGGAGGAAAATGGCTTTGCAAGTAACCGTATTCCAAACAAGGATATCCCAGAGATACTTCCACTTCTGCATAACCCTGAAGATAGTCTAATGCTTTGAAAGAAAAAGCCAGATTTGTGGATTACTTGTGCATAGAGACTCGCTGACCTTATTTATACAAGCAAGTCAATGGAATTAATGTCATGAATGAATGAAATAGTATATGGCCTTATGTTGCCATAATGTTAAAACCAGACATCATCAACACAAAAATCACACTTGTATCTGAAAAAAGACCTAGCATTATATAATTTCTCTCCTGTTTTCACTTATTTCCATTGCATAGTCAGTATCTCCAATTGTAAATGTTTTATGCACTATTATACTTGTTTATCCTACACTCATGGCAAATTCGAAAGCAAAGAATGTAATTTACAGGCTATATTTCACATGCCATAAAGGAAGGTATAGCATTCTGGCCATGCAACACAAACCAGAAATATTTATAAACTTGAAAAAATGAAATTATGAGAATACAAATTAAATTGGCAGAAATACAAATTAAATTGGCAGATCAAATGGCTTATAACTACTTTTGTTTCTTCCCGTACCATTTGCCTGGTACCAGGTAGTCAACACCCCTTTAACTCATGGAGTTTTGTTTAGTATTTTACTATTTAGGTTTTATATTAATAGAATATTAAGGAAGAAAAAAAACTTTTACAAAGATGCTGCTGTTTGAAGAATTCGCAAGGCAAATGTCACAGACGTCAGTACTGTGTATCTCCTGTGAGAGCCTGGAAGCAAAACCAAACTGTGCTGTATAATAAACATTGTCTAATCCAATCAAAATTTATAAATTAGTGGCCCAAACTGATGTATTGTTGGGGGGGTTTGCAATAGTAATCACTATTGAAATATTCCTTGTTTTAATATGCAGATATTTCTTTAAGCACAGACATTTTAAGCTCAGACATCGTATTCCATGCAGTGCATGAATTCCCGAGCATGTTTTTTTGACTTCACGCCTTTTCCATTAGGGTTTGAGGATAAACAAGTGTGTAAATGAAAAACAATTCTGCATTTATTACCAAAACAATATTGAGATTTTCACAAGTAACCCTTAGACAATTACAGCTGTTGGTACCATATTTTCACCATGGAAACTTTTGTTTTACTTAACAATTGAAATTACAATCAGATGTGCTCATCCCTTGTTGAAGTAATGAACAATGGTACATCTGAGAGAGAAATTCAAAGTGCATCATTTATCTTATCCTATTTTCAATTAGGCCGAATAAAATGTAAGATGGTTCCAAACTGCACCACAGTAACAGGGTAAGTAAATTTATTACCACTACAGTGCTAATCTTAGCAGATGGTAAAAAAATATTTTTAGCATGAAATATGCTAAAGCAATAAATCTGAAAAGGTAGATGTTATCAACTAATATCTCCCTAGTGTGAGGTAAAACTCCTGCATGACAACTCAGCATTCTTATAAACTCTGGGTGAATGCCGTAAGATATAAGTCTCTCTATAGGATGAAAAATAACAGAAATTAGTAGAAAAAGCATTCAACCTGCAGTTTAATATAGCATACCTAGTAGACAAAAGAGAGTTGCAGAATTTTGCTTAGCAAGATTTTTTCCTCTCCACAACTCATTTTTTTCTTACAGGAAATTTTTCATTGACTCTAGGAAAAATATAAATCCAGTAATTCTCTCCTGCTTTGAAAAAAATGACTTAGTTTTTAAAATAGAAAAGAAAAAGACAAACATTAAAATAATTTAAAGAAGAAAATAGGT
Organism: Charadrius vociferus; assembly: GCF_000708025.1. Taxonomy (NCBI): domain Eukaryota; kingdom Metazoa; phylum Chordata; class Aves; order Charadriiformes; family Charadriidae; genus Charadrius; species Charadrius vociferus. The sequence goes on along the minus strand of NW_009648550.1, from coordinate 3,426,908 downwards.
GAAACTTGGGGGGAAAAAGGATACAAAGAGAGCCCTTCACTTGCCAGTCTATAAGCATAACAAAAAATATAATAACAAGCAACAGTAGAATGAAAAATGGTTTCCATTGTTATCAACAGCACATTACAAAACACTTGAAATTCAGAACTTAGAGTCCTGTACCTTTGCAGCCATGAAGACACTAAAAATACATGGAGAACAAAATGCTTGGGAAACTTTGGAGACGTTTTTAAAGATAGCCGTGCTCTCAGGCAACGTATTATAATCAAACCAGTTCATTAAATGAGAACATAATTAAAACTAGTAAGCATTTGCCACAGGTAACAATGCCTTTACTTTTTTAAAACTCATACTGCTTCTCACCTTTGTGATGGATTGTGAAAATAAATTATAGGCTCCAAATTATAAATAGATAGAAAAAGTGGTCCTTTTTAAGGACAAGAAATCAGGATTTTGGCCAAAGCCTTTGCCTGAAGCTGTGAGTAATAGCATCAACCTCCTGTTTCAAAAGGAGAAAACAAAAACAAATAAAAATGAAGACTGAGCTAAACATTTCTTTAATATATTTGATTTTGCATTTCAATTTTCTTAAAAGTACAACTTCCTAAGCAAATGAATAAGGTGTTCACATCAGGAGATCTGAAATGGACTTGCAAGTCTCTGGGCAATGAAAGGCACCGTTACAGAAATAAAGGGAGTGCAAAGACAGGCTGGGAGAAAATTAACTCAAAAGATCCTTTATTCCAGTGACTCACTGAATCCATCACCGGTGGTGTTGATGTGTGCCAGCAGACAGAATATGACGAAAAATGGTGGGAAGGACTTTGGATTATAACAGGTACTAAGAATATCTAAATATGATACCAACATTGAACGCCCCTCATGTGTCAACCGTCCATTTGATCTCACAGTACCAAGTGACAGGGCAGCCACATAGCAGATGATAATGCTGGTAAGTAAAGATGAGTCTCTATAGGGGAAAAATGATGGTGTTGAACCCACTGCAGAGTCTGTGTAAACCACCATCTCAATGCCCAATGTCCACCATAGAACAAAACCAAAACCACCATCATGAGGCTATATACACCGATTGTGCACCCACATTTTGAACATTACCTGCAGGCTACAGCCATCCCACATCAGGAGAATATAAAAGAAACAGAAAAGATAAAAGGAGGATGACGAGAATAATCAGGGAATGATGGCTCGCTGTTTCTCCTCATAGAGGAACAAAGACGTGTGCATGGAAATAACAAGGCAGGAGAGAAAAAAGAGCAAAGGTGTGCACCATCCCCTGAGTGTATGACCAGCCCGTGGAACCCCTTCCCACAAGATGTAGATGAAGCCAGAAATTTAAATGGCCTTACAGTGGGATCAGACAAATCCACAGCCTTCATGTCAGGAAACCTTTAACATTGATCACTAGAAATTGGATGAAATACCTGGGACACGTTACACTGCATTTGCTCTACCTTTTTTTACCCTTTAACTAAACATCTGTATTAGCCAGAGGCAGTTTACGGGTGTATCCAGCCTTTGGGCTAAGCCGGTACAGCCATCTCTACGTTCCTTCCCTTTACGGGTGGCTAATAAGGCAGATTAAAGAGTTACTGCAGCCACTTCCAGGACAGCAGAAAATAAAAAACAATGTGGAAAGACGTTTAATAGAGTAAAGTTTGCAGAATAATAACTGCAGTCTGGGGCAAAAAGGGACATATGCTTGCCCAAAGCTACATTCATACCTAATAATGCTAAGTGAAATAGAACACGTGAAACATACTGCGTAGATTAACAAAAGCACTTCAGCAATTAACTGTTCACCTCTTACAGCTGAATTTGCCTCCTCTGTATCCTTTTATTTGTCTTCTTCTCACACTAGAAATATCTTTAAAAATGCATTACCAGGTTTTATTCATTTACATAGCTTAAAAAAAAGAAATTTGTACTCCCTATGAATCATGCAATTTATTTTTTTTTCTTTATTCCACCATTTCCAAGCATCAGGTAAAAAGTATTTAAAAAATAAAATAACTGATCATAAACTACCAGGCAGGACATGTGTGGCTCCCAAGTATCTCATCAGATTCAGCTAGCTAGGTAATGAAGTGGAACTGATGACCAGCTTATTGGCCACAATTAGACCAACGAACAACAGGAATGAAAGAACCTCATACATTGGAAACAGGATAAAATTTATATATTGCAGGCTAGAGAATTAGCCAGAACTATTCCACTCCCAAATCTTCCCAAGGGAAGACTGTCCAAATTGAAATGAGCATAATATATTACCCAAAACATTGTTGTAATCTTCATTTTCAAACCACGTGGCTGCTTGGCTCAACTTTTTCTTTTAAAATACATCAGACCAGAAGTAAAAATGTGGAATGTATATGTGTCTCAACAAAAGCTAAAAAGCTCGGTTCTGTAGTTTTTACTCAACAGCAGAGGCTGCCAAAAAGAGACCTACCTGAATGAAGGCTACAAGATGAGGTCCACAGAATTTAAATAACTTCCTTATCTAATAAAATATAAAAACTTACAATAAAATTGTGGCTATAAAATCATAGAATTAATCTATATTGTGTCTTTACAGTTTCGCTTCAATAATAGAAGTAAAATAGATTAAGGTTTTAAAAGCAGTAATTTTGTTGCTCTAAGATTTGGCTCTTGCATTTTTATGCCTCGATTAAGAATTTCCTTAATTTGCTCGGTTCAGGTATGTGCTAGTCTCATAGGCTGACCATACAAAGACAGAATTAATTCAGAGGGGTTTTTTAATAAAACTCAGAAACTTTTGACAAACCTTACAGATTAAGCATGAGCCCACAAAGTTTAGATCAGGATTCAAACTCTGCCAGCAACTGAGGCTGAGCTGGCATATGCTGGAGAGGGCTCCCTTTCTACCACACAGGCACAGGAGAGCATTTTTTCAAACTGAGGGATGCTCAGATCAAGAGTCTCGGTTGTGCCAACATCAAGTCCAGCAGTTCGACTTGTGCAGAATCAAGATTTTAGATGCAGTATGCCCAGGAGAAACCTCCTAGGAGGCTTCAAGTGGGGAAAAAAAGAAGGAAAAGATTATGCACAATAAGGGAGCAGAGAAAATCACAGACCTAATTTAAGCTGGGGTTACCTTTGCATCAGAAACCATGAAGAAGGTGTACTGGGACCTGAGTGATGGATGACATGTGAAGAGGAAATACAGACGCAGCAGCCCAGGAGCCGGAGTGAGCAGTGCAGAGACACGAGAAAAGCGATCCGCCAAACCTGCCTCCACGGACGGGAGATACTCAGCGTTGACAGCAGGGCCTCTGTGGCAGCAATTACGATCAGAAAGGCTGTTGTTTGTGCCCCAAACAAAAACGTTCAAAGATTGGACCCTGCTCTCACAGAGACACAGACTACCTATAGACTCTAACGTTATCGCTAGATAGGTGTTCTGCAAAGCCCATTGTGTTAGTTCAAACCTTTGTATTTTATAGCACACGTACCTGATGTGGCTAAACAGAAACTACACCGGGGAAACGTGTGTAGTCCAGCAGCATTCTGGACACATAAAATAGTAAGTAACAGCAAAAACAAACAGCTTAGAAAAGCAAAGCAAGGCGCCTCTATATAATTCTTGAAAAGGATTTATAACCTATATAAACATGGATCATAAACCCATTGGCAAATAGATACAAGCTATTTCAGAAAGCTGCTTAGTTGGTGTGTCAGAACTTAGGATTCTGAACGAATGCAGTGTGGCAAAGAGATCGACGCCCGCTACTCAGGACATATAATACTGTGGCTTGTGAATGTACTAGCTTTTCTTAGCAGAGACTTGATTTTTGATCCTTTTCAATGCTTGGATTCATGTTCAAGGACAGGGCACTCAAGTAATCTTATGAATGCACTTTGTGCTATATGTCCGGATGAAAGATTTTCATAGAAAAAGAAACTTACAGCATCTGGCCACTCCGCTTCCATTCAGCACAGTACTGAAGGACTTAAATGGAGATATATACTGAGGGGTCACCACCCAAAGTGTAATATGCATGGCAGGGAAGCTTTCAATCACCTGTCATATGGAGTCAAGTTGCTATAAATCTTAGGAACAAGATGGTTTTTTCTTCACTATGTTTTTATGAGAAACAGGTTACTGATAATAACTAGTCTGACACTTCGACCTACTTCACAGTGAATTTTGCATTAGCATTTTACTATACATACACTGTGGGGATAAAATTTTACTCTCAGAACTGCATGATGGATCTGAGCTTCAGTAGGCTTTTCTGCTTAGATGCAGAGATCTTACACTGCTGTCAATGTGAGCTCAACAGCTGTGCATTAGTACAGTACCAGCAATGAGACCAGCCTACAGAACAGGGGCTGTGATTCTCAATTGTCCACAACGTGCTCAACTTCTGGCCAGTTCACGCGGCTCCAGGTTTTACTTTCAGTTATTTCTTGTATATTTTTTCTTGTTGCAGAAGCCCTTATAATGCAAGCCTGCTAAGGGAGAACATGGTCAAGACAGAACATGACAACTATCACAGATTTCTACAGTCACTAGAAAGACAGTGTGCAGATGATTCGCAAAGAAAAAAAAAAAACATTTCACAGGTGGTCAGTTTTCACTGTTTCAGAGAAAGGTGTTAGCTGCATTTTTCAGCTCTAAATCCAGACGTTAAGAGATGCTCAAGAGATCAGAAGCAAATCTTTTGGGGGGGGTACATCCCCGTTGCCCATTCAATAAGATCAATAGATAACCCAAATGTGAACTAAGTATGTAAATGGACATGGCACTGGAGTTTCATCTTGCTAGCAAGAGGTCCTCGGTTCAAATCAGTGGGAAGTTTTATGCAGGGAGAACATTTGTGTTGTGTGGGGGTTTAAAGCGTCAACTGTAGAGAACCAGCAAATTACAACACAAGCATGGTTGTTCTAATGTAATTTCAAAAAATATTTCATATGTTTCAGAGTAGAAAATGTTGAGGGAAGCCATGTCATCACTATTACTTGTGTTATTTAACCAATCTATTCTTTCTAATAAAGAACCAGGAGAAATAAAAAAACATTGATCTCTATTTATTGACTTCCCAGCGAGTATAGTTAAAGTTGACACAAATCAATCACAATAAAGTTAAAAGGATCATACAGCATAATATGACCCAAGATTGTACCGCAAGTTTAATTACTGAAACTCAAAGTTTTAGCATATGTAGAGAAGTGAAGAGAAACGTCCAGTTAATAGTATTCAGATGCACACCATAAGAACGCAAGAGATTCAGAAAGGGCTGCAAAAGCATGTTTGTAGAGAGGTTCCTACACAGAAAAGAGGTCTGCCACGTAGGACTTTATGTAGGACTTTCAGTCATTCCACTAATACGCAAAGATTTTACCAGTTTGGGATACTTCTTTTTTTTTACATGTGAGTATTTGGCATTAGAGCACTAAGTGGTGTGGCAGGCATTCAGTTGAAAGTCTTTCACAACAAAGAAAAAAATGCACAGAATCATTACATCATACAGCTTAAAAGAGAATCAGTCCAGTATATTAGAACATCGCGGCCAGAACACCCTTTTCTCCCTCAACCAAGATGTCAAATTTGCCCACCGTGGGCACTCAGCTGGACACGTATCCCAAAAAGACCAGTTCTCCTAACCATGAGCATTGTTCCTTTCATTGTGTTACTGCACTTTGCAATTTCAAAAAATATATACTCAGTCTTTTGCTTTTCTGTTGTACAAGGTGTTTTACACAGAACAAAGGATTTCTTTTAAAAGGTCATCTCCACCCCTTTGCCCTATCCCACAGTTTATACACTCCTAGTGATCAAAGTGTAAAAGGGTAGGGAAATTCCTGGTACTTATAAACATTTTTAAATGTTTTCTCAGCCAAAGCTGATAGAAAATAGAGAAAGGTGAGGGGAAATAGGTCTCTTTCTAAGGGAATAAACGGCTCTTTGATTTCCTTTCCTCTTGCATTTGTAGCCATTAATTTAAAACTTTCCAGTCATTCTGCAGGCAGTAAAATGGGCCAAAATATTCTTCGCTGTCAAAAGTGAATCTGTTTATAGTTTTGCTTAGGAGGCATGCTTTCAAAGATGGTTGGCAAATGGCAAATATATATGCCAATAAAGATCACTCATGCCTTATGCTGTTTAAGCGTAGATAGTATGAAGAAACAAGAAGTCTTTTGAGACAAGGGAAAGCAATATTAAAATCACGGTTAAAAAGACAAACCTAGTTTTCCTCACCATTCCTCTGTTAGGTGTCATCTACTGCCACTACCATATTATTGTTAACTTTTTAACAGTATGTGTCCCCTCTGAGAAGAAAATAAGACCTGCTGCAGAAACGCATACTGCGGGTTTAAGACTGGAGGAAATGATGGTCTTCTGGTTAGTTAAATGATGGCAAAGGTCCCTATCTTTGGAAATATTTCAGAAATTTTTTAGAAAGTCATTCATACTTATTTTCCAACATGATCCCTCTTACATTAAGCCTCAAAGGAAATAAAAAACACCGTATAACTAGTTACTGCTTTCATCCAGATTCTTCTCACACATAAGCAGACAATTCCTTCTCTGCCCTAAAACAGAAAAGAAAAACAACAACAACGACCAATAACAAAAATCTGTCTTCAAAGGCAACTTCTTGAGAGTGCTGTGTAACTGCTTAGCATTCGCCTTCCTGGTGTAAAGCGATCATAGGCATAAACAAAGAGAGAGTGGAGGAGACCCAGTCTGCGTGGACATGGACGTGCCTATAACAAACAGTGCCTTCAAAACCACAGGTCCCTCCCTGTCCTGTTGCCTTGTTGTGGCCCTTTTGCCTGATAAAAGGCTTATTGATATGGGATGTAGCGGAGGTTTGTAAAACTACGAGGGGCATGAAGGTAGCATCAAAGCATGAAGGAAACAGCTGCTTGCTGCATCCAGGAGACATCAAATGAAATTTGCAACTGTTTGATCAAAAAAAAAAAAAAAAATAGTTCATGCAGTGTGTAAATAAGCTGCAGAACTCCTCATTGCAAAACTTTATGATGCTAATATTTAAATGGTTCAAAAAGCCACTGGAAAATTAATGGAAGAAAACCACACTCATGGCTACTAATAGAACTACTAAGTTCACTCTTCTAAGACAGAACTAAAGCACAGGTTTCTGGAGACTGGGAGGTTACTCTGGGGAAGGTCCACTTGCTCCACACTACCATCGTTCCCTAGACATGTGCTACTGGTGACTTTTGGAAACAGGACACTGAGGTAGACGCAAAGCTGTTCCTATAAATACATTTATATTTCAGGTTGGTCTTAGATCAGGTAACGCAATTTTTTTTTTCTTCAGATCTGGAAGAAAATGACTGAACCCGAAGAACTCAGTTTATAAAGCCCATTTTGCCTGCCTGGACATCTGGGTGGCCACAATCTAAATCCCTCCCTGGGAGTAAACCAAACGGCACTCATAAGTGCAACACCACCATAGTGCTGCAGACCTGGAGATGAGGTGGGAAGAGGAGATATTAGCTGTTCCTCCCTGCTGTCCAAGTTCCACTGTATTCACAACACTGAGGAAAGACTGCTGCGTAGTCAGGGATACCGGTGTGCAATATTTCTTCCAGTATAATCCCTTCTCAGGTTTTTCATTGTTTTTTTTTCCCTCCTCCTAGGCTCCTCAGGGTGGAAATGAAGGGGACAATAGGGCTTAAAGTTGATTCATGTCATTCAGAACAAGGACATATTTGGGGAAGGTGAAGGGAAATTATGTCGTGCAATTTCTTTTCAGCATTGTCTCCCCTGTTGCCTGGTGATGATGGCACCCTCCAGGGCCCTCAATATCAACCCTTTCAGAAGGACTAAACTAACTCAAACATTGGAATAGAAATGAAAATAAAGGCAACCTTGCCTAAATCTCAAAATGGAAAACATAAAATTATATTAATTGGTTAATGTCATCAAAAACTCATTATCATAGCTATAATTTTCCTAGCCAGCCCTTTTTTCCCCTACTGATAAATAATAATTATCTATTGGCTACAATAATGTGATAGTCACAATAGCACAATCCATTAAGATTTAATTGTAATGCCTACAAGTAAAAGTTTATGCTTTTACAAGACACCATTAGGATTTGCAGCATTAGGACCAAGCTCTGTAAATGTTTTCTCAAATGTCTGGGGTGAGATAGCTCTCCAGTCGGTGAGATTATACTACTGGTAGTTCTGATATATTGCTGCAATGGCCTGAGGACACGAACGAGACAAGGTTTGTGGGCATAGATTCCACCACCAAGGACAGTTGGAAAAACAAACAACCTTTCAGGCACACAAGCCAAGGGTGCCCAAAGACTTTTCATGTGCAGTTTGTCCCAAGTAGCAGGCAGTAAACAGCTGTCCCAGGAGCAGAAAAGGACTTGGATCCAGAATCACAAACTGGTACGTCACTTCTGTGGGAAAACAAATCTCCCCAAGCGCCCTAAACAAGCAGAGATCAGCTCCCCTTTCAATACCAGCTCAGCTGTGCAGAGCAAAGGCTGTGCCCACTCTTCCCTTTACCAGGCTGGCTGCATCGGGAAGCAGCAGCAGTGTCCTTTGGCATGATGCTCTCTGTTTTCCACGTTCACCTGTAACACAGACTTGTGCAATTGCCTTTCATGCCTTGTGCACTGGCACAGGGCAGCTTCCAGAACTGTTGTCTGAATACGGCAGATAAAAGTAGACTCTTGCTGTGTACCTACAGACTATGGTATTTAACTCTCATTCGCAATCCCTTACCTTTGGAAATGCCACAGTGAGTAATGCTGGGGGTGTCCAGTTTTCCTACTGATCAAAACCAACCATAGCCTAAGATAAACTGAAACTATAGCTTTTTGCCATAATGCAAATGGACCTTTAAAATATAAATAGCACTTAGAATTAGCCCAAACTTCAGCAGCCAGTGGTGACATTAAAGAAATACTTGGCAAGAGCAAATGCTGAGTCATACAAAACTGACAAAATAATATGGGCAGTTATCACCAAAATGCATTATTTATCACTGAAACCCATTGACGCCTGTGCTTACACAGGAACCCTCCTGTGATATTGAAGGCCAAAGTATCTTCTCTCCCTAACAACAGTGTTGTATCTTTGGCAACTCTAGCAGGAACTCAGAAAATCAATAGCACTTCATGAGCAAGGTCTCGGTCTTCTTCTTTTACGAGGATTCTGTCAATGCAAGTGGCCATTACTGTACTTTAAAGGCATGATATAAAATTGCTTCAACAAGATATAAGACACACAGTTTGAAAGAACCTGGTGAGAGTATTTTAGTCAAAGTTAAATAGTTTCATCACGTAATTACTTCTATTGGCACATCTCCAGCTGGATACACTCATGCAGGCTATGCGCTTTCTATGATGGGGTGGGGAAATTGGAAGGGAGGTCTGTCGATTTGATTCAGGTTGATCTAAACAAGGTCAAACTGCTAAAATGGAGCCACAACCAACCATCCAATACTATTGACAGTAACACAGTAACAACAAAGTTGCTGTCTTTTTTTTCCCCTTTTTTTTTTTTTTTAAGCTAAGTGGTCTGAAAGTAGTTTTAGGTTTACAGATGAAAAATATGTCATCCTGATTTGCAGACTGGTAATTCATTTTCTAAGGACTGTTTAGAATTTATTCAGGGGGAAAAGGAAGCTGTGCTGGTTCCTATAACTGATTCACATTATATGACAAAATTTAACTTTTGTGTTTTATGGGATTTTATGAATTCCACTAAAACCATTAGCTGGTTGTCTCTTTGTGATTAAATTTAACCACTTATGCAATACTTTAAACTGATGACAGTCTTGCCTGTATTTATATTTTCTTTTGTTCAAAATGCGTGTATCTCAGAAAACTACCACATCGCAGAGAAAAGAAAAAGACACTTACATTGAATCTCTGTGAACGAGAGAGAGCCCCTGTGAACACCAAAAAAAGCACCTAAAACTAAAAGGGTTAAAATACTTTCTGCATGGAAAGGGCCACCCACAGCAGAGAAGAGATTTAACGTTATTTGTTTTCCTGAAAAAACTTCTAAAGCCCAAATTACCTTAATTCCCTGACTTGATACCACTCCCAGGTTTGTTTACACTGTGCACATGCCGATTCACTCCTAGGTTCTTTTTTTTAAGAGTGCTCCCTTCAGTCAAAACCCTCCAGGTTTGGGTTATAGTTCAGTGTAGGACCACTGCCATTAGACAGATGAGGTGAACCAAGACTTGTTTGGCCTTTTTAAGCCTAAGGAGTTCTCAACGGTATCTCAACAGGCTCTGCAGCATCAATTCACATGGCCTCATTTTATGCCCCAAAACATGTAACAGCTATCCTCAGGGTCAGGCTATACAAATGCTGCTTTAGTGGATTGAAAAATATTATTTCATACTGTTTTAACTGAGAATACTGGCTATAGCCATGCCACATAGCCACAGAGGGTCAGATGTTATGTAACGTGGCCGTGAACAGTCTGCAGGAAAAAAAAACGTGATCAGTGGGGACATAAGTCACTTTGCACCATTTGGTCTGGGAATCAGAGAGCAGTCCTTGATCCTAAGTGAACTGAAAGGATTGATATGTTGTGTCTACGGAAGAAAACCTCTACTTGTATACACATGGGCAGATAACGCAGATGTACTATGTAGAGATGAGTTTCCAATATTAAATTACATTTAAGAAGTCACTTTGATGACTGCACTTGTCCTCTAATCTAGTTCAGTTGGCTTTTGTTCCAGCTTCACAAAAATGAACTGCTTCAAGCAGTTTCTTGCTTTTTTTACTGTGTAATTAGCTGGGTTGCGGTTTAAGACAAGAAATATTTAGTCCTGGAACAACGACAGAAGTAAAAAAGAATACTGTATCACCCAGCAAAGCCAGACATAGGGTTTCTGACCTCCATAAAAATCCTTTCCCTCTATTTCCAGTGAGACACACTCATATATATCTCTGCAAGCTCTGTCAAGGCCTCTTAGAAATTTTTCTAATACATTTATTATAAGTTCTGTATTTCTCTGTCTCTGAGGCTAAAGTCAGGTCCTTTGGACTGAGGAGTTAAAGGTTCAAGAATATGATAAAAAGTACCAATAACACTTTTTAAAATAATTTTTCCATCTGAAATATTCCCCCTAAAACATTAACTGCCTGGGTATGATATGCATAACAAATCATTGCATTTCTTCTAGAGGCTGTGGTTTTCCAAACTTCACACTACAAGCCTCTTACAGCACACCACAGAGCTCTGCACCACAGCTGAGGGACAGTAATATCCACAGTTACAGTTAACTAAAACTTTCATGATCAGAATTATATTAAATATAATATCACAAATTGAATAAGTTGATGATGTGTTCTTGGAGTCTACCAACACAGAAGTTGGTAAGTTATATGTATTTGACTTGTCACCTTTTCTTAGAGGTTCCCAAAATACTTATTTTTATCATTTACTGAAAATACTTATTTTATCATTTACTGAAACATTTTTGTTTACATAGTTCCTGTTAATTTATGCCTATAAAATTCTTCTCCTTGATTTCTGTAAGACTATCCCCTCTATCAAATGCCATTTCAGTTGCTAGTATGGATCAAGATTATCATCATCTCCTGCCACAGGGAGAGAGGAAAGCATAAATAAAATGCTCATTTGCATCACAAAAAGCAAAAGGGAAAGCTGAGGATCAGTTCATCGCATGTCTACATTTCAGCATCTCCAGAGCAAGAGAGAGAGAGGTGCTGCAATAACTCTGTGGACCTGCCTTATTTCTGTAGGACAGGTTGTAGAGCCCGGTGGATGGTGATTAACAAATGTACTTGCTGCCGTATCCCAGCTATGCACAAGGATCATCAAAACAGTACACTATATAGTGGACTTGGCTCATAAAAAATAAAATAAAATAAAAAATTCCAGGTGTTTAATCCACTTCCCATTCATCTCAGGTCTTATTAACCTCTCTGCTTTGTCCCCCTACTCTTCACCTAAAAACGCCTTAAACTTTTGAATCCTTGAGTGGGAATTGGAGATTATACCTGAACATCTCCAAATGCTGTTTTCCAGGCACTACAAGAGCATAACATGTTAAATAACTAGCCGTTAATGTCAAAAAATCAAGCTTTACCATACACTTTTGGCATTAATTTTATAAGTGCCATAAAACAAGCTTTTTACTGGGTAGTTTTGGTATATAATTTCTTCCACAAGAAGAACAGTTTCTGTATAGTTAACGCATGTGGCAGGGTAAGGAAGCATAAAAACAACATCACTGTAAAATTCATACTAAATGATGGAAATAATAACTAGAATATGTGTAATTTGAGTAGCAGCCTGAAACAACAGGAGAGAGTGGAGCAGTGCAAAACCAGACAAACTGCAAAGAAAAGTGGTCGAACCCTGAGACCTGAGCAGAAAAAGAGGAGGTGCCCATTTTTTGTCATTTTTTTGCAGTCAAAAATACCCTTGCCATGAAGAACAGAAGTACTTGAAGGAATTAATATGACACTAATCAAGGAGATTTTACGAATACTGAGCCGTAAGGGCTGCAGCATCTCTCAGAAAGGGGGCGAGTTATCTTGCGGAGGAGGTGTGAGTGAGTGTGTGCGCTCAGGTAAGAGGGCTGCTTGCAGAGGGAGGCGATGTACATCTGTGCATCTTAGAGTGGGACCAAGCCCTGTAATTTTCAAAGTAGAACAGCACAATGTTATTTAGCACAGGTGTCTTGGTAATTGTGGTACTGAGAGAAATCAGTGCTCAATGGCCCACAACTTCACCCTTCCACCAGCACAATGTGACAAGTAGTCTGCAATACAGGCAAAAGAATAGCAGGAATCACTACAATCCACAGCACAGAAAGCATTTTTAGCTACACACTGACTCTCCTGTGTGACAAATATTTATTCAAGTGGTGCAGTTTCTCTTCAAAACCAAGTTTCCTCAATCTGGAAAACAGATAATAAATTTAACACCTCTACAATTTCCTACTCGTGTAGCAGGAGCCATCTTAAAATGTTTCTGTTTCTTTCAGAAGTAATTATGTTCCCCACATAAAAAGGTATATGACAGACCAATATAATCTTTCAGGCCTTTTCATTCCAACTACTGTAGTTTTAGAAACAATGAAATTCGTTTCTGAGGACAAACGACATGAATAAGTCAAACAGTAATTTTAAAAAGCGGCGTGAACATCAGCAGTAAGGCAAGTCCACTGTATTCCAATTCTACCCTTGCACAAAAATATGTGAACCCACAAAACTCCAGACTGAGGGAGAGTAAAAGCCTTTACGTTCGAGGGAAGTAATACGTCTGTCATAAATCTACAGGTAGAGATCCGACAAAAAGAGGAAAATATGTTTACTCCTCCCTTGCAGGATTTTCTTTTCCCTTTCCACCACTTATACAGCTACTTGAGAAAGTCAAAATAACATATTTAAAAAGATTAAAAAGAAGTAAATGTGCTCTTTAGGAGATTAACTTGTCCACATACACATTAATAACTTCTGTTTGATTGACTGATGCTACAGTAAACTAAATATGAAATAATGAACAATCAAGTCCAATATCCACCTGAATTCATTACTGTCTATCATCTGGCATCTGAGTATTGACTAACACCCAGCAGTATCCCAGGCTGCGTTAGGTAGAGCATCACCAGCAGGTCAGGAGAGGTGATCTCTCCCCACTGCTTAGCACTGGTGAGATGTACCTGGGTGGTGTACCCAGTTCTGGATTCTCCAGTGCAAGAGAGGTATGGACATACTGAAGCAGGGACACCAAGATGATGAGAGAACCAGAACATCTCTCATATGAGGAGAGGCTGAGGGGACTGGGACTGTTCAGCCTGGAGAAAAGAAGGCTCGGGGGGGAATCTCACCAGTGTGTACAAATAGCTGATGGGAGGAAGTAAAGAAGATGAAGGCAAGTTCTTCTCAGGGGTGTCCAGTAACAGGACAAGAGGCAATGGAAAGAAACTGAAATACAGGAAATTCTGTTTCAACATACGAATTATTTTTTTTTTTACTCTACAGATGATTGAACACTGGACCAGGTTGCCCAGAGAGGTTGTAGAGTCTCCACCCCTGCAGATATTCAAAACCCAACCGGACAGTGCCCTAAGCAACCTGCTCCAGGTGACCCAGTTCTGAGCAGGGAGTAGGACTAGACTATCTCCAGAGGTGTCCTCCCACCTCAACTCACCAATTCTGTGAAAAATCTGATTGTACCACACACATGCAGTTATAGAAATTCTTACTCTTTTTCAAGCCTATTTATGCTAACAGGAGGACTTTCATGTAAAAACTGCAGAAGCCAACCATAAACCTGCCTTCTATCAACCCCTTCCTAACCCCCAGGCACTGGCTGAGGGTAGGCACAGCACACACGCTTCTGCGGCTCTACAACAGCCCGGAGTTCAGCTGCAGCTTAGCAGGATTCTCCCAGCTGTCTAGGTTTCATGGGGCACCTCAATTTCCAAAATATTCCAGGATCAGGAGAGTCCAAACATGGATTCAGGTCACCTGTAACCCTCTTCTCTTTGGCAAAAAGCTTTGTGCTGAATCTTAGAAGCGTAGTCTAGATTATCATCCAAAATACTGTTGCCTTAAGTGCAGTGGTATGTGAATATCAGCGTTTTAGAATGAGACCATCCTGAAAATTTGTCATTTAGACCCACTCAGACTTGGCCTCTGTCTTACGCCTTATGGCGACAGTTTTTATTGCTCATAACCCAAAGAAAGCACGCCTTGAATTTCATAACCTCAACGTGTCTGCACAGCTGCAGTGTGTGTGCACGCTACTGTGGGCTTAGAAATTGGTGGAAGGTACTTGGTCTCTGAGGCAACTATGTGCCAATCCACTACACCTGTCTAGATAAAACCATAACGAATTAGAACTGTACCCTGAAGTCCTTTTGGGAGCTCCCATTGAACTGTGGGAAGATGGTTTGGAACCCTGTAGAGGCCACCTATTTCTAGCAGGAGTCCCCAGGTAAGGACAAGCCCAGAGGTTCCGCTATGGATTTGGGGTTATCACTACCTGGCCTTTATGAAACCAGTATGGGCAGAAACATCGAAGCAATCACCCTAAAAGCCAAAGAAAAAAAAACAACAAACAAACAGCTCTTTACTGAAAATTTAGAAACAGTTAAAAATTCAAAACCTAATTACAGTTTTAAGCTTTCATATGAGTTCTGGTTCTAAACTATGGCTGTTAAGGCTACATACAAATATTACTGCCCTTAAACCCATGTCAAATATATGGTTGGAAATACAATCAAATTGCCATCTTCATAAAGTGTGCCTTCAGCTAGAAAAACACTCAAACAAGAGACTATAAATACCAGCAGGGAGCTTCCTCTGGGTTTAAAGACAAGAGGAGACACACACATACAAACACCTTTAATGCCAAACACACAAAAAGAAATGTTCAAAAACCTCGGTAGCTTTTAAACGTAAAGAAAAGGAGAAGGAAAAACCAAAAGTGAATCTGTTTAGTTTGAAAACACACAGTATTTTACAATGTACGCAAACATACAGTTTATTGTGCATTAAAACAGCACAGTCTTTTAAAAGGTTTTTATTGCATTGTTTTCTAAAAAAAAAGATAACATATCTCCTCTGTATGTTCTCATCCTCTCAGATTTCTGAATAATTCTCCTCTAACAGCAATTGGACCCTGCTATGCAGATCAATTAAGAAACAACACTATCATTATAAAACCCCACACAGTAGAGCAACGTGGGGTTTTGCAGCAAGTATATAATTGTGCTAGCCTCAAAGATGCATAAAAGACAACCATAGGGAAGCTGACCATGCATTTCTTGTTAAAGACAACAACAAAATTATCCCAAATTCTCTTAAAATTAAGAACTAAACATGCAGTTTAAAATATCAAAGGAGAGTTAATGAGATACTTTTTCAAAATTGATAATTCAGAATTTTTCAATAAGTTTCCTATTAGCAATCCCCCATCCCCCTAAATACCATTATTTTTTCCCAGCTGTATAAATAGTCTTAGAGAGTATGGCCTGAATGAATGCACCGTTCAGAAAACAACATAATTACAGCCATTTCCAGCAAACTGGGTGCCAAAAAAGTTACAAATTAATTGAAGGTTAGCACTGAAAATTAAATCCTAGTCAGCTTGAAGTCATTTTTTAGGCTAGTTTATATAAAATTAAATAGGAAGTTCAGTCTTCCAGTGTGCCATCAGCTTAGAGATTTTTAAGGTTCAGCTGAACAAGTGGTTTGTACTGTTCCGTCATGTGAAAAAAACGCATTTTTCCTCGTGGGCACTTCTTGTTCTCAGCTTGCTTCCCAGGCTCTCCAAATGGAGAGACTAACAAAAATTCTGGGTTCTTCCCCAGTCCTTCTGGCCACGAACTCTCTCCAGAAGAGAGAAAAACCTACTCAGGTTGCCCCTAGTTATTATTAAGGAAGTTTACACCTTCAGTCTCACAACCACACACCTCTCGTTTTGGCCCTTCTTGTTGCTCTGTAAGCTCTCTTATACATATCTCCAAAACGTATTGGCTAAAAATTTTTACTTCTAGTGTAGAAAAAGCAATGTAGCAGAAAGCATGACTTTAGGATAAACACACAGTTTTAGGTATTTCCGATCTTTCCATGGAGTCCAAATGCAAAAAAAATAGCAAGAAGAAAAGATACAACATGCCAGCATCAAGAAGCTCAATTAAACAACCACAGTTAAGTCAGAGGGCCCAATAATAACAACAATAATGTTCTGAAAACCTCTTCCCTCCATCCAACTTGGAAGCAGTTATGGAGCTGTGAGCCCACTTGTTTCTTTGATCATCCCTTTGTGGAAGCATAATATCTGGGGATGAAGAATCAGGTGGATTTTCGTGCTGTAGGCATACATCAGAGATGGGCTGCCATTTTAAATTTTAAATTAATTCCCAGAGTTATCTGGAAACATATTCTTACCTCACATGAAATCCCCAAAGCTGTTTCTATCTTTGCTTGAAAGCGCTGCCCACATGTGTCTTGCTTTTCTACACTATCCATGTTAGGCAAAACATTCAAACAAGATCTCAGCAATTAAACTTGCATTTCAGTGTTTTGCCTGAAAGAGACACAAACATGCCCATGTTGAGAGGTAAAAGCCAGGAGGCTTTTCAGTGTCTAGAAATTAAGCTCTGGGTCCAAGGAGGATGAGCCTCTATTTAGCTCCCTTCTTCTCTCCTGAATCAAAGTACCTCCCTGAGGAGACATCTTCTACTAGTTAGATTTTTCCACTCCCTTTGGGAACCTGCTAAGCCCCCTCATCCTAAATGAATTTCAACTTTCATCTCCCCACTCCCAGGAAACTGCTGTACTCATCAAGCTGAGAAGGGACAACCACTGTATTTCCTCCTATTCGTCAACTAGGCAATAGAAAAGTAAAAAAGTCCCCTGAAAGAAAAGCTAGCAAAAAAGACCAAAAAGACAGTTACTGAGTGGTTAAGGCATTCCCATGAGAAGGAAGAGGCCGGGTCTGGGTGTCTACTTTATGGGCTTTTTATTCTTGTCTATCAAATGTCTAATGTTAAAGGCATAACAGCAGAGAGCAGAGAATCCCTCTTCTTCCTTGCTCCTACCTCAGTGCCCAAACCACTACACAACACAGTCATGTCCTGCTTCAACACCCAGCTGGACCGCTAAAATTACCAACATAACATTACAACAATAAGAATCTCGTCATCAAAGCTGACAAGGAAGGCAAAAAAAAGGTTCACATTTGTTTCCTGGGTGAGTGAATATCACTCCAATATTCAATTGAAATATTTTTCTTGAGCATAATTAGCTTTTTAGGCATTTAAAAAGATAACCGGGGAAGCTTTAGGTCAAAAGGCTGTTGCACAGAGAGCCTGAATTTTGAAAATGTTCCTGGCAAGTATTTTCTGACATATTCTCAGCCTCTTCATTCTCTGGTTTTGTTGTTCTTTTTTTATCTATGAAGGGTATATAAAGGGCATCTAAAACTTTAGTCAATAGATCCATTATTATGATTGGCTGAAAACCATAAAATGCATCCATCAAGCCATTGTGTTGCATCTTGTGTTAAATTATGGTGATAAATAGTCCTTTTTTCATGACGTCACCTACTAATCTATTCAGAAATCCATTCACCGCTGCCATTATGCATCACTCACGCTCATGCCAGCTTGCTGAAAAATCCACCGCATGACACGGCCCTGCAAGACTGTGCGTTATTCTGTGGAGACAAATATTTTCTGTTGCTTTTATGTCCTATTGTGAAACAATTGTTTTTCTGGTTCCCAGAGTTACCCCAAGCGTGCAGTAATGTCCTCAGCTATCAGCTTTGGGCATTGTAGCTCATGTACTTTTAATTGTTTACAACTTACATCAGAACTGGATTGAGTCCATTTGTACTCATATTGTTTTATCACTACAAGATGATACATTTTGCCACCTTCTTCTAGGTCAAAATTGAATCCTACTGAGAGTCTTTGAACAGAGAACTAATATTCACAGGAGCTGAGCTGGGGATGTATAGCAATTTTATTATTATGTTTGGGATTTTGCTTTGAATTTAGACAAATCTTTCTTGTATAATTAGATTTCATAACACTTGAATTACAGCTTACAAAGACAACAATGAACAAGAATAAAAATATTTGGCTAAAATTACTTTAAATCAAATGATTGCCTATGAAAACAAAGAACATTACCAGCTTTAGGTTTTTTTCATGTTTCCTTATTATTACACATCCATCTTATCTTTTGTTTAAATAAACTGTTTTTCTCTTCCCTCATTTAGTAAAGGACAGAAAAGACAGGATAAGTAGGGGCCAGCTTTTATAAGATATTGCTCTTACATTTTGGCACTAAGTGAAGAAAATTAGGGATGTATTCTAAGGATTGCACAAATACCTTGCATTTACAATTCTCATTTAAAATTAAAAAACAAAACCAAAATTGGGCTTATTTCCTACTTCTAACATCTATGCGAAGGAGCAGTGTCAAAAGCAAAAACCAATAGCAAAACCATCGTATCATTTCAGACTCATATAATCTTCTTTTCTTGTTATTATCAGCAGTACAACACAAAAACAAAACTAGAGAAAGCATATAGCACCTCTTCTTACACAGAATACACAAGGATCTGCATCACTTAAGGCACAAAAAGCAGCTACTTTTTTTCTCCCCTCTCTCCTTTGGTGTTTCCAGCACTACTAAATGTTGAATGAAGCCTGAGGGAAGTTGGCTTCAGCTCAAGATATGAACAAAAACCTAACTGATGTAGTAATGATTCTTCTCATCGCCCCTCTGAAGGAGGAATGGACCTACAATCAGGCTGAAAAGAGTGGGTGCTCTTATCGGCTGGACTTTTTTCCCACTGTATCTGAGCGCCACCCTTTCGCGTCCGTGTGCTTTTGTTGGTGGTGATGCTGGAGAAAGCCTTCCACCTGTTATTAAATGCAGACCCACCTTTTGCTTACCCTACAGGTTGTGGATCTTTCACATTTCGTGACTCTAAAACATAAAGAGGGAAGGAAAGAGAAAGAACAGTCTGTGCTCATCCAGAGTCCAAGAGCACAAATGCCACCTGCCAGAAAGTAGCTATAACTTAGCCATAATCACGCCACCTGTTTTATACTCATGACAACCCGAGAGCAGTGGCACAATCCCACCTACAGCACAGCATTTCCTACTTCCCGCTCCACTGATGAAACGTGTCTCCACATAATTAGCAGGAGAAAGTAAAGTTCTTTCACCTGCATTGCTATAACACAAGAATAGAAGGAACTGCCTCAAGAGACACACCAGCCTTTTATAGACACCACTTCTTGCGGTACCATCGAAACTGCACTGCAAGGAATAGCTTGGTTCCTTTCTTTATGCGTAGTCCTTCCTTGTTATTAAGATACTGGTTCCAAAAGGTTTGGGGGAAAAAAGCTGAAAAGTGAAAATTATCATTCTAATATTTAGAAGAAGGGATTTAGCCCTCTGAATCATCCCCAAATGATTATGCAGAAGAACTATACTTAAACCTAAAGCTCACCAATATACTAAATCCTTGTAATAGAATCCGCAGAGCTACTTAGTGGAAGAGAATAATGCCTTGTGTCCCTTTTTCTCTCATTCCTGTTGTAGCTCTAACCTCCGCCCTATGTCATTACTCTTACTGGTAAAACGATGAAAGAAGGCGCTCACAGTTAATAAATTGTATTGGATTGGAAGGACTAAATACCTAAATATGTCTGAGCATTCAGCAAAAAGATTTGAGGTGGAAGAAGGAATTTTACTTCTAGTACCCCTAGAAAGCCATGAAACTGTAGAAATACAGCTGAAGTACTTTTGCGGAATGCAAATTGTCAACATAATTTTCAAATTCTTTTCAAATTCAAATTCCAGCTTCTGTTAAGAGCTGATGTACAGTACATAAGGTACACTTTGGAGACCGTCAGCTAGGAACATTTATAGAAACTTTCTTTTTTTTTCATCCGTTGAAAAAGTAAAGCCTAAGTATGATACATTCAAAGATGATTTGCAAAACTTGGGCTTTTGCTTATGTAAGCAGACTGTCAGCTGAAACTCCCCACTGAAGATAATAGTGAGACTCCAACCTTGGAAACTCACTCGAAGGGGCTGACCAGAACGGAACATTTGGAAAAGATCCACGCTAGGTGAACAACTGGAATTTGATTAAAGCAGAATCAACACAAATATTTTCTTCATGTTTGACTATATCTCTATTTATATTATCAATTGAAAACAGAGGTCTAAATGCTGAGAACAAATGGGGAATAAAAGATGGGTTTGATGCAGTATTAATCCAAGAGCAGGGAAGCACCCACCATCCCTGAAATGACCTGTTATTGTGAATAATTTTCACCACAATTGTACCAAATCGTATTTTGAGAATGGCATTCTGAGCCTAATTTTCAGAGGCACGTAGCGCTTGCTGGTCTTGTCCAGAGGGTTCAAATAGGGCTTGGACTGTACAGAAAAATGAGCCACAAAATTTAAGCAGCCTTTTACACGACACCTTTGTATTTTGTACCTTCAAAACCTGATTATAACATGGTTCAGTTCTTCCCTACTTCATAAGGGTAATAGCTGCTGATGACTGAGGCAATAAATACCATCTTGAAGAGTGTCACATGAAAAAACAGTAATTTTACATTTTCAAAACACTATCTAGACATTACCTTATTGAGTGTTATTTACAGCTAGTTGCAGCAGCGGACAGCTACGCTTTACTTTTCCAAGAGATGTACTATTGCTCTATGAAACAAAGTACACTTGTCTTATTCCACTGACTTCTGAGGGACTATTTCTGGGAGGCAAGAGACATATTTATCCCACTGCCTGCTGCCCACTGTATTTACCTGCTAAGCATCTATAGTACTAGGTGATAGTATCTACAGTACTAGGTGATAATGTGCTATTCTGTTTTCAACAATCCAGCGTGCAGTGGAATACACCATTAATTCTGATAGGTCTGTGAGGACACCTTTGAAAATGTTTTAAAAGATAGATTAGTGTCTCATCAAGGCAGAGATTAAGTGAAAATACTTTCAAATTTGTCATGCAGCGTTGTATCTGTTGGGTTATTTATTATTTCATAGCACATGCAAAGTAATAGATCAAACACACTTTAGAGACTCCTCAGAGATACGAATGCCTTTTAGTATATTTAAATATACTGGCCAGCAAAACCGCAGCTTGGCATTTTACTTTCTTCCTAAGAAAACAAAGAGATTGTCACTGCCTATGGAGACAATGCAGTTCCCTGACTAAGTGCGCTGGATGTGTTGGTTAAGAAATCTAAATTCACCCTTCTTTCCCTGGCTAGACAAGGTCTTAGTCTGCAGAGCAGCCACCTTAGGTACTGCCTTGCATCACTTGCACCTCTCCTGAAGTTTAAATGTTAGACCTGATTTTGAGATGCTGCCTTTCAGCATCTTTAATTGTAATGCATTGAGCAATCACTAAACACCCAGATGGAACTGGCCACTGCTACTGTCCTGCACACAGAGCAGCTTCTCCTTCACAGGCACAAGGCGGGCAGAGGGATGGACAGAGCAGACAGCAATGCAATGGAAAAAGAACTTACTTTTCCCTTCTCTTTTCATCATATGATTTCACATAAGCAAATATGGGAAGTAATACCACAGCATATTGTTTGCAATATGCTCTCTTGGCCATAGGGAAAGGAAACAGTTCGGGAATTCTTTTAAAAGCAGTTAGCGTGACATATAGTCTTTATATTTTGCTTAGATGATGTCTTCCTTCTGCTCATCTTATTTATTTAGGTTTCAAGTCCTCTTAGCAAGACTGGTCCTCTCAAATACCTTTTGAAAATCCAGTAAATAGAGAGTTTTACTGTAAAATAATTAAGACATTATTAACATTCATCCTTACAGCTTCTCACTCTCCTAATTTCCTTGCCAAAATGTTCTGCTGAAAACACAAAGTTGAATGTTCCCTACCGTAACAGTTGCCTTTCTCCAGATACTTTGTCTATACAGGACAATTAAAGAAAATCAGAATGACAGTGATTATCAAAGGCAAAAGATAATATCATATTCAAAGAACAAAAATAGGATATGAGACCTCAAAATATCTTTACACAAATATCAAAGTAAAAAAAAAAAAAAAAGGAAAGGAAGTTAAAAAGAAATTATTAAGTAACAAAAGGCTTTTTTTCCCATGCCCTTCAGATCATTCATGGCATTCTGATTTGAAAAGAGGATGACAGAAAGAGAGTAGGAGGTTGTCTAAAATTTTACATTGGAAACAAAGAGGTACAGAAAATGAGAGAATAAGTGTGATGAAAGCTGTGGTTCTCTACTAAGAAATGTTAATGTACAAGTCAAGCCTACAGAAGGAGAAATCGCCATAAACAACAAAGGGAAAATGTAGATGTGACAGACAGAGAGATGCCAGGCAACAATCAAAGAAAACACATATATAACCTAGTTATTCAGACATACAGTATAACTCCCATTATCCTCCCATTATTATGAAGATAGTGGCATGTGCCGGAAAGTCATACACAATGTCCCAGGACACACTTGAAACACAGCAGAGAAGCTCTTGACTTCAAGGATCCTATATTCAGTCTCCAGTGAAGACACAGAGTGAGATATTACAGATCTAAAGAATATCATATAGTTAAAAGCTGTCAGAGGAGAAAAGGGGAGATGAGCTGCCTTGAGAGATAAGCCGAAACATAGGCTCTCCACAGAAATATACAGAAATTAGGACTTAACAAGGTTCCCACACGGAAGTTGACTACAGCTCTGACACACAAAAATTGTGTTCCTACATTTACTGCTTAAAGATGTGTATTTTCTCACAGATGCTTTTATCCTAGCTAAATAAGCCTTACTTTTGGAAGGAGGACATCTAGTCACTTAGTCATTACCCCTAACTAATCTGAATGGGGAACAGAATTTGTCAGTCTTCCTGGGGTGATAAACATGTAGGTTCTCTTTTTGTCCAGTTTGCCAATTGCAACCAGAGCCGCATTGTGATGTTTCAATTGTAACCTACTTAAAAATGGACACACTTCTTTCAAAAATAAGTAAAGACTAAACCATGTCATTTGTAGCATAAAACAGAATGGAGTTGTCCTCCAGGAAGAGATTTTCAAGGGCTGAGCTGCTGGTGAAGAATATGTTAAGTCAGAGTATTGTCAAGTATGAGCTGCTTCTCTTCTACTTTCCAGAGCAATCCTTTTGTTACTCTTTCGTGACTTTATTAATCTTTTAGAATTTGGATTCTAACAAAACCTTCACCCTCTTTTCCCAATCTTTGTCCATTTAGGATGACTCCTTCCTTTTAATGCCTAATCTGTTAGTTTATTTCTGGTTCTGACCTCACACTAACATTTTGGGGTTCATTCTACCTATGAGCCAAGCTACCCTCAATAAAGCACTAAATAACAGATGCATGCGCTGAATGAAGTGCCAGCATTTCTAGCGTCCTCTTAAGGCTTGTTGGTAGAACTACACAGGGTGAGCACCGTTAGTTGGTCAGTAACAAGAGAGACGAAAAGTTTAATACCCCATTTCCAGCACCCATTCTTATAAATATCTTGTCCAAACATGAATCCCAAAGGAAGCAAAGGAAAGAATTTTCTATTTCCCCAGAACCACAAGCTAATATATTCCCCCGTGAAGATGGAGGAAAGAGGAATACGTATTTCAGTCTGATACCTCAACAGCACTTTGTAAAAACAAACCAATTTCTCTGAGAGAGTTGTCATTCGGCAGCTATTTCCCAACCTTTCCTTTATTCCAAATCCATTTCAGGTACTGTACTTTACTCCTCTACATGCAGGTTAAAATATTTTACAACAGCTATGTTTCAACAGCAGAATACAGTCACTCAGTAGACAAAGATGTGCTCAGAGCTTCATGAATACATTCAGCAGTTAGGAATTGGGGAGAGAGGAGCATAGGGAAATGGATTTAGTGTTTGCATTCATTTCTGGGCATGAAACATTTTTCTCTCATTTAAAGAACTGTATTTGACTAGTTTGACATGTTGAAGATCCAGCTGGAGAGCAGCACCAGATGAGACCATGCTTACCAGCAACAAGAAAATGTCTCCAGTGCATGTTTCCTTGCCAGTGGTTTCTAGAAAGTGACAGGCTGTGCGGGGATTCGCGTATCAGCTGTTTCATTGTGCTCGTGCTACATTCAGGCGCTTGAGAAGGCACATGCTGGTGAACTCACCCAATTGCTAAGTAGATCAGCACTATAACAGCAAACTGGGGGAAAACTTTCACAGGAGGATTAGAAAGATGGCAGCAGAGCCTTCCCGATACATAAAATACTGTCCACTCTATTATGTATACAGGACTACTGTGATGCTTTGACTACATCTGTGGTGATAAATTAAGTAGCGCCGGGGAGTATTCCTGGGCACTGAGACTAGATTGTCTACACTTACGTTATCAGCCCTCCCAGCTTGGAACAGGGTCAGCTACTACACTCCCAAACAATTCCTGGGTGCAGTTCAGGGCTTAACGTAGGGTAGGTGCCATTCCCATTTGGCAATTTACAACAGTACATGAGTAGCCCAAGTGTCTAAAGATTCCAGAAATTAAGAGGATTACACATTTATGTACAGATGGATACATTTGTAACTATATGCACAGCCGATTCCCATAAAAGAAAGGACTGAATGCATGGCTCTGAAACTTAAGAAGGTAATGTCCCATACCCGGGACCCACTGTCTTATTTAAATACATCGTTTAAAAATTCAGAATCATGTTCAAGGATAAAATCACCCTTTCCATTCTCTCTTTCTATACGGCTGTCCACCCCACATACGGTTTCCATCATACAAAGATATAATGTCCATCATTGGGACAGTGATTTTTAATTTTAGATATCTGACTTCCACCGTGCAATTCAGAGTGGAAGTTTACTGTAGGTAATTCTGAACTGCCCTCTGGAGGAGTCTCTCTCTGTCCACTGAATATTTATTGATTAATAGGTCCATATATCTAATTTAGACATCTAAACTCAGTCCTTAAAATTAAGCAGACTCAACATTCACCAGAGTTCACATTGAGTTATCTAGGCAGTTGACATCTTTCCACAAACATATACCTCATTGGATCATTATTCTGTTCAGTAATCTTGATGAACGAAAAGCTTCAGCCACAAAAAGATGTCCTTCTCCTTTTCCATGTCTTTGGTTTATAGGTAAAAAAATGTAGATACAGGTTCTAATTACATTCCCTATCAAGAACTTCTGGTGGAAAACTTCAAAGAATGCTTTCACAATGAAGTAACCAATTGTCCTGGTTTGAGGTAGAACAGAACCTATTTTCTTTTCAGCAATTTTACTTTTCAGTTAAGTCTCTTCTAACTACCTGCACTTTCTGAAATTAATGTCATCTTAATACCAAGGCATGGTATGCAGAGAGGCTTTTGCTTATATTTATTGCTATAACACCCAAGGCCAGCTAACTTCGTTATGTCCCCCATTGGAGGGTCAGAAGCAGAAAAGCGTAAAGGGGTCACACCTGTGGGGAGGAGCAGACAGGAGAGGTGACCCAAAACCTGACCAACAGGGTATTCCATCCCATCTGCATCACGCTCAGTATAAAAGCTGAGGGATCAAAGGGGTTAACCCTCTTCTTCAATGGCCAGTGTCTGAAGAGGACTCTGTCTGTTTGTCACCCTTTGATCCCTATTTGTGCATTCCTGAATCCAGTTCCCATCCATCGCTGAGTCCAGTCTGGGACTTTCCCAGTGCCTGCCGGTGACGTGATCGTCATCCTGGGAACTCGATATTGGGTTTGCATGTATTGTATATATTTCATTATTTTCTTACGGATATTATTATCTCTTCTTTTTATTATTAATAGTTCATTAAAGTAGTTTTAGTATTCTTTGCAACCCATAAGTCTCTCCATATTTTCTCTCCCCTTTCCTGGGAAGAGAGACATTAAAGAGAGCACCTGTCATTCATCTAGTGGCCAGCCCAACCCAAATCATGACACCAATGCTTAATGCCCTTATTCCCCAGGCTCTGGAACACAGTATTTCTTTTGCTATGAGCCATTTTGTCCTTCCTTATTATATTGAAGCTCTTCCTTGACTCCCTATGAGCTGTAGCAAGCCTCTGTCACTTCCGATTAAGCTGCCTCCCCAGAGCACACGAGGATTGGCAGTGGTCTGCACATACGTCTGCTCATGGCTAGGTCCATCAGGCACTTCAGCATCAGCGTTTCTGCATGAGGCAGCTAGTGGTAAGTCTGAGGCCAGAGGCCAACAGAAAGAGAAAGATGCTCATCAGCTTTCACAGACTAGTCCTGTCTTTTCACCTCTGATTAGTCAGCTCTTAAATATCTTGGCTGGAGAATGCCACTCACTCCCTGTTTGATTGAGAAGGGGGGTAAAGCTGCTAGTGTCAAGGGACAATAGATGCTACGGTGCTTCTGGCTTTTCTCTGAATAATGCTGACTGCCATTGATACAGTTGCTGGTGTTGTCTTTTTCTCAGCTGTCTTAGGTCAGCAGCTGCTAACTAGTTTGATAAGAAGAGAGCTTCGATGTGTCTGCAGATCACAAGGAAAAGCAAGGCCGCAATTCCCCTCTGCTGAAGCTGAGAGGTCAGTAGCAGCTCCTTTAGCTAAAATACATTTTATAATGCACAGAATACATAACTGTTGGGTTGAACAGGGAATTGCTTTCTCCCCATGGAAGCTAAGATCTCCAAAGAACAAATAATTCCTCGAGACAGAGCAATGAGAAAACTTGCCATGTACCAACCTGAAACTATCTCACTAGTATAGAAGAATTATCTCACAGATAGTATGGATTCTTTCCAAGCTGTGTTACATTTTGCTTCTTCCTAGGTTTTAAATTATTTTTAATGAAATATTTCTAAATGGTTTCAAAATCAGACACCCAGTACTACATTTACCAAATCTCAAATTGGTAAGTTGGTAACAAATTTCCATGCATGGTAAATAAGCTTTAGAGGACAGTAACGGCAAAGTGGAAACAATTCACCAGAAATAAATAAATGAATAAATAAATAAATGCAACATGGACAAGCAGTCAGAATCTCTGTCAAAGATGTACGGTGCCTCGGGTATAAATCAGTGTAGCTCCACTGCCTTTAATGACATCAGGGCAGTTTAAGACAGCTTGACACCTAACTCAGTTTGGGCTGTTAGCAGTACCATCAAAGACATAATCAGCTGCTTTCTGGTGTTTGCCTAGTTGCTGGGGCCAAACGCATATTCTTCATCTGCACCTAAAAATAACGTCAGGTCACCCCAAAAAAAAGTTAATGTATCTACAAATTGTTCATGTTTTTGCTTGAAGTGAGGTAAACGAAACTAGATTATTTGTTGTGGGTTTTTTTTTTCCCCAAAAAACCAAACACCAGGAGTGTTTTAAATTATTTTACTATAAAAAGATAAAAGGCTCAAAATTTAAAACTTTTTCATTATAATTTTTAAGACATCACAATTCTTCAATAACACTCAGGCTGGATAATGCTTCTGAGATGACCTGACCAGCTATTACTGACTGCAAATCAGGGGACGTGATTAGATCCTAAGTGGCTTAAGACCTGGCTGCTTCGGAAATCTCTTCTTTTGCTATTGTCATATCAACAAAGATCAGCAAAACTGCTAGACTTGGAATCCCTTTTCACATAAACACCAGGAGTTGTTTTAGCTTTGTGTTCTACACACACAATTCTCAATTTTGGAATTTTATCCTTTCTGATTCAAAGATCCACTTTATTAACCTTCTGGGAGTACAGCAAAGACTATCAATTTTAATTAAGCAGTTCAAGAAGTGGGCAGTTGAAGGCCAAAGAGTCTGGGTTATTATTGCTATGATTACTTCGAAAGAGTATTATTTATTTGATAGTACTTGCTGATGCGTACTTACTTGTATTGTTATATAAAGGTGCTCAGAAAATAGGATAGCCGCCTTCTAAATATGGAATAAATCAAAATAAACAGCAGTATGTTAACACAGGGCAAAGGCAGGGACTGGCACCATAAAGACTACCGACTAAGACCTGGCACCATCCTGAAAGTTGTCTATTATTATATGAACAGACAAACAAAGCAAATTGCATGGGGACCCCCAAACTTTTGTCTTACTGGGATACACTCCTTGTGGCTTTATCTCTGATCACAAGTAAAAATGGCTTAGAATTTTTTGCTAAAAGCGTTGCCAAACTTTGAAAACAAACATTCACTTCATAAAATACAGACAGAAGAAAATATAAAATTACTGGGGCCAGAGCCTCTTGAGCCTTACAGAACCACAGGCTGAATTCATCTTTGCTGAAATGACCTAACTTTTGAAAGTCTCGTGGAAGAATGGTTTGTTGAATTATAGATTGTAATGTTCCCTCCCGATGCTGTTTTCTTTTAAAAGTGTCCTTCTCCCTCCCACCCTAATTCACAGCCATGTTCTCTGACAACTCCTTCCCAGTGGAAACACTAGTTGTGTTCCATGTTCACCTTAGCGTATGAGGTACTGATGGCTCCACAGTAAAGATAATTTTGCCCACATTTTCCCTATATTCAGAAATTGAACCCGTGTTTCAAAACACATTCTATATCTAAAGCCATGCCCTCGTTTTGCAGGGAGTTACAAGCGTATGCTATTCTACCTGCAATTCCTTCAGATTGTAGCACCACTGGCTGAGATCAAATCAAGCACACAGGCCATTTGACATAACCAATAAAGCCATCTGATGCCCATATTAACATGTCTTTTTTGTAAGACGTCAATTGACAGAAACACTGGGGCAAATGGCAGGCAAACTATGCAGGTTAGAAAATACTGATTCTGTACATTTGTTAGGGGCCTTTTAAAAGAAAATGTGCCATTATAAGATAATAGCTGTGTCTAAGGTTCATAAAGGAACATAAAGAAGTGAGGTGTTCAAATTACGTTCCTCACTTCTACTGTTTCTGCTTAACTGGTCATCTATCCAAGACTACCAAATATTGTAAAGTATATTTTAGCACCATAGCAATGACTGGCGATAGCAGCAATGAGATAGCAACAATGACAGACTGTCCCCAATGAAGATTCCCCCATAATAAAACCACACTTACAATCTGTGCTCCTCCCATGTTTTCTCAAGGCATCATGAATCTAATACTCAACTACTGTAAATCACTGTAGCTCTGCAGTGATCACCAATTTAAAACAGATAAGGATCGGTCAATGAGTCTTTAAGGAGAGCTGGTTTATCACTACTGTTTTTATGCAGCTGTTACACAGCAATGCCATAGGAAGCAAACATCGAAAAAGCCAATGGATTCAGAAAAATATAAATAATATCAAATAAAAAACTGTTACACGGAAAAAGCCCAAGAACCTAATCTGGTGCCCAGGTACACCGCTTCTGCAACACAGCATTTGGGAAGCTGTAGGGCTCCGCAGGGAACATACAGGCTGTATACTGTCCTTGTATTTTGAACTCTGTTGGAGGGCTCAGTATCATTGATCTGAAAAAATAAAAAGATCTGGAAATATCACATGCAGATCCAGGAAAATCTCTGTTACCTCTTCTACAGCCTTGGAAGATCTCACATGCAGCACACCCAATACAGATCCCAGGAATTCGCACAGCCCTGGGGTGCAAACTTAGAATAACAAAGACATCAAACAGTTCCATATAATATCTAAGGATATTTTTCTGTCCTGCTTCTCCCACTTTCCCTTTCCAAACAGGATTCTGTCCCTTGTTAGATATTTCTGAACATAAAAACCTGACTCTTCCTAGCAGAACTGAAAAGCAAATGTAAGGATGTGAGCCTAGGGGTGAGAGCGTCTGCAAGCACGCAGGATGATGAACCTCCGCGGTATCTAAGCTCGGGTGGTAAGAGGCTTGTTTTGCACCCAGGCATTTCGTTGTATGATTTGTTTTTATTTTTCTTAACAGATATTGCCAGATTTGCACGTGAGCAGCACATACTGGCATAATGGCTACATGGAGGGAGTGGCATATTTCCCATCACCTACATCCATTGCGCTATGCAAATGGTTTCTATCCCTAATTTGTTGAGGTGTGTATTAAGTTTTGAGGCAACTAACCACGCACCAATAACAGGCGTGCATCTTTGAAAAGACACATTTTTTTTCCCAAAGATCTTCCAACTGGTTCGCTGTGTATTTAAATAAGAAATAAAAACATGATAATGTAACTACAGGGTATGAATTCAATTTTACTATGGTAATTGTGTTCCTTACGTTTTTAAAAAATGGGTAGGGCTCAAAGAAAAGTCTTTCAAAATCGCGTTACAAACCTACAGGGGCTTATAGATAAAATCACCTGTACAATTTCATGTTAAGTAATAAAGAGTTAATGGTAATTAAAAAAACACAGGACTTCAGTAATAGCTGAATCATTTCTTTAATTCAGCACTTACATCTATAATGGTAGATTTTTTAATTTCACAGAAGCTTTGCTTACTGTTAAACATTTCCGAGAAGTTTTACAGCCATAAATTGTGGATTTTTCTGTATACAGCGATTCTATTGTTATGATTTAACCTACAGAATACTTAAATTAAAATTGATTTACTAAATAGGTTAAGGATAGCATACTTATTCAAGATTTCAACCCTATTTCATGCTTAGACAGGCAGATCTTAATTATACACAAAAGAATACAAATGTTATTAGCATGATAATAATTATTTAGAAGTCGTCCTCTTTAAAAAAAAATTAAAGCAGTATTGTCATTCCTGCAGCCACATTTTTCAATAGAATGACAGCTACGCTAGTCATAGATATGTTCAAAGAACATATACAATATTCAAAGCTGTGCAGCCGACATGTTATCAGGATAAGCTAGAGTAGGTACTGCCAGAAACGCACTGCACACTAATCATTATGTCCTACCCATGGTACTACATGCAAATACAATCCTTTGTGACATTTTGTCAAATATTTTGAGGTTTCTATACTTATCGTTTTTCCCTTTGCACTCATTAACATACAGCCACCCAGAAACTGGAGTCACGAATTATTTGTACTTCAGTTCTTCACAAGGATAATACCATGACAAATTAATGAAAGGGAAATTAAAGATTTAAGTATTTCGAAGTCTAACAGATGAGTCGAAGGGCAGGAAAATGTAAGTTTGCAGTTCCAACTGGGTTTCCTCCTAACTGATGGAGAAAATGCAGTGTTTCAGTCTGTATCTCGGCTCTCAAAGATGTAAACATTACATACAGTACCCAGCACATGACATACTCGATAAATCAATTGATAGGTCCTGCATTTTCCCAGCCTATGCTGCAGGTCAATACTTACTGTCAATGAGCCCATATTCTATCGGATTGAGAAAATGTAAAAACGGTTCAGGACTTAACAGTTGGCTACCGTACAAGCAATGCATTTCTCAACATTGATTTGCCAGAAGTGTTGCTGTTGTCTTGTTGCTCTAGGCTGGCATTTTTAATTATTTCTGAGACAAATGGATCATTCATACACAGCAAATCTGTAGGGCTTCTTGTCAAATTAATAAAATAATAATGAAAGTAGTCGTTTTAGACTGCAAACTGTCAAAATACCTGAACAGCTCTACAGTAATCTACATGCTTAAGCAAACTAAAATGCTCCTCCGTGTTATTTTAAATCCTAAGTGCTACGACATAAAATAGATTGTATAGTGTCCATTGTATACAATGACACCTACTGTGACAAAACCGACTACGTTTAATGACCTTTTTAAATCTTATACCTAGAGTCCATAAAAGCATTGTAATTCAGTTGTAAAACACACTTTAATAATCAAAATGCAGCTGTTAAAATAGCATTGCTCATAATTCTAACTTCAGGCAATTTTTTTGTTTTTAATGCAGAAGAGCAGACCACAGTTTAAAATTCCTATGAGGTCACTATTGGCCATTACAGTGTTTTTTTGCAACTTAATAATAGATGTTTTAAAGTTTAAGTGCAGCCTCAGGCACTCATAAGCATTTATTACAAATCGCTGGTTGCCTCCCTTATGCAGAGAGGAATAACATTTACATACAGTAGCACAGATTAATAAGATAAAAAATTTGAAAAAGCCGTCAGTCAGGGAGTGAAACTGGTGCTAATAAAGCCCACTATATTCTTCGGAAATATCAAGCCGTCTGTTCCAATATTTTGCCATTCCCCATGAGGTATACAAATCCAAATCAGATAAGACTCAAGCAATGCCAAAGACATGCTGCTCTGCTCTCCAGTGGCATCCAGCTGAATCTTTTATTTATCTTCAGAGCAATTGTACATTCTCGGATACTAAAGACTGAAATAAACCGAACATCCCTCATCTGAAACTTTCATAAAATGGGGCCCACTTCTTCCTTGTTTGCTAAACCATGATTAGTGACTACAACGCGGCGCAAAGTGCGTGCTCTACTAAGTACACATAATAGCAGGCATGGGACCGCTATAGGAAAGGCTAGTTAAAAAGCACCACGTCTTGCTGTAGTTTAACACGATGCTCACATGAAACAGAACACGGAGGAAATCAACTTGCTTAAGCAAAGGAAATCCAAGGAGTCTTACACTTTTCTGCTTTCTATTAGAAAGACAGCTCAGAAGCCAGGCTGCCAAAGACATTAGGCAAGGTAAAGCACAATTCTTGTAAAATAGCACACACGATGTGGCATTATGATTAAACTGCAAAGGTACTTGTTATAACAAATCACTTTGTAAATCAAATAAACTACAGCATAAAAAAAGAACATAAAATCATTTCTGCACCCTTGTAATGCCAATAATTTTAAAAGTACGGCATTAAGAACAGGAAGTCAGAAGGAAACCGATCAGTAATTTTTAGTAAGATTTCTCCCGAAGATAAAACACATTTATTTACACAGGTATTTGTGTGTCTCTCCTCCTGAGCGGGGCTGGGAATCGAAGACAAAAAAGAGATACAATTTCCTTCTCATTTTTCTTCAAGAGCGCTGTCATATTAACATTGAATAATTACTAAAAATTGTAATACACTAGTGTAATATTACCTTTTGCCAAATCGCATTAATCAAAAAGTGAGCCCGCTACAATCAAGTAATTAAGTGTAAAAAAAATTTGGCGTATTTGCATAGCATATCTTCCCAGGATTGTTTGTTGCACTGCAGTGTTTTTAATTCCCCGCTTTTTTTTTGGTTTGGTGTAGTTGCAGAGATGCCAAGCAAAAAGGGATGCAAATGGAAGTAAAGCAGTCGATGCGTAGTGGTGAAAGAGAAGTGCCCAGGAGCGGACGAGGCATGACAGCCACCTTGCCTACTCCGAGTATGTACACAATGAAATAAATCCTGCTTGACCTCCTCAGGAAACCAGACTATTGTTCACCAGGAGAAGCAGTAAACACGGCTGCTTAATTACACACAAGCAAACATGCCGGTACATCGGGCTTAGGATACAAAAACGAGGAGTTTCTTGTTCTGGTGGGTTTCTTTCGGGGGAAAAAAATTGTATACATAGTAAAGATCATTTCAGGTATATATTACACTGGGTAAAGTCAGAAAGAGCTCCTTTGTATAATGTCACAAAGCAACCTTTAATGCTAATAGAATAAATGCGCACACAATTCTTTTTATAGCCTTTTGTCTCCCAAGTTTGTTTTAGAGGTGAGCAAAGGTTTCGTAACCAGATCAGCACCTAAACTTGTAGAACCACCGTGCCAAAAAATTATTAATTGGCAAGGTGAGTTTTAT
>NW_009648550.1:3264005-3392687 GCF_000708025.1 Charadrius vociferus | reverse complement strand
CCACCAGTCTATCCCAGGCTAGCTGTGAATAGTGCCCATTTTGAGATTAGGAGATTAGGTTATTCATCACTTGAGATGCTCCCTGCTGTGCTGCTACTATCAGAGCGCAGCCAAATCAAAACATCTCTGGAAGGCATTTCAGAATAATTGAATGCATCATAATTTCCCTATTAATACATATCTCATATTACAGATTATGCATGAAATGTTCACATTATCTGTTACTTTTTGTTAACGTCTTGCTCCTTGCCAGTAAATTTAATACACAGAGTGAATCAGCATGCCATGATGAAGGGATAGGTTACTGATAGCCATTTTTTCAGGATTCAGTAGAAAATTAAAGTAAATCGATCATTTTATAGCCCCACTGGAATGTCTACAAGGGCATGTTGCTAAGCAAATGGTAATTTAAATGTACTGTGTAATTTTTCTAAGCAATTTACTGAAAGCAGATTTTATTTCTCACTTACTTAATATCAGATGCTCTTTATCTGTTAGTGCATGATGTATCAGTTATAGAAAAATTATTAATCTATGGTTTAATCAAATAGCAAATATACAGTGATTTGACAGCTAGTTATATACATATTAGGATGTCTTAATTCACATGAATTACCTTAAAAGACACAAGATGATTAAATTACATACATAAAAAACACAGTAAGTCCCAGGTAAGTCAGCATAAATCCTAAAGAAACACTAATCCAGCTGTCTATTATATTTCACTAAAAACAGTAATACTTGTCATTTACATTTTATTTTATTTTTTGCATGAATAGATCTACTCTTTTGAAAGTTATCTAGCAACTGAAAATACAGCACCCGTTACGGCACCTATAGAATTCACCAGAATTAAAAATGAAATTGTGAAAATTAAAATTGGGATGGGATTAAAAAAATGTCATGAATGTTTCAAGGCGATTAATTACCAGCTGGATGGGAGCTGTGCCCAATTTATATATTCAGTGCACATATACTGCTTTTAACAAAGAATATTTAACATATACCTCAGGTAACTCCTAGCCCTTATTTAGGCAAAATGCCAGTTGGCTTTCAGTGCAAATTTTGCCTCAAAGGCAGAAGGATCAGGTTCATTAGAGTATTTTAACTTTAAGAATGATTCCAAGTATGTGAATAGTTTAAAAAACAAATCAGGCCACAGAAAATAATCTCCCTCTTCCCCCTCTTCCCCCCCCCAACTCTGAAATGTGCTTGATGACAGCCTTCATTTTTACGAAATACAAAGAAGTCTCCATTTATCCTTCAGGTTCCTTAGAATGAATGCAGGGTCCTCCTACTGCTGATGCACAAAATGTATTATTGTCATTAATGAAAAAGTTAATGGGCCATTTTCTTATATATCAATTTACATTTTACAATTTGAGTATACAAATGATATGTACAGCAGAGAGCTGATTATTTTTGCTCAAGGAAATAGTTTTAATGTGTTTTATGGACATCAAATGTTGTGAATAATGATGCATCCACAGAATGCAAATAGGATGACAGTTCTTGTGCTGTGATCAACAGTCCTTGGATAAAAGGTCTGCAGTGACAACAATATTCTATGGAGGGTCTGAACAGTAAAAAATGGGAAACAAGAGGATACCGTGATGTTCAAAATGTACATCAAGAGATAGATTTGCAATTGTCACTAATATCATTATTTCACAAGTACAGTGTAATGGCAATTTACAAGTGAAATATACTCCAAAATCCCATTTTATACAGCCGTGTGTCCCAGCAAATGGATTGTCTAGCCTTTTTTAATATCTTTTTCTCAGGTTGAAACTTTTGTTTTTAACCAAATATGCTTATCTAGTGCATGCCCTGTGTTACATGAGGCCCGCAAAAATTTATTGGTAGCATCTCCCGTATGTATTACCCTGTTAATCTTACAAGACAGCCTGTCCAGGTAGGAGTGACCACACCACATCTCTCCAGGCCATGGCGCTTGGAGCAGGCGCTGGCTTTCAAAAGATTTGGGGCGGCCCCAGTACCATCGCTGTAAAAGGCTGCTTTTCCTAGAATTTTAGTGATTCCCCACAGGAGGTCCCAAAGGGGGCTGGTTGTGTCTCTAGGATCGAAGTGGTCACTACTTTTGG
The DNA here is from genome assembly GCF_000708025.1 of Charadrius vociferus. NCBI lineage: Eukaryota > Metazoa > Chordata > Aves > Charadriiformes > Charadriidae > Charadrius > Charadrius vociferus. The sequence goes on along the minus strand of NW_009648550.1, from coordinate 3,390,582 downwards.
GACCTAAAATCACACTGACTCAAATGCAGGCAGCTCTATCTAGTAGAGGAAAGATTTAGAGCAGCTCTGTCTAGTCGGAGAGCTGAAGCGCACCCCGGTTATACGTACCACAATTCTCTACCGCACTCAGGACGAAAATTTCATACAATGTATTTGGAAAATATTTGAAAAAGAAGGTACAAGATACACGATCAGACAGAACTTAAACGCTAAAGTGTTTCCTTCCATGGCACTGTACTAATTTTTACCAGGATATGTTTTGTAGATTGTTACCAGACCTGCAAACTGTTTTCTAGAGTTTCTCACTATGGCTATAAAAGTAGGTGCAATTATTGCAGTTTTTAAATTACTGCTTATGCTACAGCAATCCATGTTAAAATGCAACACAGGATTTTTATTTCTTTTTCCCCCAAACCCAGAGCTGATAAACAAACTATGCTGTGCCAGCACTCCTCAGGTAGTTTCAGATTTCAAGATATACTACAGTTACAGTGGTCTGCACAAATCAATCTTAACCCACGGTATTAGAAACAGAGTTACCCAAAAGATATTCAGATAGCAGATGTTGTGGTGTGGCTGACCTTTGCTACGTGTGCTGTGTGCGGTGCCCCATAACTACTCGCTATGTCAGCTGTAAAAGAAAGAGTCAGCTGTAAAAGAAAGAGAATATCAGGCTCACAGAGATTTTTTGAAAAGATATTTTTAAAAAAGTAGAAAGCATAACTGGTCTGCAAGCAGAGCTAAAGCAGCACAATGCTTCTCTAAAGGCTCAAATGTTGCCAAAAGAAAAGTATATGTCACATTCTAAAAACTACACAATATTCTGCATAAAAGCCCTGCCAAAATACTTTCCTTAGTCTTTCTGAACTACTGGGTCTTGCAACTCAGCACCGTTATAAGAAAAGAAAATATAAAGTTATTGGATCTTCATTGCTGCATGCCTGAATTAAAATCAAGGTGACAACTGGAGAAATACCTGAGCTGAAATACTGTGTATAGATATAGATACACAAATTGGGTTTGGGAAACCTCCAGGAAACTACAGTAGGCAACTTCAAACAGATGTTCTCCGCTTTCCAAAACTCAGGCTGATGACATGGAGAGACTCTAGAGCTCTGTCTAGAAATCAGAATCGTGAACAAATTTAAGTTGATGAGATTCAACTGATAAAAACTGGAATGGCAGATTCAGGGCTTTGCGCTCTAGTACCACCTAAGGTTTCTTCTCAAAAAGGAAACAAGACTGATTTTCCTTTAGGCATACCCTAGCTGCCCCTCACATTGGAACAAGTGTACGGAGTTTACTGGTGGCACTTTCAGTTTGCATTCATATAGGCGGGAGGACAGCAAAGCCTGTTGGCCATCTTTGATGCTCTCTTTGCAGCCAAAAATTGGGTAGTCCACATTTGTCGCTATTGATCTTCCTTTTAGGAGACCAACACTGACTATTCCACATTTGCAAGAGTGTAATTCAGACGAAGTCTATCTGGTCACACAACAACAACAAAAACGTTTTTTAGGTTAGTGCTGGGGAATCTAATTAATCACGAAGCAAATCATCAGCGTTTTAGACACCATGGAATCTCTTAAGAAATACTCAGTTTCTGATGTTAACCATTATGCTAAATCTCTATAGTATTTTAACAGCTTTACACGCAAAACACCATCCTGGAAGCGTTTTAACTATACTTTCAGATGATCATCTCTACAAAGCCAATATTACATGAAGCGACAATTCAGTGCCATCACCCTGTTCCTTTAATTAGCATATCTAATTTCTTCCAAATCTCCTTCCAAGAAAACAAAGCTTCTGATCAGAGGCGAAGGGCTCATCTGTACAGCACTAACTCAACTTCGAGTAACTGCCACAAGAAAAGAGAAGGGCAGTTGTCTGCTTTGAGCTCAAGATGTTTGTTGTAACACATTTACGCTGATCCCATCTCTAGTCTAAGAGGGAGACACCGAAAGTTAGTCTCTCACGTGAAAAGAACATGAAGATTTCACCCCACTTGCAGAGATCTCGTCAGGGCTGTTCTGCGCACAGCACTAACGCAACGCAGCCAGGGCAGGGAGCACAAAGCATGCATTTTAGAGTCACGGGAAAAATACAGAGAAGAAAAGAAACATCCCCCCAAAGTAATCCAAGTTAATAAAACAAAAACATAATTCTCCTAAACATGACAGGCACAATCTTTTTTTTTTTTTCTGGTAAGTTAGCAATTCATCCCAAAAAATATAACAAATACCCTGCTGCACACTGTGTTTTTTAACAATACAGAACCCTCCACTGGCAAAAGCACTTGGAATTGGTAATTAAGAGTAGTAAGATTTACTATATTTTAGGATATGTGTGTTGAAATTCAACTCCTCTAAGTAATACTAATAATTCTCTTTTTTATCATGCCATATCGAACTGTAACCTGTGTCCAGGAAGCTGAAAAAAAAAGAAAAACTGATGAACAGCTTCCTCCAAATAGAAAAGGTTTCTGACTTGAACTTCAAATTGATAGCTAATATTGATCAAATTCTACTCCTGATAACAAAAACATACATCTCATTAATTATACATGGAGGGGTATGTAGAAATTCTGTATATACATATTTCCTCTAAAGACATTAGGTACTATGAGGATGTTTGCTTTTAAGCATATGGTAAAGTGTTTTGACGAACAAGGATAAATACTGGTTTGCCTCTGTCCAAATGAATGTCTAAATGTTTTTTTGGACTGCAGGTCACCTTTATGTTTACAAAAATAAAACCGGCATATATTTATTTTCAGTTACCTGTTGCTTGTTGTTTACTATTAAGTTCCTAAACAAGATCACAGCATGCTCCATAATAAGGAAAAAATACTATTGCAGATTAAAACCAGCAAAGACAGCATCAGCCTAAATAAAAGGAAGCCTTTTGTATAATTTTTTTTGGTACAAAAATTTATTTTGAGCATAATCTTTCTGGTGCCTAACACTACAGACATATTCAGTTGCAAGTTAGAAACATGGGATTCAGATTAACGAAGATAAACTTGCCATTTAAAAAGCAAGGATAAAAGATCATGCAAGTAGCCAGCTTTGACTGGTACCTCTCTTCTAGGAATTGATTACTAAAAGTGAGCAACTAGAGTTGGCCAGATAGTTACATGTTAGCCAAAACTCCAGGCTGATTTGCTGACAAGCTGAGAAGATAATGACAACAGCAAAGCATCCAGCAATTCTTGAGCTTTAATAACCAGGACAAAATTCTTGAAACTTGAAGTCCAATAAGTCAATGTCTGAGATGTGCCAACAGATCAGTTCTTGTTTGCTGATGTCCAGCCCAGTACCTAATTCACTATAACTTCCTTCCCCCTTCAAAGCCATCTAATTTATAGTTTTCCCAACGGAGGTGACGGAAAATTGGCAGCCTTTTCTTGGGAGCTCTAAGCAACCTGACTGGAGGAGCTGGTTCATAACCATTGCTTCTTAAGAAGCCTTAAGAGATATGCTTCCCTGGAGTAGCACTAGTTTGTACAGATACCCTGCTAAATCTCCACAGTTGTAGAAGAGCAGTAGTAATTTTTGAACAATGTATTTACTTAATTATGCCAGTGGGTATAATTTTCACATTCTGCTTTTTGAGGAAATCATCTACTTCATTTTAAAGGTGTAAAAATTGAACCTCGTGAAGGTTAAACGGCTTGTCAAGAATTACTGTAATCCTGATTCTGACACTAACTAGCTGTGCCAATTTGGATTTGTCACTTCATTTCTCCAAGCCGCTCCTTCCCCGTTTGTAATGTCACTTCCAAACTTTATTTAGTGGCAAAGTGCTAATGTAAGTGCAAAGTATTACTAATCCTGTGTGCGGCAGACACTGGGATGTAATTCAAGATCTTCTGGCTCCCAGTCCTGTGCTTAACTCTCTAGATCTTGAGATTGCTGAGGACTGTCTTCCCTCTTTCCATTTTTTAACATGTGCAATTTCAGACAAAAGGTTGGGGCGTTCCACTGTGAACCTCGTTAGGAAAAATATTTCTGCCAATTTTAAAACTTTCACTTCTGGATACTCACTGAAAAATAAACCCACAACTTTTTAACTAGAGAAACAGAACATTAAAATATTTTGGCCAGTCCTGTTCATTAGTATTCTGCATAATTGGCAGTAGGAGTACATAAATAGACAGAAAGACAGAGAAAACCTAAATGGGAATTAAAGGCTGTTGTTTTAATTGGGCTAGGAGGGAAAAAGTAGGAAGATGTGACCTGCAGCTCTGTTGTTTATTAAAGTTATCATCTTTCTGCCTTAAACAAAAATTATGGTGCAACCTCCTTGCAGATTTTCACATTTCCAGCTATCTTGCAGGAAGCCACATTGATCTTTAAGCACTGAACAAATCAGGATGCCGAGGTACAGCCAGAACCCAGAGCTCATTTGTTCCACACAGGGTTATTGCCACTTTTTGATAATAAGTTTTAATTGGGTTGTAAACAACTTCTAGCTCATGTTTTCCTCCTGACCTCCAAGTAAACACATTGAGATGTGGTGCGCATGTGGGATGTACTACTACCGCGCAAATCTGGAAGACTGTTTCTCTGTGTATTTCCCAGACAATCAGCTAATTTGGGACCGTGAACTTGCACAAGGAAATGCAGGTATTGAGGAGATCTAGCAAAAACAATCCTCTGTGCAAGATCAGTGGTCAAGCAAGGAGCAAGCACATCCATTCTTCTGCACAGCTCAGGCATCTCTCAGATCTATTCTCCTGACCGGATATATTCTGCACTATCAGAAGTACCGATAACATCGTTTGCCATATCTTCAGAAAGCACCTAAACCAGATTCGGCCTGCTCAGGCAATGGGAAGCGACCTTCCCCCGCTCTGGGAACACTACAAACATTCACCCACTCTGCAGCAGTGTTAACTCTAAGTATAGTTGTGACAACAGTCAATTTGAGGTCTGCCAGAGCATATTTAATTACGGATAACACTATTTATTTGTTGAACGTGTCGGATAAAAAAAAGTGTCTGACGAGGACTGATTTCCCATGGTTTCATTATGAACGGTTGCAAGTGGACAATAAGCACATGATGCAACGCATTATTTCCTCTCGGTCTGACTTTTATGAGAAGTTCATTTGATTCTCCCTGCTTGAAGCGTGCATCTTTTTTCAGCATTAGTTTCTTCATATTTAGTGTGGAAGGAGCTCCTACAAAGGAGACCAAAAAGTTCTTTATGGCTTACGACTCTGTCATTTTTTCTTGCCCTTTAGCAGTTAGTTTAACAGAAGAAGAAACAGAACAAAGAAACAACCGTCAGTTTGTTATTGGCCATCAGAGCCATGATTTGTTTCTTTAGTTAAGCAGCCAGTATTGATTTCTAGGTCAAAGTCATGTTGCATAATTCTACCATTTTCAGTACAGAAACAAGAGAGTGAATTTGACCCACCATTTTGTCCTGAAAGAGATAGTACGCTGTGTTACAAATCCGCGCGATTTTCTACACCGCAGTGAGTTTAATACAGCCCTGCTCGGGGAGTTCAGACATGCTGAAGCAATTCATGGGGCAGATCTGCAGCTTGCTTAAATAGCTGTGGTTCCCATGGGCTTAGTGAAACTATGACCAATTTACACAGCAGAGGATATGGCTCATTGTGTGCAACAGAAAAGGGCTCTGCCCTGGCTCTGTGCAAGCAAGTACAGGCAGGATCACCGGAGTGGGCTTGAGAAACGGGCTTTGGGTCTTTGGGGGATGCTGAGGCTCACACAGGAAAGGTTAGAACCGGCCACTTTCTTGTTTGTTTAACTCCACCAGCTTCCTTATACAAAATCCTATTTACTCTGCTGCTCTTCTGTGGCAAAAAGAGTAAATATTAGCTTAATGTAGAGAATCTAAGTAACACTGAATAAAAAAAAAAACAGTAGCAGGAGAGGGGATAATAAAATTTGCCTTTAACTCAGATTAATTGCTTTAAGTTGATTATTAATAATGTTTGCTTATTGTGCGGTTGCATACAGAAGTTCCAAGCAGGAATAGTGCTAGTATTAGGCATTAAAAAACCTTCCTCGTGAGAGAAAGACAAAATATGGGATAATCACATGAATACTATGCCATTTTTACAGATGCTTGCTCATTCTTAACACTGCCAAGGCCAGACTGCACGCCTTGCCTACTGCTCCCACAAATAGCTGCGGCAGAGCTGGAAACCGACCTCCAACCCTCTGACCCGGTGCCTTTTCCACACATGGGCATTTATGGCCACATTCAGCCTTACTGCTCCTATTTTGAGCACTCCCTTCAGTGTTAACAACTAACAGTGCCTCAGTGCCTTATTGCAAACTATACAAGCTGTCACTCAGGTATGCAAGCGAGGAAGTTAAATCTCCAGTTTGTTTGTGGGGAACGGGCACGCAGCCAGTTCTCCACGGAGAGAGTCACTTATCTTCTGTGACTGATGCAAAGGGAGAAGAGCACGGCCGGAGTGGTTTTGGGTTTTTTAAGGTGAACTGAACAGTTGAACCAATAAACCAGGGAGGCTGGTTTCCAAAGCACTGCCAATTGCCATTACCTTTCTCTTTTGTGAGTTGCCAATCTTTCTTTTTCTTCCGGCTGCCACCGAGCTTATTACAGACTAACAGTTTATGGCAGTGGATTAGAGAGATAAGATTTCTTCAAGATAGAAAACAGAAAAATTAAAACATGGGAAAAACTGAAGTGACAAGTTGGTATCTTACTGGAAAGCGAGCTGGATAATTAGTCGTGATGTAATAAAATGAAATCTCTGCCAGAAGTGATAAGGCTGAACTTAACAAAAAGCAAAGAAATAACATTTTTCTTATTTTGGGATTCAGTGGGCCAACCCCAGCTACTGAATAAGCAGATGAAAGTGTCAGTAACTTCAATAGATTTGCATGTGCTTATACCACTTTCAGTGGTTTGATCTCGTCCCAGTACCTTACAGAAACAGAGGAGTTAGTTCAGCAGCACTCACAAATAGCATGACTTCTGCCCATCTTAAACAATAGTGAAAAAATGGTGCTTTTGATTTAGAAGAAATGCCAGAGTCACTGTCATTCAAATCCGCATTGATAAACTACTTCCTAAGGCTTTTTTTTCCTTTTTGTTCAGAAACCTGCCATTTTTACATTTTATACTTTTCATTCCAGGAATATCTGCCAATCATTTTGATCCTGCCAGCTCTCCTTTATTAATTGATTAACTACTGGAATAATCTACCAGTATTTAACAGGCTTCTGTGCCCAAATAATTACTCTGAAAAAACAAATAAATTTAACTGTTTCAACTGAAACCAGAAATTCATGTGCATTGACCACAAAACATGGGTCTCTGTAAATACTGCAACGTGCTGCTGAAGAAAAGATCCCCAGGAATTTGCATGGTTTTATTATTTCGTATTCTATTACAGAATTTGTTGACTGCATCATATATTACGTTAAATGTGTTAGGGGAAGAAGGCTCCAGAACTTGAAAGAATTCATCCGACCTTGGAGTTTAGTGCAATTGAAATGTCTATGTTCAAGAATAACAACCACAAGAATCTTACAGAGATGTTTGCAAGACGCATGCCCCATACCTGTTCTCCCCTAATGCTGCTTCCCTATAAAGGGTTCTCTCACACTTCCATCGTAACTAACCACTCGCTAGGTCTCCCTGAGCCCAGATCTTGTACAGGGCTGAATCTGTCTTTAACCTATGCTGATGAGTTCAATGCAAAGAAAAGGACTTTATAGACTCACAGAACAGCCCAGGTTGGAAGGGGCCTCAAAAGATCAAGTAGTTTAACCTTTCTTTCATTCAGAAACGCTGCTGTAACTCACCTCTTACGTAATAACCTTTACCATGTGAGGGGGAAAAAAAAAAAGAAAACAAAAGAAAAAAAGAGAGGAAAAAATCTAGCTTCAGTGCCCTCCTCAAACTGAGGAGGTTCAAAGCTGCAGGGCAGTCTTGGCCACTGAAATGGAGGCAGTGACACCTTTCAGAAAAGAGTAAATATTCATAGAAACAGAGTGAGAGAACAATAAGGAACCTTTTTCTCTAGCCTGGCAATAAGGATGACATTGAAGGAGGAAGACTTGTAGACTAGTTCCTCATCTCAGCAAGACATACACGTTTTATCCAATGCCTCTTAAAATGAAAAAGGCATTAACACCTCATCCTCTTCTTTTTCTGAAAGTGTATTTGCACCAACAAAAGTACACTGTAGTCTCACCAAACACTGATATTTTGACATTAAACTGCAAACTAATGAAGTTTCCTGGGTTTTAAGTATCAGTTGAATGCAAGGGTATCTTCTACAGAGCTGCATTATCAGTGTACCCACGGTCAAGTTAAGTAGGAAGACCTGAAGACAGAGGTCAGTAAACGCACAAGGAGGTCAGATGAACAACTATTTATTCAATGACTCTGAAATTACTAACTATTCATTTTGCAGAACATCATCCCAATCCTCACTGATGTAAAAGCCAGACAGAAATATTCCAAACCCAGTTTGGGATTTAATATTTTTTTTGAGCCTAGATACATGCCAAGTTTCTTACAGCTCTGATGCTTACTTTGTAAGATAAAAGTTCACTTTAGATCCACATAAATCAAAATAACTAAGATCCTCTTAGGAAGAAAAATGTAGAATTTCTTAACACATAGAACAATGTTTAAGCAGTACAGAGTAAGCAAATTCACACATGGGAACAGCTGAAGTCAAGTCTAAATATATACGCTTCATTTGAAAATGGTACTTTTAAAGGAGTTCAGTGGTTTCACAGACTAAAGAGGTAGCATGGGGAGTCTAAAGCACTCCAGGGATTTCAGATGGAATCCCACTGTGGTTTATCAAGTGGGGAATCGTAACCTTAAAAGAAGTGAATTTCTAGGCCTTGACTTGCTGAACAATGAGCTACCTCTTTGGATGAAGTACCTCATGTAGGAACAAAAAAAAGTAAAAAAATCCACGTAGAGAACTCCAACTAGTGCTGCAAGATTAGTGCGAAGCCAAGGCAGGCCTGCAACTAGATTGGAGATCCATGTGCTCTGATAGCACCTTACAGAAAATAAGAATGCAGTGTCCTGAAGGGAATTGTAAATGTATGCTTCTCTATTACTCAAAGAATACTACTACATGAGAAGTAATATAATATAGTCAGCACAGTAGTCGGAAAAAAAATTTTTGGAAACGTAGATTTCAGATGTTGCGTTGATTCTAAAATAAAATTGTCAGCCCCTGTGCGCTAGTTTGATATTCTAGTACTTTCCTCCAGGAATGCATATTCTCATCTTACTTTACCTACGGTTCTGTTTTACTGGAATGTATCTAGAAATGTTCCTCTACTACAAGAATCGACTTTCTGCTTAATGAACATAGTTTGAAATATTATCTATATCATTCATATAAAAACTATAATTAGATAAAAGAGAGTCAACAAACATCGCATGAGTTGTTAGAATGACCAGCTTCACGTACCGTACATGCTGAGGACAGATGGATGAGGAACAGGTATGAGAACTGACTCACGTTGGACACCACCTTCAGACCAAAATCTCCACGAAGAGATCCAACACATGGCCATACCTGGGATGCAGGCAGCAACCATCCTCCAGTGGCTACGTGAAGCCACTGAAGGGCTGCCAAAGTTCCTCCTGTGAATTTTTCTGCTTATATGTTTATATTGCGGGGCAAAGTTGTAGCAATTTTAAAAGTAACCATCGCTGAATTCTCACGGCAAAACCTGCACAGATTACAACCCTATATTCTTCATTACCAACTTTCATCACAGCGTAACTGTTATTTTGTGTTACATGGAAAAAAAATATTGTCCTATTCATGCCTCTATACAGCTTAATATATTCAAATGTGACTTATATAGGAAAAATATATATGGAAAACAACAGTCCAATAAACTAAGTTCAGTTTAAAGCGGATTCTGTCTAAATTTTCTACTAGCATTAATTAAAATTTTCAGTGGAAATGTTTTGGGTTTTTTTTAAAAAAGTGGTTTATAATTATATTTTATTTTTAATGAACACCAGTAATGAAAAACATAAATAGTGTATCCTTTAATGATCAACACACTGACTAATTCCACTAATGCTGAGTAGCATGTGCTGAAATGATGGATTATCTTAAAATATAATTTTACTAGCTCTGCTATGTAATTTGTTAAGCATTTAGTAATAAGTATGTCTAATAAAATATGAAAAAAATATTTAGAAAATGAACCATAATTTTAATATAATTTTAATTAATGGGAGTGCAATTGCAGTGGTTTAAATTACATTCCCAGTGGTAAAAAGCCTTTCAAACCTAATTTGTAAGCCAAGATGGTGGCTTTAATGACTGGCAGCAAAGTTTCTTCAACAGATTTCATGGGGCATGATCCAAAGATAATAGGTTTTCAGCCCAATGACAATCCAATTACAATGCCAATCAAAGCCAACTTCATGCACTCTAATTATCAGATTTAGCTGTCAGTTCAAATACAAACATAACACTTTTATTTAAATAAAAATTTAATTTAGAAAAAAAGAAGACTTCATGTGTGATTTATTGAGACTGCAAGAGCAATCTAACTTATTTCTCGAGTAATATAATAAAATCAGTCTTGTATTAAAAATGTGAAAACTTTTCATTCTCCTGTATGTGCTATGCTGTATTATTCAGGAGTTAATTTAAGCAAAAAAGCATAACATAACATGGCAGCAGATATTTGCAGACTAGAAGTAGGTTAAATAGAGTAGCAAGGTTTCAATGAGACAAAACTCCAAGTGAATAAATGACAAAACCTAATTAGTTTTTTACCAATAATCAGGAGAAGCTATGTTAAGACCACAACCCATTTATGTAGCTCTACAGCACACATCATCTAGCTCTCCTCTCTCCTCTGTCTGCTTCTCTATATAATGAGTGTGTAAATGCACAGCTTTTTTTAAATGTACATGCTTATTTGTATACATGCAGAAGAAATATGCAAGTTATAAAAAACACAAAAAATGTTATGTTAAAATAAATTTAATGTTCCAAATATAGGCATCTCCCAGCTGAGATAGCCCCATGGTACCTACCAACTGCATCTTTGCCGTTATTCTCTCTCTCTATCAGAAGTTATTATTTATTAATTAGCATAATTATAAAGATCTCAATATAGGAAGGAAAAGCTAGTTCAGGACTCTGTATGCTGTAATACATTACAGCACAATTATCAACTCAGGCTTGGTTGAAACAGAGGTAATTGCCCTATAACATATTTAATACATATAAAATCCTGTCTTCCCACAACTAAAAGATATAGGAGAAAAGAATTACAGAAGGAGCAATTATTATACCATTCTTTAAGAGTGTGAACTAATTTCCACTTGCCATTTACTCCCCCTGTTGTATATCAGCTCCTAAATGTTTGGTGGTTTGCTGGTTATAGCTATCACACCAAAGATATTAGACTCTACAGGCTCTTATCTTCAGAGGATTAAAAAAAAACCCAACATGAAAACATCCACTGCAGATAACAAAAACAAAAGATAACATTATGATAGGTGCAAATGCTAAGAACAGTAGCACACTTATTGACAACCCAAACATTTGAAATTAAGTTCTACAGCTTTCACTATATCCAAATACTGAAATGGAATTAAAAATTCAGAATTAAAAAAATAACTGTAGGCTTTCCTGTACTCACGCTTTATTTTAATCATTTACATTACTTCTGCTATGACTCTACTCTCTTTATCATAAAATTCAAGCTATGCCAGCCTCACCTTCCTACTATTTTCCATCATCTAATTCCCAGTACATTTCATTCCTTTCCCACTCTCTCTTTCAGATGTCCATTACATCATTCTTTGCTACTGCAAGGGACTCAACCTCATGACCACTATGTAAGTGCAAAGAAAAAGGATTTCAGGAACGGGAATAAATGGGAAGTAGAGGTACCACATTTATATATAATTCTGAGATGATCATCAATCTGAAGATAGAGCTACCAGATCCTTGAACTCACCATCATTTCTCATGATTTGGGGGTTCTAAATAGCCATGTAGTCTTTGCATGTGAATCCATAATGACTTCAAAGTTCAGCCAACAAAGAAATATAAAATTAAAAGGCAGAGTAAAGTTCAGTAGTGTTACATTTAAAATGCTCTCTGGAGATAACCATCCAAAGACAAGCAGCTTCCCCATTTCTTGGCCTCTTTCCCCCCCATCTTTGGCAGTCATCTATTCATCTACTCCTCTATTTCTGAGCACCTCTACCAGCAAGTCCCTCCATAAGATGGGACAGGAGGGTCCTGGATGCAATCTCAAGACCAGCTACTAGCTCAGACAAGTTAAGAAATTCACAATCACATTTTGTCAAGGTCATCACATTCCTGTGCTCCCTCTGGCCAAAGTTGGAAGTTAAAAACTCAATTCTACCATTTGCTGTAGCTGTTTCAACCTGTGCCATTATTATTGTTTGGCTAAGACATTTTTTTCCTATATTTTTTTCTATATAATTTCGTAAGTTAAGAAAAGGAAGGTAATAATGATGCACCTTTTGCACGTGGAACACTAAAAAAGAAAAACACAGCATATATAATATACACCTCTTGATAACCTGGTCTGGGGCTAGCTTTAAGAGTCCCTAGATTTTGTTTGCATTACTTGCCAGATGTAACGGTAAAATTTCCTGACTTAAATATCATGAGAACAAGAGCCATAATTTATCATCATTGCTACTACTACTATTTTCATTACTACTACCACTACTTTTATTCTCTAACTCACTCAGGCATCAGTAATCGGAAAGATAATTTTGAAAGCCTGTTTAGCAATTTGACCATGCTTACACATTGTGAATTTAGGAAGTACTCTGAAAAAATTTAGAATTCCTTTACTACCTATTGTTCAGGTTTGATCTGCAATGGAGAAAATTGCTCTGAAAACTACCGGTTTTGTTCAAATCTATCTGGCAACACAACATAAAACATATCAGTAGGGACATTAGGATATGGTCTAAATGTGCTTACATCCATTGTCATTAATAGGACTTACAGAAACTTACATTAAATGGTGAATCTACCTCATAAATTTGTTTTGTTGTTTAGTATCCAGAACTTGAACGTGACTATTAACCACTGTTTAGATCTGTAGTATTTTATACCAAGACAAATGAAAGAAAACTTTAAAAGTAATAAGCAAATTATTTTGTTTGTATAAATTCTTCTGCATCATCTAAGACTCTTTTTTCCCCTGTCACATTACAGTAGAGATGAACATTTTGGAAACAACAGCTAGCCAAATCCTAGAAGCTATTAAAAATGTTTGCCAAGGTAAAGCATCATGCCAAGAACAATACTAACATTCAGCATGGAGTAAGATATAAGAAAATACAGCAAAACATGCCAGAAAATTATTGGCTTAACCTCTCTTAATGGAAATATCTGAAGTGCAATACTTCCCTCATACAGAATCTATACAAAGAATTTGAAGTTTGTTAGAATGATGAATCAGAAACTTACCCATGCATGTTTTATGCCTTTCAAACAAAGCTAGGGTGTTTTATTTTCTGAAGACAGGTAAAAGCTGATAAACTACTTCTATGTGCATTTCATCAGAATTTTACCAGCTTGCAAGCAACAGCACAATTGGTTTTTTTATGGTTGATACAGTCAGTCATCACACATGCAAAATGGAAAAACAGATTTAACCAGTTAGCTCAGACTGTGGACTGGGATACACCGTATTCAAAAGGACAGAGTTACACTGCATCATCACTGCTTATTAAAAAACTGCCCAAGTGTTTAATTAAATCTTCAAACCTACATATTTCTCCGTATTCTCAAAGACTACTTTGTGTACTATGTAGGATGACAAACTTACAAATTTACAGATTACATGGCTTTTCCTTCATTTTAGAAACAACATTTGAATTCTGAAAGCAGTCTGACCTGTATTGCTATTTTTTTTTTAACTCCTTGAGGATAATGACCTTTCACAGCATAAGATGACTTTTTATCAGCTTGACCTGGAGAAAAATGTGACACAGATTTAGATTCATACACTCTTTTCTGATTTTGATCTGGATCCAACTCTGCCATCCTTATTCAGGACAGCAGAATTAGGTCTTCAGTGCCTAAACAGTGAAGATCTAGAGCCTAAGGATATCTGCAATAAACAATTACAAGTTCTAGACAAGGGTGAACTGGAAAGATAGGGTGGCTTACTTCATTTCATTAAGATAATGCAGTGGGAAAGGTGAATAAGTGAAAGAGTGCATGTGCATGAGAGAAAGAGCTCAGCAAACATCCTTCTTAAATTAGATGGATCCTCAGTTTTGTGTTACCTTGCTTGCCCTTCAGGACAAACAGAGAGGCAAATTTATTTTTTTTTTTAGAAAGTTGTTCTTTTGAGGATGCTCATGGCCAGTAAAGGAAGGTCATTTCTCAATAACAGTGTTCTTGAGGTGAGTAGTGATCATATACAATCTAACTAGGACATACTCATGTCTCATCACTTGAGATGTGCAAATTTTCCTTTGCCCTTCCCCTCCTCCTGCTTGATACAGGACATGCAAGGAAAACCGCACTTGCCACTATTTCAGATATCACTCAGTCACAAGGGACATACCTAAAAGGAGAGGGGAAAGTTGATTGGGAACTGAAGGTATCTGTGGGGAAGGAATGAGGGTCACTTACTAGTAACCAGCATTCCTCAAGCTCCAGTACCCCAACTACTAATTTACTCAGGAGGATCTCAGATTTCTTCATAGAAAGAGACAGTGCAGCATTGTTCTATCAAGTGTTGCCTGGGCTCTTGAAGCGTCAGACGAGGAGCGGTATTTGCAAATGGAGCTATGAAGTTGCACAGAAGATACCTGAAAATCCAGACTTTATCCAAACCTGCCACAATCTGTTGCCTCAAGTTTTGAGGTGTCTATCCAGATAAGTTCCATTTTGGGGGGAAAACGCATCCCATTTCTTGTTAGCTTCCACTAGTTCCAAAAACCAGAGTAATTCTGTTGACATTATCAGTGTTTTGACAGGGATCAATTTCACTCAAGTATATAACATTATTTTTTAAATTTGGGCACTTGTCTAATTTAAAAATAATAATATTGCTCTATGACACTGGAGATACTGTGCAAATACCGCAGCAAAATGGGATTAACGCTACTTCTCTTGCATAAAGAAACATAGCAGGTCAAGCCTTCCCCTCCTGCCCTCCCCACCGTATTGCTGCTTTACACTGGAATCTGTGCAAATAGGTTGTAAGTTGCTACTTGGAGCCAAATGAAGTTTGAGACTTTTAAAACCGACTGGAGGTTTTAGCAGCCTTTCTTCCCTGAAAAGGGATTTCAGATTGCACAGTTAAAGCCTTTTGTTAACTCCAAGGGAGTTGCACTACTTGTGCCGCACGTTGAAATCTCCCGTGTTGTTAGCAAAAACAAGATGATGGAAATGTAAACATCTTACGTCTTATATGCTTGTTCCTTCAGCAAAACAGAGCTTTAGCCTTAGCAAGCCATGGCAGTATAACACATTGTAAAAACAGTAACAATAGCAAAAATTATTAAACATTTATCTCTCCCATGAGTGAACATCTGGCATGTATCAAAATGCTGCCCTGGGGATTCAGCACCAGAACCTTTAAGGTTTTATGCGACAATGCCTAGAGAGGGCAATAATAGAGCATATTCCACATAGGTTTTTTAATCACTGGCCTCTTGAAAATATCAAGAGCAGAAGTTGAACCACATATCACTTTATAAATGAAATGTTAGCATTCTCATTTGTGACACGCAAAAAATATCAACTGCATTTTTAATTAACTAAGAAGAAATTTAAAATAAACAGTGGGGGAAAAAGCATACAAAATATGATATTGCAGATAGCAAACAGATGCGATACAGGTTCTCTTTTTAGATCTTACATGAAGCACACTTTGCTAAGGGGAAGGACTTTTCCGACCTAGGAATTTTTCCAATGGTTTTCAGCTCCCCACCTCTACAAAGCTTTCTTTCTCTTTCACCTAAGTCTTAGGAATGTTGCAGTAAGTCACTAAGAAAAGCCAGTCAAATATTATGTCCCTATGAGACAGGCAGACACGCACACACATACACAATTACCACGTGACAGCTCCAGGTCCAATCACAGATGTTCAAAGATTAAAAGTCCTCACAGTCTCAATGCTACAAATAACCTAAGAGCTGCCACCTACAAGAGAACACTGTTTTTCATTGTAAATTGGGTAATCCTCCAAACTCAGCAGGAGATGAGTCCCCTCCTGCGTCAGCAGTGCGGTGTTCCCAAACATCACCAGAAACCGAGGGCTCACATCCGATGACCTGCTTGGAGTGCAAAGCACACAGGCAGAGCAAGCTCTGGGCCACCAGCGCTGTTGTGACGTTTGAATTCCACTTTAGCTCACACACCGCATTCTAGAGCAGATAACATATATGAGGGCATTAAAATTGCATCTTTAAGCTTTTCTTTTAAAACACCTTTAGAAAAATACACAAATCTGTTTCTAAATCTCCCAAGGAGCTCTAAAGCAATCACTTGGGAAGAGGGAGAGGAGCGAGTGGGGTGCGTGGTTTATGATTACGTAAGGCTTTTTTTTATAGGGACAAGACAAAGATTTATGGAATGCAAGGAAGGAATGCGTGTAACGTGAATGATATTGGGAAGCAACAGAGAAAAACCTGATAGCGAAGATTAAAGTGCAGGGCCTCATATGGATCACGTGTTAGGTCAAGATACAAATGTGAGAGGAGAACATAAAAGGGTTCTGGCTGGACTCTTGTTATAATAAGAAATGATTATACAACTGTACAGCCACGTTCTCAAACAGCGCTTCCCTCTCTCCCTTTAATGACTACATAGCTTATTTTTTTTAAAACGGGAGAAGAAAAACTTGAAAACTTTGTGATTGTTAACAAGACTGCCCCAGGGTCATAATCTTATAACTAATCCTGTTAGCTTCTTAAATAAGAAGCACAACAACTAAATAATTTCTGATTCTTTGGGTTCACTTCTTTACAATCTTTTAAGATCCATGAATACCTTTTGGTAAATTTTTACTATGTAAGTTATTATTAAAATAAATAAATAAAAAGGTTCAGCTATTTACCTTATCCGAGTGCTTTTCTAATGTATTTGAGGTTCTATATAAGGCCATACTGATTTCCTTTCTTCGTAAAGGAGCCTAGTTAGTTTATGCATAGCTGTTCAAACAAAAGGTTCTAAAACAGTGCGTGTTGGAGGAGATAAAGATACTGAAAAAAACCCAGAATTATACAGGAAATATAAGTTGGTCTAGTACTTCCACAGAAGAACATTTCTGGGTACCATTAAGTATTCTGCTCATGAATTCAACCATGACTAAACCAATGGTGGATTTGATGCAAAAGGGTAAAGGATGGCAGAAACCAACGAACTGACAGACTCTGATGAAGTATAAAGATCCCAAGGAGGAAATTACATCCAATACACTAGTTGTCCATTGTTTAAATTAAAAAAAAATTAAAAAATTATATTCTACAAAGGCTAGGAACATCTTTGATGATCAGGACTTAGTGTGTGTTGGTATCATAAGACAGGGCTATAAAAGGACAGGTAGCAGTCAATAGACTACACTACTGAAGAAAGTAGAAGCACACACTCTAGTGTGAGATGCGACTCAGTTTTTCCCAGCCAAAGGAAAGCAGTACTGCCATTAGCTCTGCAAATATACTCAGCTATTTCAGCGCTAAGTAACCTAAGTTTAAAACTGTATTTGTAGCATGAAATGAAATTATGATGCCAAAGTAAAATAAACGTCGAGCACACTCAGTCAATCATCTGTATCATTCTTTATGGCTCTCATTTATATCTGATATTGAATTGCTCACTTTTTAAAATTCAAATAACTCCCTCATCGATCCGGTCCTGAATGATTTTACTGAACATATCTTTTTAGTATCTAACACACTGTGATTTTGTTCCACATATGTTGTGCACTAGCTGATTCCATCCTAACCTCACAAAACATATTAAGCTTAATAAATATATTTATGAGAATTACTTTGTATAGTCCTTATGCAATCAGCCATGCTGTGTATGATAGCCCAAGACGATGAAAACCCATTGACTTTTTGTAGCAAATTAGTCTACCACCTAATCGGTGAACCCTGCTAAGCTTTTGAATTATGACGAGAACCAGCAGCTCAGTTAGAACACTCAAATGAATTATATCAATTCATAAACTTGTTCATGTCCAGATTTCATTAGCCACACATTAACAGCATTTTATGTTTATTACTGCTCTGACATAATCTATAAATAACTGAAATGCTAATCATAGTGTTCTGCCGGGCATCATCATTTAATCATAAAGAGATACATTATTATAAACTATAATAGATAATAACAAGTCCGGGTCAATGGCCGCATATTAAAAGATCACAATTATATCCTATAAGGGTATGTACCTCATACATTTGGTGACACAAAGGTCCATATCTAATCACTTGCAAATGTTTCCCCTCTGACATACTTACAGTACAAGGTGACACAATTAAGAAAATATGCTTGTAAAACAGGGCAATCTTTGAGCATCAAAGTAAACAGAGAACAATTAATAGTGAGGGAAAACATTATAGCATTTGCCAACGGCAGCTCTATTTAACTCTTCTATTCTGGGTTTGTTTTTCTCTACTAAAGTAAATTATAACCACAACGTTGGGAGAGTTTATTGTACAGGAGAATACTGACTTATTACTGCAGCAGCTACTGAGCCGGGGCTGCTGGATGTTACCTATCGGGCTAAAAACGTAAACCAAAAGGTTAAGTTGCCTTTCTTTTGCAATCCTATTGTCTACTCTAACGCAGTCTGTCAATGACCTTATGTCATAGAAAGACTGGGATATTCAAATATAGCCTGTATGTTTTCTTTTAAATAACACCTACTGACTGAAGCAATTCTCAATGTCCATTTTGCAGTCCCCTCTCACGTTCAGGCATTCTGACATTAAAGCTGCTTCTTTTTTTCCCCAAAACAGACAAATGATCTAGATTATATATTTAACTTAAGGAGATGATGGAATCAGTAGCTTACCGACTGTCGGTAGTTTCACGATTTTTACAAAGGTAAAACATCCTGGCCAAATACCAACTACCAAACAAATAATTTCCGTAAGAGCTTTATCAACTAAACTACTTGTAAGTGAGAAATGAGTCTAACCCAAGGACCAAGAATTAATCACAGATTATTAGAATAAGGTTGTTTTCTGTGGGTTTATTTTTTGGTGGGTTTTGTGTTGGTTTGGTTTTTGTTGTGCTTTTTTTTTTTTTTAAACAGAGAATTAGACTAATTTAAAGCTTTAGTTGAATAGGAAGCAGAGATATAGTCTGTCATTGCGAGCACTTGCACCTCATAGCTCAGGGTGAACTGAGGGAGATAAAGAAAGGAATGTAAAACACTATGGAAACCAACCTCTGGAGACTTAATATTCTGATCAGCTCACCTCCGAACATCTGGCTCTTAAATGTTCAAGCACAAAAACAAGAGAGCTAATGAAAGCAGTACATATTATCTCTCCCATCAATGTACCTCACAAACACCTGCTAAAATTAAAACAAATTGAATCTTGATTGCTGATTAAGTACCCCTTCTTTAGCTAGATATTCTGTCATTATTTGCCCTGGCGCACAATGCATAAACTGATGAAAAGCTTGTGGTGGGCTGCAGCAGCAAAGGTTGATAAAAGACGATTGAGACAAAGATGCATGTAAACTGCAGCACATTAACTTTATGTACTCTAGCCCTCCAAAAGTTAGTTGTAGATTTTTTCCTCATTTCCAGGGCAAAAATTAATCTCATTTAAAATGGAAAGCACGTAAACTGAACACATTTTTTCTCCAGAACATTCACATCTCTGGGAAGAGTTGATAGATGGACCCCACAGTATTTACTAACACCACTGCCCAGCTACCGAGCTGAAAAATCTCTTTAAACAGTATAGCTGTACCTAGTGTGCTTTTTAGGCATTATCAAGTATGTGTGAAGACTTTTCAAGCATTTATACATGATGCCCATGAAAAAAAAAACACCACCACAAAACCTGTTCAGGAATGTATGGCTTCTATTTATCTTAAATAGATGCTTAGGCAATGGCAAGAGAAAGGTTATATAGTTTACTGCCAATAAACTAGGGGAATGCTCTGCTTGCACACTTCAGGCAGGATAAAAACATCCATTAGGATTTTCATCACACCAATATAAATACCCTCCTACGTGAACACTAATGACAGATGTGTGGCTAATCTACCATGTTAACTTCATTTGAGAAGTTGTGGTTTTGTTCAAACTTTATTAGTTAAACTTGAATTGATCCCAATACATTTAAAGTCAGTATTTAATCTAGTTTAAGTATGTTTCCAGATATCATAAACTCTTCAGACATCATTGTGTTTACTATATATATATGTATTCATGTAAATTTCACTGTTAAAATAATCAACTTTTGACTCAGGGTCCTCCGACAATCAAAAAAGAAAAAAAAAACAGCAACATGACACTGTGTAAATCCTTCTTAACAACAGCATCTACAAAACCTGTTTCTTGACTGACAATAAGGTCATAACAGCACATATGTTGGGCATATGTATTTCATCAATGGTGATTATAAAGTGAACCAAGAATTAGCTTCACGATGATGGGTTACTTCAAGATCTGGAGGAGGACATTGAAACAAAAGCAAAGAAATGTCCTGAATCACTATAGCTTGACTTTTTTTTTTCCTTATTGCATTCTAAATTATTTAAATATACTATTAGACATCATATTGGAAAAAAACAGATGTTTTCTAATTATGAACTGATTTTACAGTGTGATGGTGTCACATATTTAAATTACAAATACACATTTTTAGCATTCCAGCTGTGCTTTACAAGAGTTTAATTTGCTTCTTGTGATATGTCACATTGCACCTGCCTTTTAAAACTCCTATAAATGTAAAACATTAGCCAAGCACAAGTATTAAGATATGCTGATGAATTCTAAAGATTTTTAACATCTTACAGAAGATTAAATTTATATAAAGATTTAATAATGAACCAGCTAAATGTTTATTTAAAATAACATTTACAAATATTTTAGAGAAGTACCAAATGGGACTGATGACTTGTGTGTATGTACATAGGGAGTACAGAGAATTAAATTTGTGCTACTCCACTCATTTCTTACACAAGGTATTCCGCAGTACTCTGCAAACTAATGAGGCTAAATACTGATAACAGAGTAAAATTTTGTAGGATGTCAGCTATGCTGTCAGCCCCTACACACACAGAGACATGGACGTTAGTTAGAGTATTATCAACCGGAGCAGTACCAGCTATGCTGTCAGCCCCTACACACACTGAGACATTGGCCACAGCACAAGAGAGATTCACATTCTTGCAAAACCAGTCCATCAGTTTGGAGCTTTCCAGCTGATGGGAACAGAGATAAACAGCAACAATACCAAACCTTGTGTCTCATGTGAAATACATTAGAACTGTTTGCATTAGCACGGGCTGGTCATATGAACTTGAATTTCCTATTTTATCACCCAGAGTACTCCCTATTGATTTACAACTACTGCTCACACAAACTAGGCATGTGGGTACCGATGACTCCATACACACACAATCCAACACACATTTAAGGCTATCGATATCTAAATAAGAACAGGGAGATTGTCAATGACAATGCTGTCGATAAACTATGACCATATTATATTTCTGGGAATACAAGTGCAATAGTTTCCAGGAGAACAAATTTTAAACTTTGAAGTAATTAGCTTGTGATTCACAGAAATATGACAACACAGTGGGAGTATACACAGCTATTTATTGTCTCGTACGCTCCCTAGAAATAACAATTATTGGTTTAGATTTGTATGTAGGTATAAAAAGAGAGAGAGTGTAAACAACTCAGGGAGAAAATGTTGACGCACCTTTTAAAGCTGGTCATCTAGCAACAAAGAATAAATTTTTGAAGCACTAGTATTCTCATGATTACAAAGACGTATTAAAGAATACTGTAGACAAACCGAGATGGCCCTTTAGAGCTGGTTACTGACTGAACACTTTCTGGCACACTCAGGGACCTACTTATTAACAACCTAATCCTACCTCAAGTAAATTAAAGGAAACTTTTGCACTGATATCACTTGGAACTGGAACAGGCTCTACCAACGTACTGTAAAATTCATCGTTGTAATCTGTACTGGATCCTTCTTACTGAACAGGGCTGGCAGAAAGGGGACCAGCCCTACTACCTTCCTGCCCCCTTGAAAAAGCACTGCTGTCCCATGTACCATAACACAGTACAAAAATTATTTTTCCCAAACTAGACAGCTGTCTTCTTTGCAACCTCATCTGGCATCGCAAAGCCCTCAGTGTGCACACCAGCTCTTCACCCGCGCAAAACGAAATGGCAAAGGGAAAAGTGAAAGGAGGGCAGGGAAAGCCCAATGGGAGATGCGACAGCGAGGCAGTTGTGGTAATCAAACTGTGTTGTAATGTATTTTAAAATGTAAGATTTTAGCAGCTACACCTAATCATACCTGCAATTCAAAAGCTTCCACGCACCTAAATGTATTTGAGAATAAATGTGAGGGCATTTGGGCTACATAAAGTGTTATAAGTCCTTTGGACACATTTTACAGAAACATTTTCAGGGCAAGGCTGTGTTACAAAACAGAATGATTCTTCCTCAGGAGACCTTTCAAAGATTCCTACTTGAGTTTTGACATGTGCTTTTTGTTTCAACACTGCATGATGCAGTAGTCTTTGTCATACACTGCAGTGTCATAAATAGGCAGACAGAGATCATGTATGCTTTGCTAGAGATAAAAAATGGATGCTCTGCAAATCTCAAGATTTTCAACCAGTCATTAGGGAAATTACTTTTGCTTCTCTGCCATGAAGTTCATCGTACATGCAGGATATATTCTATGCTCTGTGCAGGTTAAGTCATTTTGCAGGAAGTCGAACTTCATGCAATACACATATTAGAGGCAGAATAACTGATTTATGTGCATCTTTCTATTTTGTATCACATTAGGAAAATAAATGGAATATGTACCTTGCATTTCATAAAATTAATTTTTTTCAGACTAATTGCAGAACTTAGTGCAGTCTGAAAGCAATAATACTTAAGCAGAAAATTACCGAAACTGTCTGAATTTCTCTAATCTTGTGATTTTCAATTGCCAAAAATATTTTAATTTTTATCTAACACACCAAGCCAAATTTACTCTATTTAAAATTACATGTTTACATCATATGCTTACAGTAAAATAATTAATGACAGAAGACAGAGCTAGGATAAACCAAGCCCATTCCAGTAATGTGGATCTTGAGTCAAGCTTTAAACTTCTATTTCCTTTTTGAAATTGTGTCATCCTTTTACCCCACTTTACCTTGATAAAAAAATCTGCAGTGGGATTACTTCATGCAAAAAAACCCGTGGATGAGACTCACCTTCGTTCTTCCACCAACAGCCGGAAAAGGCATAAGGATGGATCAGATGTGAAGATGCTCGTACTACGTCAGCTGTTACTATGGAGGATACTGTCCCACTCAATTTGCCACATACATGCTTTACCTATCCCAGTTATAAAAGAGAGGAAATATACTGACCTGCTTTGCAAAACACTAAGGTATAATATTTAAGATGCATGATAGACAAATGATATTTAGGTGCCACTGGACCTAGCCTAATGCCCTGTTAAGTCACAACTTTCCCATTGACTCAGTTTGGAAAAGTGTCAGGTTTATGGTCTTTCACAGGTACAGGGGATCTTTAATTAAGTCTTTTCTATTCCTGTTCTTGACATAATATACACGAAATGCAAAAACCTGATTAACTTTATTTTTTGCTCCAGGATTTGGTATGTTAGAGTATCATCCCTAACTCTTCTTTTCCACACTCTTTTATTAAAGGAGGAAAAAAGAAATCAAATCTTCAGTCCATGTTCCAGGAATGCTTTGTCTGGGTTTTCATGCTATTGCTTCCTGTATCATGGAAGTAATATCAAATTGGAAATATTTCTGTTCAGCAACTTCAGCAACTCTAAATTAAGAGAATCTGTAGTTTATTGGCTTTCAATGCTTGAGCAGGTTAAGAATGTGTAAGCAAGAAAGAATTCATTTAGAAAGAGGAGTGAAATGTCCATGACACCAACAGAGACATTAAGAGAGATTAGGCCATATTCATAAACTGCTTTTCAGCTCCTAGATTATCAAAAATAACAAACGTGACTAATTAAAGGAAACAACTTTTGAAATAAAGAAAATTCATTTTTAACTCAGTAATAGTTCATGGATATAAAATCGCATGATAACCAGTAAAACAGTTTTTACACCGTTGTACTGAAATAGGCATTGACCAACACTTGCTTTCAAGCAGATGGCCGGTAGGTCATGCTCTACGCAGAGTATAACTGTCCTGAAATTGGAAAAACACACTCCACTAAACAGATATTTAAAATTTGGCTGACAAAATACTTGGAGTTTTCTATGAACCACAGTGTCATTGCCATCTCAATAGACATAGCAACAATCCATAGAAAACGGTGAGAACTGTACATAATTTGTGATGAACCATGCACCCAAGCAACTACTCAAGAACCATTTAAAATGTTTTAAGGAGCAAATTATGATCCCGTAGGCAAATAAGGAAACAATATCAGAAGTATTTAGAAAAATAAAAAAAGTGGTTTAAGGAAGATTTTCATTCTGTGACAGAGGTCTATTTCTGAATCGAGGTATGTCTCTCCCACTTTTGTTGCCGTTTTTCATAGTTTGTGATTAAAATCTGATTAATTCATTTAACTTTAAATTAGGTGGGGTCAAATTTGATTTTGAAATCCTATTTCCTTTATCTTAAAAGAGTTCAACAATTTCTGAATGAACACGCACATGAAACAAAGATGCTTTAAATTTTATTGGTATCTTAGTTACCTTTGAAATTTAGCTAGACAGTAACGACATTACCCTTGTGTAACGTTACTGTACTGAACCCAGCTGGATCACAACCCTTCAGTTGGTCAGAAAATGCACTGGATGCTTTCTGTAGTTGCTTCTTAAGAGATCTCAGATGCATAGCCTACTACTGGAAGTTTAGCCAAAGCATCTACGGAGATAATTTAGCTCTGCACACTTCATTTTAAGTCCATGAAGTAGTCATTCAACTGAAGTGGTCTCTGCAGAGGTGCTTCAGAAGTGCTCTGCAACAGAGCAGTGATCCATTGCATGATCTGCCTTCTGAAGAAAACGATTCAGGGGTTTTCCCCCTAAAAGGCATCTGTCAATAAAGAGACAGACTCGCTGTTGATGTAAAGTGGCAGAGAGAGGTTGGTGTCAGTAAACCTGCGGTGATTTATCCCTGTTGAGGACCCCAAATGTACAAAAATTTCATTCCGTCTGTTAACAACATTCACCTTGAGCTGATTGGAAGGAGAGATCAAAACAATGGTTTAAAAACAGAAAAGAAAGCTTCATTTCAGGGGGAAAAATAGTATAGAAATATTTGAAGTTATGATGAGAAAGATTAATCATTTCACCTTGCGGATGACAAAATGCCAGAAAAAAAATACAAAATACGTATTAAAAATAAAGCCAGAAACTACCATTTTAAGAACTTTTAAGATAGAACGCAAAAAGAATAACCTAGAATTTCTAAAGCATTGGTAAATATGAACCAATTACTTATTATTTCATTAAAGTGGAGATGGGAAGAACCGATTCCTAACTCTCAGCGTTTGCCTCCTGGGGTCCTAGATAGCTTTTCCTGTCAAATTAAAAGGGGAAAAAAGATAAATAAACATGAGAAATTAAGATTGTCTAGGTATATGAAGGAGAAAGGAAAAGAAACAAGGAAATAATGTTCCACAATTATTACCAGAGCTAAGAGAAACAAAATTACTTGATCATAAATTCAGGATAATCTGGTTTTCTTTATGAGTTTCCATTTTATTAATGAAAGGAAGGTAACACCTTAGTGTACCCGGATGAATTAAAATGCCTATTTGTAGAAGCAATCCTCCATAGGGGTCTTTAATAGAATCTGTGAACAATTCTGGAGTCAGATAATTTAGCTGTAAAAAGGCAATATTAATAGCTCACCTCTCTCGGTACACAGACCAGTATGGACAAAAGTAGAAAGAAGGGAATATTGGCATGAAAGACTGCGTGGCTCATTTGCATTATCATAGCTTCCATGCAGCCAGATGCTTTACGTGCAAGCAGCTCCTTTAAAAGGGGAGAAAGTCGACAAGCACAGAATCTCTAAATTGTCTGTCAGCCTTGTTTATCAAATTCAACATACACATAGAGAGAGCCTTGAACAGAAGCGAGCTTGGAATAGAAGAGTACTAAATACCTGAAAAGACTGGCTTTTCTTTATTTTAAAACTGCAGCAAGTTTACTTTAGAGCAAACTTCTCTCAGCCACTATCAGCACTGAGGGGCAGATTCTCAGCTGGTGTA
The DNA here is from genome assembly GCF_000708025.1 of Charadrius vociferus. Lineage (NCBI taxonomy): Eukaryota > Metazoa > Chordata > Aves > Charadriiformes > Charadriidae > Charadrius > Charadrius vociferus. The sequence goes on along the minus strand of NW_009648550.1, from coordinate 3,364,102 downwards.
AACCATCCTGTTTACAAGACCAAACTCGGCTGAGCTGTTTATACCAGCTGAGGATCTGTCCCCAAGGCTCCTAGCATTAGCTCTATTCAGCTTCAATCTAACAGCCTCTGGTCAGACTTTGGGGGATTTCTTTTTTGTTGTTTTGTTCTATGCCTGATATGTGGTCTGCTCCTGTGGCTTGCGAGAAGTTGGAATACAATACTCTCTCCAAGTCGGCACTACAATACGGTGGGATACTATTTCACAGATATTTTTTTTTCATCTCATTATTCTAAAAAGAAAAAAAGTATCTTCTCTTAAATATAATTGTTCAAAGACTTCAACTTAACTCCTCAGCAGGATTAAACATACCCAAAAAAATATCCAGGTATTTTATCCACACCAGCTCTTGAAATAAAGTTCCCATAAGTTTTCACAGTCTCTGCCATGAAAAATATATGTGCATCACAAATGTAACTTATTTTAATGATCTATCATACTGAAAAAGACAATGACTTTAACGCTGCAAAATATTTATTTACTTCCTAATCTTAAAGAGGATTTTCTCATTAATTTTTAACCTATTGAAAGAGAATATATAAAATATCTTCTCTCACTTGTTTTGAACAAATCTGATAAAGATGCTGCTCATGAAAATTCCAATCAGACATTATTAACTGCAGTTAAATTCCATGCATGGCAGACAGTCTCTGTGAATAGAAATATGAATAAAAAAATAAAATATGAGAGGCAACAGTTCGGCCTAACTATGGATACCTGCTACCATACTATGAAAGTAGGATAATTTCACTCTTCAGAAAATCAGGCTTTTTGCTATTTGGTGTTTAAAAATGGTAACAATGCTCTCTTTTCAGAGATGAGGGTTGCAAGAGGCAGAAAATTTCTTTACGTCAGCCCCTGGCAATCTTCACATTTCGTAACACCAATCACCATTTTGGTCCTTGAATCATGAGAAGAACCACAAACCCACGTGTTTACTAAGGAACTGTAAGAAGAGCTGCTTGGAAAATTTCAACAGAAATAGAAATATTTACTTTTTAAGCTCACTCAAGTTGTTTTTGATGATGAACTGGTTTTATGAGCAAGACTGCAAGAAAAGTATTATCAAAAACACAAATATTCTAGCCTGCCAATTTTCCTGTTGCACGTAAAGTAGTTCTGGTTCATTCCCCCGATTCTTCATCTTTTCTACAGACCGAGTCCTCCAATAACATTTAATCTCCCATGATGAGAGTGCCCCTCTCCACTTCGAAAAGAGAGGGGGCAAAAAAAAAACCACAGAGAAAAAAAGAGATCGAGGCAGAGCACAAGAGTGCACACCCAAACACTCGAGAGAGCAATATAACACATGAGGAAAGTGAGCCTACATGAGACCATCAGACATTATCTGCAAGTCCATGTAGCCCTCCTGGTAATATAATGAATTACATTAACTGAAACATTTTTATTTTCTTGTGAAATATTTAGATTTTCTCTTTAAAAAAATTCTTAAAACCTACTAAAAGAAATATCCAAACATCATCTTCTGAGAACAGAAGGTAAAATATAGGATGCTGCCCTAACCAAATATCCAAACAATTGTTCCACTAGTGTGAGAATGGCATGGATGACAACAAAATTCTGATTTCAAATCAGATATCACTACAAATATGTCCTCAAAACCTGTGAGTTATCTTTAGTGTATACTTCTGGAATTTCTTATTTCATAAATGTTATTCAACTTCACCATAGCAAAAAAAAATAAAAAATAAATCTACCATTCTCAATAACAGTTTAGTACAAATGAAAACAAACTAAATTTGGCAGATTATAACAAATCCAGTTTTCTTCTATGGGAAAGGTGAAGGTGACAAGTAAGGCTTAATCCACACTGAAATGACTTTCAAGAAAATCTTCTGTTACTATAGCGTTCGAACACACACATTGCAATGCAACCAGTGAATAAACCCCATGAGTCTAACTCCTTTCTGAATTCCACCATACAGGCTCCAGAGAGCTACTATCAAGTTGCAATATGATGGATCCACTTCCCTGAACAGACAGGTAAGCAATAAGTCTATGCCTTTTTCCTTCTTTCTTCTTTATTGTAATATCTATTCAGTCTTGTTATTGGGCTATTATATTTTGCTGTTGCAATTTAAACCTTTTATCAGAAATAAATCTTTGAGTTCTATTATCTTGTAACAATTCTGTAGGGACATGCATTTCAAAAAGCTGCAAGATAAAAATGAGAATGGAAAGAGCCTTTCTGCAGGTTGCTATTAAAGTTTTCACACTGCTACATTGCAACTATAATATAGTATCTTTAATAATAATTCATTACTATTCCATAATAAGCAAGGAATATGTTATGCTATATTAATCAACAATTCTGTTTCGCTAACTTTTCAAATCATTCATTTGAAATTGCATATTATTTTAGTGCCATCTTGTAGCTGATTTACAATGACTTAAAGGTTATTGATAGTTTCTCATTCACATGAGACCTCATGAAATATGCAAATCCTGTTGGTTCTTTCTTATATCTACTTTTAGCCAACATATGGTGACTAACCTATTAGTGAAAAACACGTGACACGATGTGAGTGGTGACTGGCTTTGGGTTTTTTGAAGGTAATATTCCAAGAGAGGAAGACAGGGAAGAAATAAATGAAATGAATGAAACTAGTTGTGAAAACTGGAGGAAACCTGCAGAATTGCAGAAACATGAGGAATCTGTTTCTCCCTGAGCCAGCATCAATGATTCATTAGCCACTTGCTAAAACTCAATAATCAGTTCATGAATTGCTGAGTTCAACCATTATGAAAACAATATACAGAATCAGTAAATAATGGCCTCTGATGAATCTGCTGTACTGTATTCCTTTTGGAAGAATAACAATAGAAAGATCCAGAAAAAAAGTAGAAAAGGGAAGCAAATGAACTCAATAAATCATACAGAAGCCTAACTTTGTACTGCATATGTGGATTTACTCTCTGCATACGACTTCTTTATAAACTCCACATACTTGGTTTTCTAAAAATGAGGTCATTTTTGAAAACTAAACTTCAGATTCTGTTGTAACATGCTAATTCTCAGAATGAAAAGTAAAAGTTTGGGGCTTTTGGGAAGGGGATTGGGTTTTGGTTGTTTTTTTTTAACATTTCTGAAGTCAGAAAATTCTATCTTGATCAACAATGGTAGAAGTATTTTTCACATGCAGCAATATGTTCTCACTGTCATGTCTTAGAAGAAATCCCTTGGGGCTCAAGATCTGTGCATGTCAATGGTAATACCTGCATAGAAAATGAAGCCTCAATTGACTTCATTGAAAAAAGCCAAACCCCGCCTCTAAGAATATGCAAGCATTGTTTTGAAATGATGATTAACGAGATCATTTTTAGAGTTCTAATATTAGTTACACACATTTATGCCAAAGCTAAATTTGATATCATCAGGGATTTCTTTAAAATGCTGGACTGGAAGATAATGAGTTTCACAAATTTCTCCAGCACTCAGGAGAATGCAGGATCTTCACAGAATCTCAGGACCAATGCGTCTGTCTTTCTCTGAATGGAAACCCTTGCTGCCTCTGTTTTTTAAGTTTAAACTTGGAGGTTTGCTTCTGTGAATGGGGTTCCAAAGGAAATAAAAAAAACCCCTTCAGTCCCATCCAGCGTGTATTTTGAAAAATTTAGCTTCCCTAAGGTCTTAACAAAAGAAAATTCTACTTGTGGGAAGAGATGATTAATCTGAGACGCTCCAATGTACTGTATGTTGTAATGATGAAAAGGATGCTCAACAGGTCTAAGCCTTTCGAAGGGAGGGTCTTACTCATCTTTGCCAAGGTGTGGTTCATGAAGCATCTTTAGCTCTTGACATAGCAGAGGGCACCTCAGAATAATACAGCCTCTCTCCAGGGAACAAAATGAATTTCCAAGCCTTTTCTTTATCAGGTTAACATTTGACAAGCTTGCTTTAATGCTCTCATTCTCCCCAAGTATCTCAGATGAGGGGGACAGAAAAAGTTTGCGGCAGAAAAAGACAGAAGGAAAAGAAACTCAAGATTTTCAAAAAACCGTGCCCAAAAGCACACTTTCTCTCCTTGCAGCAGACATCAGGTAATGAGTACGACTGGATGTACTGTGGATTATTCTAGAAGCTTGGGCTAAAGAAAATGAGTTTTGCTCAGCTCTTATACACAAAGACATACACAAAATCTTCTGAAATCTTATCGCTTAGGTGTATGGGCTGAAAATTGAGTAATGCTTAAATCCTAGTGCTCCACAGAACCAACAGAAGTCTATTAGTCCACCTTCAGCAATGCATTAATTTTCCTTCTATAGCATTATTATTTACGTGATACCACAGATGTGCACAAATGTGCACAAACCTTGAAAAGAAACTAAAGGTGTAGCCCCTGTCCAGAAGATCTGCCGTTCTAAGTTCATCCTAATATCGATACAAATAATGGAACACACTTTTGCTCTCTAAAATGGCAGTCAAAGCAAATTGGGCATTCTGAGCTGGGCTCTGGCAGCCTTTTGTATTGCTTTCATTAGAGTGTCAGACTCTAAAAAAAATAATGTGACAAAGGAAGGGTGGCTGGTGAGCTGGCAATCATACAACGTCTAAAGATCTGAGCTCTTCTGTAATGATCATATGTGATTTACAGAATCAAAGGGTCAAATTCTGCCCTCAATTACACACCTATTGCTAGGTGGTACACCATCACATGGCACATGAATTAGAGAGATTATTATATTTCTAAAGAAATAGAAGAATGGTCTGTGGCATTCAAAGTAACAAATTCAGTGTTGATCCTATATGAAATAAAAGCATATAAATGTACAAAAATAGCAATAATGGTCTGTGGCATTCAAAGTAACAAAAGTGTTGATCCTATATGAAATAAAAACATATAAATGTACGAAAATAGCAATGCATCTTCAGCATATTTTTTTTTTTTAATAGATATTGTTGGGGCAATAGAACTGCTGCAGTCTCTGTTTCTAGTCTTAATATTCTGTGTTTCTAATATGTTTCTTGTCTAATATTCTGCATAGGAATGTGCTCCACAAGTCAAACATTGGAAAAGAAAAAAATCGGTGTTGTTTCAGTCTGCTTGAACACCGAAGCGTTGGCTAAGTTTGTCAGCAGTTCCCCATCTCCACTGTATCTAATAGCCCTGCCCCTCCGATGTTATCATGGTACAAGAGCTTCCGCAAATGGTCATTTCTGTTGCCTCTCCTAACTAAAAATGGCTACACCTTCTGAAAAAAAATTAATACAATTTATTCCTCATCAGATGCACAAGTTCTTTAATTCAGTATGAAGTCCCCTGTACCCTCAGGAATCAGAACCGCTACAGATTTCAGTTGCCGGCTACTGCTTTTTGTTAAATGGTCACCATACTATAATCTCAAACTTGCTGAACTTGTTGAATTTCTCCACTGACTTTAGCATGCCTTCATTCAGGTACCCTGACGGGTGCCATAAGGAGAAGTGGAAGTGAAAAGTCAGTGAAATTGAAGTCTCAGCTGGCTAGAGGCATTTCTGTTATCCTTTTTAAGTAAACACATGACCAAGAAGAGAAAATTACTGTTGATAAAAACAGCTTCTCATCCACACCTTGTGAAATAGCTAGTACAGTCTCTTTTAGGAAAATGCATTCAGTCACTTTCTCCAAAGACATATGTACATGCATACACATACATATACAGCTTAAAAAGAGAAGGCTGTCATATCCAAAATTTGTATAGAAACAAATTTCCTTTAATGATTACTTTGACTACAGGCTTTGGATTTTCCCCAACACCTACCTGCATTTGATTGTGACCCATAAAGGGCAGTCTCCTCCAACAACCAGCAGAGAATGCTGGCATTAGGGGAAATACTGCATAAACAGAAGTAAACTCTAATTGACAGATACACAGATTTTCATCTTATTGCATGCTTTTAGGCCTTCAAAGTGTGTTTCAAAGTTATCAGTGTATTATAGCATTTGTTTTGAAATGCAACTAATATTTATTGTATGAATTCTGCTTTCCAAAACAGTAACATTTGTGCAATTATTTGCAAATAAATGTAACGACTTTTTTACTTTAAGCTAGAAATAAATTCTGACTTTTGATTCAGACAAAACACACATATATAAAGTTAGGGACAGTAGCGAAAGCAATCTCATCAACAAATGGAATTGCAAACAGGAGGAAAGCGAGGACAAGGAAATTAAATAACAAGTAGGACTATGAAAGAACAGCTCCATTGATTTGGATGTGCCACAGAAACATCATTGCCCCAACCACTCTATGTCTCTTTCATCTAACTGGAATAAACTACACTGTGATTTATGTTGTAAGCACTGTGTTTCCATGTCATTTTAAAAGAACGGAATTTTCTGGATCTTCCTTTTCTTAGTTAATACATATGCACACACTCACACAAAACATATGTTAATAACTTCAGACCACAAATTTAATTTATCTCAGCTTTCCACCTGACATCATTTCTTGTCATGTGGCGCATACCCATCCGTAAACAAAATGGGGATTCATTACCATAGCAACAGAGAGTGTGACTTTGATCAGCTTCAATGATTATTTGTAGGCACACACGTTTACAGATATCAAAATCCTAAGTGAAGGCTGATTACCTTTTTTTTTAAAAAAAAAATAAACGAAAGCAGTTAGGTTGGTTTATATGTATGAGAAAGAATGCATGCTAAAGACACTAAAAAATACCTCTGAATGGAAAACGAAGCTACTGGCCATTAGCCTGGTGTCACTTCCAGTTACTTGTGAATATATATATTCCTAATACGAATAATTTGATTTACGTGTCCTGTGACCAATAAAGTATTCTCTTTTTGTTCCCCGGCAGATGTGATACTCAAGGCTGCACATGCAGGTGTTTGGGGGGCTGGCTCATTTGGGATGAGAAGAGGTGGTAGCCTGTAGCTTGACAGAGAAAGAGAAAAAAAATCTGAACAATGTGTTGAAAAAGACTACAGTCAGAGCTGCGCAGGACCAGCTGTTTTTTTCTAATTAGAATAACAAAAATAGCACATGCTAAAATGTTTTTTTCTCAAAAGCAATGAATGCTTTAGGAACTATAAGGAAAGAGCTCTAAAACCTATTTAAATGAAGGAATGTTTCAGGAGCCATATGGAGAAGAAAAAGAAATGGCGAAAGTAGAGAAATGTTTTATTTTTAGCTAGATCTGAAGCATTGCAATTCTTCGCCCAATGTTACATAGAAATTATCGTACTTTTAAACTTCCAAAAATGTCAGAGCTGATGCTGCCTATTGTATCACAGCTTAAACAAGATATTTTAAAATACTTCGTGCTTTTCAGTGATGCATTCCTTCCACATATTTTAAATTCCATTACGTGCCCTGTACATGCATTGAGATATATTACTTACGATATATCTGTGTTCCAGTAATGTACGATAGCTGCACATAATGAAGTATGTGACAAACACTCAAAACACACACTGTATCATCGGTCTTTTTTTCTTCTACTCTTTTAGCCCCCCGCCCCACACACACACTTTTCCTGAAGCACTGATGATTCAAAACTTTGAATACAGGAATAACATTTGTAACAGCTACGGCATTCTGGACATCTGCACTGTTAGAGTACTTTAGAATAAAGTCACATGGCCATAGGGAAATTTCACAGAATTAAAATCACAGTGACTTGCCAAGGTGTATAACTAGTTTGTTTTCAGCTGTGTTTCTCATGAATAATTACCAAGCAGGCATATCCTAAAGCTAGCACAAGCTGTCATTTCACCAGAAATATTCAATATTTAAAACAGAATTTAGAATTTTGAATTTCATAAATGAAAATAATTACAGCACAGGCAAAACAGCACAGTTCAAGTGCTGTCATGTACTTCTCGCCTTTCTACGAGGCCTCTCAGAATCAACATGTTAGAGTAATATTAAATTATTTTTACAACATAAAGAAAATGATGAAAGTGCAAAGGGAACTGCAAGTATTTTTTCCCTCCACAACGGATACTTTGCTAGCATTTTACTGACTATTCCTTTATCAAGCACAGAAAGAAAAAACACAGTACAATCCAGACACTTCCATTTGTTTCAGTCCAGTTTGATGAAAAAGGACGGGTGTATTCTTTTCCACCACCGTATACGTCAGCAAGAGCCAACTGTAGCGCAAAGCTGGACAGGAAGGATGAGAGGCAGGAATAAGATGAACGTGCAAGACATGGGATGCCCTTTACCTTGAAGCCTTCCTTAAACCCTTTACTATCCATGCAGGTCCATAACATGAAGCTCAGACCTATGCTGCATCCATGGGATACCACAGAAGTCTTTGGGGAATAACTACTCAGCCATCAGCGTCCCACCTCTCTTGCACACCCACAGCACAAGCAGAAGTAGCCGTGGCCAACAAATAGCCAGCTACGAGGGACTGGAGCCTCACGGCCCCACCAACAACCCTGTCTACTTCAAGATCAGTTGCCACGTCTCTGTTATGTCAGCAATATCAGGTCATGACCCTGGGTTTTCTGTTTTTGCATCCCAGAGGGGACAAAAAAAAGGGAGATTGTGAGCAAAGAGAAAAGCATGCTTGCCTTTCACACAAGGCTTAATATTGGCATATTATTACAATATTATGAGAATCTTTATTGGAGCTTGAATAATGCCCTGAAATAGATATTGTGCTGGTTAATAAATTACATTTTCAAATGAGAGAGATTTTATCACCAAAACATCTCATGATTAATTTCTAATGTGAAGCTTATGGCCCTAACTTAAAACATTTGATTTTGCATTTGTGTTCAAAGGTTGAGCACTTAGTAAAGTTTTTATAAGAAACTCGCTGAATTTTTTTTTCCCATATTGAAAAAAAAAACCCAACCCACTAACCTGTTAATCCACTATAACTTCATAACCTCAATTACAGCTCTTGAGATGAAGGTGATTAAAAATAAGTAATTTCCCCCCCTTTCAAAGAGCAGGTCATACCTTCCAAAGAAATTCTGTTTAAAAATTTTCAACGATACATTAATGGCAATAATTAGAATTGGTCAGAAATGTTCCATGAGACATATTTCCCATTTTCCAAACAGTTCTGTCTATAATACTTGGAGGTTTACCATCTCAAGTAGTACCACTGTAGTAAGTAGGGTTATTTCTGTAGGAAGTAAGAGGGGATAATATCAAACTATATGTGCTGTGATAAAAAGCTAATAAAACCCCCAGGGTATTAAAATTAGGAACACACAGCTTCCAAACCTAAGCATGGACCATGAGGCCAAACTTCTCCTCTAATAAAATATTTTTAAAATTAACAATTTGTATTAATCACCATTTTACTGAACTTGGCCCACTGCTAAGATTTGTGGCATACTATTTTCTAATATGCTTGATAAATTTACTGTTGTTGCTTGTGAGCAGGCCACGATCCATCTAAACACATCCCCAAATGACAAAATGAATCAATAAAGTAAGGGTGCCAGAGTGCAACAGGCACAGCTGCAACTCAGTATCTCAATTTTTCTGGATATGTTTAAGTCTCAAGCCTTAAGATCTAATTCTTCAGCTGATTACTCCCAAGATCAACTCAGCATTGCAAACATGTATGCTTATACATTCAGCATTCATTTTGTTAATATTCTTAAAAAATGAATCAACATTGTGCTTTTCTAACTAGTAGCCAATCAATAATCAAATACTACATTATTCACAAAAAGTTAAAAAAAAATTGAACAAAGATGAAACAAAGGAAATTGAAACACAAACAAAAATATGTGCAATTTAGACTATTTAATCCTACCAGTTACCAGAATGCATGTTTAATTCTAACCACAAAAACTATTCCAGACTGATGATATAGAAACCCTTCTCCAGTGATTGAATAGGTTTCCTTGTATTATTTGTCAAGCGCATTTTGGGTTAGTCTAAAAACACAGCAGCTGTAAACTGTTTAGGGAAGGAAAATTCCACAGGAGCCACCCACCATCAGGCCTGTTCAGATTCTTAGGCCTGATGATGAGATAAAATTTGAAATGAAATTATTTGTGCATTCAGCAGCATTATGACTCCTGCATTGAAATCTTTTTGTTTTCGTTTTGTTTTTTTTTGGGGTGGTTTTTTTTAAGTTATTTTCTGGCAACTAAATAAATTAATTGTTGCTGTGAAAAACAGTGTACCTTACTGTGATCCTAAAATCAGGAGAAAAATGAGAGAAACGTTCTCCCAAATCTTTCTTGTCCTCCCCGACTTTGTAATGGTTTTCCTTTTTTCCTGCAACACTTCTCCAAATTGTGTTTGTGGCTGATATTTCCTACCCTTTCTTCTTCCCGTGGGGAGCTGGAGCTCCACCTTCTACTCTTCCATTTGCAATCCATTTTAATAACTTCATCTTCTCCAACAAAAAAGAATTTTGCCATTGTCTTTAGGGGAACAAGAAGAGATTTTCAGTGAGCTAAGCTGTATAGGTTTTTGTCTCATTTTAATCAGGATGTTGGTTGCACAATTCAATACTGATTGTGTAATCAGAAAGCAAGTAGAAACAGAACGCAAATGAATTACTATGGAAAAATTGTCCTCATAATGGGGTCATGAAGCATAGAGATATACATTTATAATACTCTGTCAAATTACATTATGCAAGGAAATAAATTATGTTAAGAGAAAGTATGTTTTAATTACAAGCACAATACTTCTTCAAATTGGGGAAAAATTGCTAACCCCTTTTTTATTATTATTATATAAATTTAGCATCAATATGCACAGAGGTGCCTGTACAAGGTAGACATCCCCTGCTATTAAGGAGCGAGTGTGTGTGTGCACATGCAAAATACAGGACTGTGAGATTTTCCAATTATTATTTTTTCTGTAGCTTTTTCTGACCATCAATGTGTAAAATAGAGACCTAAATAGTAAGACAACAGTAGTTTCTTATCATGTACATGACAGCAGTTATACTGTGGTCTCACTAAGTGTGTTGCAGATACAGTAGATTATTTAAATCACAGAAAATAGAATACAGAATAAAAAGAGAAAGCATGAGGTTTGGGGGTTTTTTTTAGCCTTTCTTTTTTAATTTAAACAAACATTTGAGGAACAGCAACCTGGTGAGTAAAAGGATGTTTTTAGGATACACAATTCACCTTATAATTGCAAGTTAAGTTTGAATAGGTGCAGAAGCAAACACAAACATCATATAATCCATTATAAAGAATGGCATAATGTAACAGGTATTAGACATGCCTGTCTGTTAGATAAATTTAGAGATATTATAAATCTTTTAAAACCTTTTTGTTCCATAAATAAGTTTTGCTGCAAATCAAACAATAGTCACTCTAAGTGCTGAGTATAAAATAGAGACAACATTTTACTCTGCTACCTCAGCCTATACATGCAGTATTAAGCACAAAGCGGTAACTACAAAAAAAGAAGTCTCAGCTATAAGACCACTACCCAGGCTAAAGGTGTGTCCCTCCTCCCAGCCCCAGTTTTCTGTGATAACAGCAAGTAGCTTTGAAAATACACAGGAATAAGAAGCTTCGAATGTATTCAGCTTTCGCTTCAACGGACCTGTAAATACCCTCAGTACGAGGGTACATTCATAAGGAGGAAGAAAACACACAGGAAAGGGGGAGTTTGGTCATGTAATTCTCTAAATAAAATTTAATTTTACTTAGTAAACTCTTTCTTAAAAAAATAAAAAAAAAAAAAAATCATTCCCAGCTTTCAGATGCGTACCCTATTCACCCAAAGGTTTTCTGGATACACTAAAACATCTTTCTTACCACAAGGTGGCATCTTCTTATTTTTATATAAAACATCTGAATATTTACATAATTTGAATAATTTTCTACACCTGAATGTTTCTATTTTTTTTATGAGAGCCATTTAACATCTGTGCAGATACCTAGCAATGATGTTAGACTTCACCTCACAAATGCTCATAGAAGTATCTGCTGCTGCTGTTCATATACCTTTTTACAGACCCTACATACATACTGAATGCCTTCACTAAACAACACGCTGACAAGATGTATAGAAACACACAAATACTCCTTTCAAATTCCGGGGCAACCCAAATTAAGAATTTACAACACATGTTAAAAACTCTGAGCTTTCTCCCAAAACACCTATTGAAAAAGTACATTACTGGAGTAATCTGACCAGTTTCTCAGCATGCAGATATTTTAAAATCTAAGACAGAAATCCACTAAAGCCAGGGAACTTTACACTCCACACTCTATACACATAACTCAAACCAATTCTACAAACAGAGAAAAATGCATAAAAAGCATCAGCAGGGTTTTTTTAAATCTGCCCAGATCACTACTAATATAACCCATATGAGAAGTAAAAAGGGAAAGGTTTAAAGTCTCTCTCTCTAATAACTTCCATTTTGCACAGTTATTCGTCTCCTTCCGAAGGTGAAGATTTTCATCTAATCAGAAGAGTATAATGTCTACTATGTTCAATTTAACACAACTGGAAATTACTACATAAGCAAGAAATCAGAAGACTGAGTTCCCATGGCAGAACTTGATCCCCCCTGCTATTACGTTGTTTTAAAAAGCAAAAAGAAAAAAAGAGATTTAAAAAAAAGACTACAACTTCATTAGATATGATTCTAGGTCTGCTGATTCAACTGCAAGACTGCTATTGACTTCAACAGGTTACAGACTCAGGCTCCTGCTCCGTAATTAAGAGAAGTTTAACTAGCACGGTACACCACAAACTGAGGGAAATTTTATGCCAACACTTTCTGAGGGAGAAATTCAAATTTAATGCTTTTGAAATGTTTCAGAAATTCTTCTCTGCTCCTCGCACTGGTCCTAACTATGAAATTGTATCTCACAAACTAATTTTTTTCTAAGTTAATGGGCTTTTCTTTATCTTTTCAAAGAAAACAGGTTTGGTTTCTTAATTTGAAACAATTTACTTCAGAATTTAGCTCGAAGAGATTTTGATTTTAAAGGCTTGATTCTGAATTTAAGGTTTTTGAGTCAAAGGGGAGAATTTTCTTCTGTACAGTCAGTCGTTTTGGATCTAGGTGCAGTAATTCAGAATAGTGTACCATTGTAGAAGAGCACAAGAATACTTCTAAACCTGATTTTTCCACGCCCCTCTAAACAAGATAGTAGATACATATTTTTGATTTCCATATAATTTCTTCTCAACAAGAAGCAAAATGTCATACTGTTTATCCTACATAATCTAAAAACATGGCTGCGGTTTTGTTAAAACAGTTTGTGCTTTCAGGTTCCTCTGTGTCCCAACTGAGAGAACAACACAGAGAGATGGATGTGCAGTCCTGATCTGCTCAGCTATAAATGAGTAACTTCACTTGAGAGCTGAACTACATATCAGTTTAAAAGCAGTGAGACGAGAAAGTAATCGTCTGCAAATACAAATGAAGCAATAGGTCTAGCCATTACGTTTACTCCCAATTATTCGCAGCTGCAAAAACATACAGACAATATTTTTCACATACAAAATTGCATTTCTGGCCCCAGACAAAAATCAGTTCCTATCTCTTATCTACTCTTCTGGTAGAGCTTTCAGAAACCATGTATTAGAGCAGAAATCTTCTAACTGAACTAATGTCTAGCAGACCATCTGCAAATAAAATTATTTCCAAAATTATTCAGTAAGGCCACATCACTTTAAAGGGATAGGTATGATTACCACTTCTAGTGTTACCTGAAAACTGAAAATAAATCTAAAAACGACTCTCGCATGCACAAGTAACCAGATGCTTATACTAACGTACTACGAATGACACAGCTCCACCACAAGTACAAAACAACATGTCAAACCGGTAGAAGACTTTCAAGTTTGAATTTTTAATTTTAAAATTTTAGAAGGGTTTTGCTTCGATGAACTATTCTGTAAAAATTACTTAGTTTTGATTTAATGGCAAGTAGCTAAGAATAAAAACAATGGCCCCAAAATAATCTTCTGCTGTAGTTCCTTTTTTTGTGTGCTGTTTGTTTTTAATTCTCAGGTGTCCGCACCTAAGCATTACTCTATTTCTATGGAAGGACCTGTTTTTATGGAGTAAGGGATTCCCTTAGGGCCAAGTGCAGCATTTTGTACGGTCTGGTGAGAGATGTAAAAACCTTTCTGCCACCCCTAATCCTTCCAGGAAGGGGCTCTCAATCTCTCCTTGGGCCTCCTGATGGCATTAGAGAGCCAGGGGTAGGGGGCCAGAGGTCACACTGCTGCTGCCCTCAGCAAAGGTGCCCCCCTCTTAGTCCAAAAGCAGAAAAATACAGGTAGACATAGGGTAGTGATCACTGAGATTGGGCTAAAAGCTCTGAATGCTTTCAGATCTCATAAGTCCCCCATATTTGCCTCTGAACAAAGGCAAATTTGATCAGTGTTCAAAGCACCCGGTCCAAATATGCAACAGCTCCAATAAAATATAAACACGCACCACCGTGTCCTTAGTGTACGTATCTAGGTGCACATCCATATCTACATGTACTACATAGAATACTTAATCTTCAAGTATATTTATAAATGTGACTCACGTTCTATGCAATGTCACCAAGCAATTCTCTAGACATTTGGAGCCAAAAAATCAAGGAGACAGGAACTGTTTAACAGAAAAAGGTGTCAATGAGCCCACCTTCGCTAGTTCCAGATGCTACTTTAGAGCATCTCCACTGGCCAGTAGCTGAAGCTCTGGCCTAACACAGGAGACATTGGCATGAAGTCCAATTTCACCTTACTGAACACGATCTTACTAGTAACTTTCTTCATAAAATGCCTTGATTTGTGTGCAGCACATATAAACTAAACACACTGCCAAGGTATTTGTAGTATGGGATATGACATCACTGAGGACAGTACCTAGGTCATGGTACACTTCAGTCGTTTCTGTGCTATTAGCTAATGCTTAGTAATAACAATACTAACCACAAAATAACTTAAGGGCAAAATCCTCTGTGCTGAAGTGAAAAGGAGGACTACTGCTGTGGGGGTGAAATCTTGGCCTCACTCAGACCCACAGGATTACACTGGCCTACCAGAGAAACAATGTGATAATTCAAATAAGCATTAAACTCCTCTTCTATATTTTACTCTCACACTAGATAGATTAATGTGGTTCAATAAATTGTGCTTAGAAACTGGTGAATGCCCCACAGAACACACATATACTGTAAACACAATAGAAAATATTTTTTGGTCCTCACATATCACTTACCTTGACTGTTCTGCATCTGAGGTTCTTCCCTAAGCAGCACAACCACCACTCAAATGATACCTGGTCCAGCAGCATCTCTGCCGTAGCTGCCATCGTCACATCTCTTCCATATTATCTTAAGCTCTCCTTATATTAGAATATAACAATCTATATTAAAAGCCCCGATACTATTACCAGTTACCATGGCTCATATGCATGATACTGCTATTATTCCACGTTACAAAGCAGTACTGAAGGAATTCAAAATCTCAGTATAGTTGGTATTAGTAGATGACTTTTCCATAGCAGCTATTTCAAGTTACCTCTCCATGAATTGCAGGAGAGCTATCAATAATTTCCAGCTAAACGAACACATTTTGCCTCAGAAGTAGAGTTCTTCCACGTGTTAGAATAAGAAAATGAAAAGCAGATAGCCTATTTTGGTATCTTATGGGCTACTCTGTTATTCTAATTAATAAATGGAGCAGACAGCCTACATCTCCTTATAGTTTAGTTTACATTTCTTTTAATTTATCAATGCAAAATAATTTAGCAGAGAGTCATTAATTGAATTTCTTCTGAGAGAGAAGCATTATTAGATATGTTAAATCTCAACAACATTGCTTCAAAACAGCTGTAGCCATGGATTTTTTAAGCTTTAATTGAACATCTGTGCACTTTAATTAATTTAAACAAAATGCAAAGGAAAAAATAAAAGCAACAGTAGGTACCATGAATTTAACAAATTAATTTTAGTTTTCCAAACTGCCTCAAATAATGACTGTTCTACATATACATCAGGTTGCAAGCAGCAGCATTAACTACTACAAGTTCACTATAGATTTCCAAATATGATGCAATTTGATTTCCTAAGATAGGTGCAATGTATGAAAACCAATATTTGCACATGTATTCTACAGCGTTCTGTTCGTCTCCTCAGTCAAGGCCAGCTTTACCAGATGTTATTTATCATATGGCTACACTGCACAAGGGGAAGCTGATGCACCTAGATGACACTTGCAGCAGTCAGGTAAGCTGCCTAAAGTGTCCAAGAAAAGCGATGAAGAAAGTATTGCCTTTAGTCCTGTGGCCATCAGGAGATGAAGCGCCCAGTTCAAGGCAGCAGGAAGGCCTCCAGCCTGGACCAGAAGTTTTTCAGAACCTAATTCCTAGCCACAGTAACCCAGTCAGCCTCTTGAAAGCTGAATATAATTTTCTCTTTTAAAGTTTGAGAGAAGAAAGTGATGTTTCTTTTTCCCCCAAAAGCTCGAGTGCCAAGAACTCTCCTGTCATGGTTTCAGCTGGGATGGGGTTGACTTTCTTATTAGCAGCTGGTATAGCGCTGTTTGGTGTTTGGGGTGGGAATACTGTGATAGCGTACTAATGTTTTTGGGTTTTGCTAAGCAGTCAAGGCCTTTTCTACTCCTCACACCACCCCACCAGCAAGTAGGCTGGGAGTACACAAAAAATTGGGAGGAGACACAGCCGGGACAGCTGACCCCAACTGACCAAAGGGATATTCCATACCATATGATGTCGTGCTCAGTATATAAAAAGTTGGGGGAAGAAGAAGGAAGGGGAGGGACGTCCAGAGTTACGGCATTTGTCTTCAAGTAATGGTTACGCATGATGGAGCCCTGCTTTCCTGGAGATGGCTGAACACCTGCCTGCCAATGGGGAGCAGTGAATGAATTCCTTGTTTTGCTTTGCTTACATGCGCAGCTTTTACTTTACTTATTAAGCTGTCTTTCTCTCTTTATCTCAACCCACAAATTTTCTCACTTTTACTCTTCTGATTCTCTTCCCCATCCCACCATGGGGTGAATGAGTGAGCAGCTGCATGATCCTAGTTGCTGCTTGGGGTTAAACCATGACATCTCCACAAAGATGTTCTCCTCAGTAGGAAGGCATTCACTCTCACCTTGAGCACCCTTGAACCAGCTTTTACAGCAGGGATGAGAAACGCCCTGCACATCCTGCCTGGAGGAATGCTTTGAGCATGGGGCCAGTACACGGGAAGTGCACAACACAGCCCCTCCACAGGCACTTTTGAAGAGACTGAGCCCCGTTGATGTAGATGCCCTATACTAGCAGAGGACCTCAGGCACAGGATACCAAGCAGGCAAGTATATATTGCAGATATGCAATATATGTCCATGAATCAAGCATTTTTGTTCTGTCTTTCAGACATTACTGTACTCAGCCCTTTCTGTTAACCACTTGATGACAGCCTTCGTTCTAGATGTAGTTTCTAAGAATCAATGACTTTACCAGCTCTGAGTCATGGCTTTGGAAGCCCCCACATCTCGTATTTATAGAGCTACTAACTGCTGCTCTCTGAACCATGCCCATGTGAAAAAAGGCCTAACTGACCAGAATTTTATTCACTGACATTTCTACATTCAAGGTGGCTATTACCTTAGAGCTAATGATCCACCAAAATACACAGACAACTACCACGATGGAGCTCATACTCTGTAAAACACAAAACTAGAACTCGCGTCCATACTGTCAGAAGTACTGTAGCTATAAGCCCCAAGTGATATGGTGCAAGACATACTTGCCCTGATATAACTACCATCCACAATTGGGATCATACCATTTAAGTCTATCCCGAGAAAAAAACAGGATCATTTTCTGACAAAATGATATGAATTGAGTGAAGATGAGGCTTCTGATTCTTTTCAGATTTCTTGTAACAGCTACTTGCCCAAGGGATGACACTCACTACCCAGCTTTAAAAACTAAGCTTTGAAGAACCTTGTGTCCCATACCTAGAGTAAAGGTAGAAGTAACATGTAGGAACCAAATAACTTATTTCATAGTACTCTTATTTACATTCCCCCCCCCAAAGGTATATCATACTTCATACTTCACTAAAGCATTATTGTTTGTTTCTCTGTAAAACATTCCAGCTACTACTCCAAATTAAAGAAAAAAAGCTGCCAAGACAAAACACGTTTTAAGATGGATTCAAGGATGGAATACCGTAATTCAAAAGGTCTCTTGTGGAATCAGACAATTATAACTAATAGAGAATATTTTGAAATACTTTTTACAGTCTTAGGACTATTAATGTCATGTTCAAATCACTCCGAGGCTGTTTTGGTTTTTTGTTGTTGTTGTTGTACTGTTCATGGGGATACAATGACTCATTGGCACATTTCCAGCACAAGATGCATTTGAATAATACATGGCATGCCCTTTAGCTAGCATCATAATGCCAGATTTAAAACAAGGTAAGAAGTTTCTCCATATACACTCCCAGCGTTCAGCTGCTCATAATCTATAGCGTTAACAATTTATCATCAAACCCAGAGACTTGCTGCCAACTTATCAAAGTGGCCACTGGATGCATATGATCTAGTCTGAGCATCTGGCTCTTCACTGTTCCTGACATTAGCACAGACAACAGAATCAGTGGACTATTGAATGCAATTACAGTAAGCGAGACAGACAATAAAGATTGATAGCGCCTTCTCTTTTTATCACATACAAAACTAGTGGGGGTTAAAGCTTTGCCTTGAGCTGCCTTCATTTAACAATGATTGAAAATATGCAATTGTGATGGTAAAACACTGCAGCCTGTACCACTTCATTTACTGGACACATTATCAAATTAAATGAAAAGTGAACTGCCAAAAGCAACAGTTATTATATATTAATGATGAATATTTACTTAGCATTGTTCACAAATCATACAGAGAACAGAATCCTTCTTGTTATCTTTTTTGCAGGCTACAGATGAGTAGTTTAACATTTCTATGTTTACGTTAAATCTTCTGTCTACAAATCTCTAAATACAGACACGTGCGATTGGTTTTGTGACTATCCGTGTGGTTACAAATGCGTAATTAATAAAATGCTCCAGTAGTAAGTGAATCCTAATTGCTGCAGGGATTCGTTACCTCAAATCACAGTTGGTATTCTTGAAAGTACTTAACTACCCAAAGAAACTAAAGAAAATTAGTATTTTGTTTCCAGCAGGCTTTACATCATGGGTCACATGGTGTGCAACAACTTTTAACAAATGCAATATGCAGAAGCAGCCAACGCAGCGGATTTATTGCAATACATCTATTGTACAGAATTTCAGACCGGTTACTGGTCTTTGGTTACTGCATACTGGATGAGCTAAAGTACGTGGTACATTGGAACTACACAGATAAGAAAGTAGAGTTATGCAAATAACAACTATGCAAGTAATTGATTGTTTTGCTTAAAACTTTAACTCCTTCTTTTACAGAAGCCATGCTAACAACAACATTTTTTCCTCAAATTACAGCCAAATCATCCTCCAATGTATGGTGACACTCTAACTACTGAATGACAGAGCTGATAACTTTTTGGTGGTTGTGGCCTAGTTTGTACTGGTTATTTTAATAGATAAAACAAGGAATTTCTTTATCTGAGCATCATGTAGGAACTGATAGCACAGAGAAATTAAATTAAGAAAAAACTGTCTTTTCCACGGGCTCAAAATTAAACAATACAATAACTACACTGTGAATTTTAGATCAACTGCCATAAAGTAGTAGTTGGACAACATGTGGTCCTGGTGCTGCCTTGGTTTGGGGTTACATCTACAACAAATGCAAACATATGGTCCTTGTCACGCAATGATATCCATGCAGGCATATTTTTGCCTGTGTGAAGAGCTCTGCTTGCTTCACAAAAGCTCTTGATGCAGGTACTAGTCTCCGTCCAAGTGGCATGCTGAGGTACCTGAGACCAAATGACTAAACTGAGAAGTTTAAATAAAAACAGGCATTTGCTTTTTCCCCTCCACACAGCCCTGGGTAGTAAAATGAAGTCATTCACAGGACGCTCACTAGTCCACATGAAATGTATCCTCCAAACTTTTCTTCTTTTTTTAAGCAAACTGATTATAATCCAGGAATTTGATTTCTACAAATTGTTGATATAAAGGCACTGTGAGCTAAACAATCCAAAAGAAGAAAATTGAGGGAAAAAGTTTGGCTTTCTGGCTATATGCTGGCTTATAAACCATAAAAGTGACAAACACACAAATATGCCACAATGGAAAACTATGTGCTGATCCCACGCAATAAATTGAAAAAGCAACATGCTGTATGGTACTGTTTAACAATAGTGCAAAAATAACTGTAGGAAACTCTGGCTAAGATGGCCCACAGACAGTTTTGGAAGGGATGATGCATCAATAGAAAATCTACAAGTAGAACAAATGAATTATCTTAAGCCTACTGAAAACAGGAAACCAAGAACACTTCTATTTTCAAGTGACATTTATTATCACTCTCCCCCCTTTTTAAGCAGACAACATAGCTAAATTTAACCAAATATTTTTCAAGAAACAGATCCATTTTATTATGTTCACATTTACTTGCTGGAAATACCAAGAGAAACATTAAGTAGATTTTTTTTCTCCATCTAAGCCACTTTTTCCACTTGAATTTCCATATAAAGAAACAATAATCTGTTCCACAAAGCAATAGAACTATTGAAGCTTGGTTTTCTATGATAACTTTTTGTCTTCTCATGCCACCTCATTACCTTTATTATGTAAAGGACAGCAACGAGTGCTGTGGTTTGTCCTGAGCTTTGCACACATTGACTGGGCAGCAGGTTGCTGCCAACAGAGAGGAAAGGTACCAAATGAGTCCTGTCCAACTTTTTCTCAGTGAGATACTTATGAGGCATCTGTGCCATATCCAGACATCAGTAATTACGCAACTCATAAAAGACAATTACTTTGAAACCTTGATCTCCTTTGCAAACAGGTTTACAAATGCTAAAGTCACTGCAGGGAGAAGACGTACAGACCAATGGGGTCAACCTCACATCCTTAGAAAACTAGACTAGGTGTGAAGTGCAATCAGGAAAGGAGTAAACTGAATGCCTTCACAGGAGGCTAGAACATTCCCCTTGAATTTTATTTCAGAAATGAGGAAAAAATTGCAGCAAACTGACAGTCACAGGAAAAAACCACCACCAAACAAAACAAAAGAAAAAGTTAAAAATCCTGTCCTTGATATGACTCAAGTCTGAGATGAGTCAACAGCTCTGCTCATCAGTTAGAGAAAGGCACAGTACCAGCCCCGCACCATGAATGTATGGCACATTTTTGGAGATAAGCAATTGCATCGCAGTTACAGGAACCAACAAATGTAGATATAGATAGATAAAGTGAATATAGATTCTGACTTTCACACCCTTTAGTTTGCAGTGTATTTCAGTAAAGATATTGTCCAGCTGCATCGTATTTCAAGAGGAGAGGAAGAACCAAGTCAGACATATACCAGAGTGACTGGAGTGGAGAAATTCCGTTGTTTAAGATCTTCTCTGAACAGAAGAGTGATCAAGCTTATTTTTTTTCTCTCTCATTCTGCCATTTCTATTGTGTCAAACAAAAATAAAAAGAGAGCCACCAAACCCAAGAATGAAGTCTCACTCAGTTTCCTCAAAGACTGCCAAGAGAAGCACCAATTCCCAAGCCACCCTTCTGCACACAAGTGTTCCCATGAACTTAGAGTGTGCTCTTTTCTCCAGAAAAGGAAGGTACGTTATAGCCAAAATCTAAGAGCGTGGAATGACATACTGCCACCATGTGCTTCCCCACATTAGAGCTTGGTAACATCAGCAAGTATATGTGAATTTTAGTACCTCTATCAATAAGCAAATATTTGCTAATTAATTTTAAAATATTGCCATATGACACATGGAGTAAGTCACACAGCCAAAATACTAACTGAAAAATGGAACAAGAAAATATTCCAGTATATATTCCAGACCGCTCTAGATCTTAAACCTACTGATTTAAGCACAAAAAGGCGGAACTCAATGCTCTCGAATCCCCTTCTGAACTCTGACACAGACCTTTGCTGTGGCATCAGACAAGAAACCGAACACCTTGTCTGCATCTGCAAGCCTACCCAAACAATGCTGTAATTTATTCATCCTTTAAAATAAATCACAGATAATAATCCTTTATCCACAAATATCTCTAGTTTGGGGAAAAGAGCTTGTTTCAGCCAGTTTGTCAGAGGCATGAAATAGGCAATATCATGCAAGATGAGAAATCTGAAAATAATATTTAATGCAGAATGGAAAAACTGCTGTTATATAACATAAAAAGTCCAATGTAGTCATGCCTTAATATTTTCCAAAAAGCTAAATCATGTTATTCTGAGAATACCTTTAGCATCATACCCTCTTGATCAAAGACTGATTTAGTTTCTTGTGATGTCACAATAAGAAAAATCTCCTTGGTATGGAATATGCAAAATATAAACTTCTTAAATTCTGAAACAGATTTTTCTCATCACCTACTTCATTTAAAAACAGTTTATTTAAAAACAGTTAACTAAGACTTTTACACAAATTTTTATAAAATGAAGCCTCAAAGATACTATCACTTCTAGTGCCATTACATGTTATGTATTAGTTCTTTGTATTTCAGAGGTTTAATCAGTACACATAAAGCTAAACATGTGTCCAGTTATTTTGCAGGGTTACAGCCCATGTTAAACAAGTCCTAGAGAAAAGGACACAGATAAGGTTTGGGGTGTCCTGACAGTACACCTCCGAGACCAAAAAGGAGAATTGTTCATAGTGATAAGAACTTGATGGCTATATAGAGGGTGACTTGATCACAACAAAATCCAATGAAGGATATCTGTTCACTTAACCTCACACCTCATCAAGGGACTTTTTTATTTGCTTGTTTCTGCTATGACTCTCAGGTGCCCATTGATCTAAATTATGGCCACACATGTAATTTTGCAAGCATGATGAAGCATCTTCAAAAGTTAATGACAGCTGCACTGGGCTGCTTCATCAGAGGCAAAAATGTAAACGTTCTGTTTCATGGTGGTAGTGAATCACATCGTGCCCTTAGCGAGGGTCCAGAGCGGAGACATGCAAAACTCTCTGAAGGTACTTTGAGAGGCGCATGGTTTTGTAGACATCCTCCAAATCCCATTGGGAAAGACTGAAAATGCCCAGAGATCAGAATTTTCCTCTCTTTACTGACTGCAGAGGAAGCCCAGCACAACTTACGTCCTACGTTAGGCACCTTGAACAATGACTTAAAGCCAAGAAGATGTGTCAAGACCCTACAAGAGAACCTAGCAAACACGCACAGGTCTTTGGCAGCCTTCCCACATGAGCTGGAGTAAAGTACTTGGGCTGTCTGTGTTTCAATTCCATGTGTGTGAAAAAAGGACAGCGTTACTGCCCCAACCCACAAGGGCACAATAAACACATTAATGATTATTATGCCCTCTGAAAATATGGTAATGAAGGTTGTAAGTATAAGCACCATCATTAGAAATGTTTCTATGCATTTATTTTCACTTAACAGCTTCCTCTGTTTTGCAGAGCTTCCTTACGCAGGGATCTTGCAGCAGAACTTGGAGGGACCCTCAACCCATGCCCACCAGAGGTTTTAGAGCGTTTGTGAGAAAGGGCTCAGCTGATGCACCTCCATAGTAACACAGATGTGATTCTGCTTGGCTGGAGCAATCCCCACTTGGCTGATGTCCGCAGAGGATGATGACAGATGCTTCTGGTTTTATTTCTTTAATTATGTTTCACATGCACCGTAATTTCTTAGAGTCTCCTCAACTGCCACATTCCATTATCACCTCCATTCCCTGACAGCTCCCCTTGGTACAACAAATACAACTTTAAGGGAAGACACAAGAGACACCAACCCCAGTGTGCAAAAGCCTTCTGTAACAACCCTGTAGCGCACCCTGCTCAGCTTCAGCAGACGGGTGTGCCAAGCAGGAAGGCAGAGTCTGCTCTCCAGCCCCAGAAAACAACTCCGTAAAAGCCTTACAACCATGCCATTTTCCATCTCACTTTTCCTCCACCATTTCACATAAGGGAGAACGCTGTACCACAGTGACATCACTTTTTCTCATTAGGCACTTAAAAGCAAAAAGACTACAACTAAAATCCTCTATAAAGGATATTTTTAGTTAACTCTGAGATAGAGCAGGGAGATACAAATGCACCCCCCATCCTGAGAACCCCTTCTCTGCCTTCACCCTAGAGCTGAAAATCACAGTATTTGACACAGGGTGCATAAAGAGCTTCAAGTTGTAGAACGCATTGACAAGAAAGTGAGAAAGACATGGAAAATGGCAAATATTGGACTAGTCAGGACTACAAGATCAGGCATATAAAACTCTCGTGAAAAATAATTGGTTTACAGCTAAAAGCACAAACAGAGGAAACCTTGACTGGGGGCAAAACAATAACATGAGCATTACCTTAGAAATTCACAGCCTAGTCATTCATTTGAAAGATCTCTTCAAAGCAGCTGGTTCAGACTCTGGAAATCAAAATAATAATAAAAATATAATTAAGACAAATACATTTATTATGAAGATAATTCCAGAACATCTTATAATAAGAGGCAATAAAAATATAATCTTCCACTACATGTAGCCCTATGAGTTGCTCAAGAAAACACGACAGATCTGTAGTAAGGACACGTGGGCATTTGGAGAACCCTAACTTGTTTAGCAAATACGTTAGCAGAGGTGCACGGTTACTTTACCAGGAGATAATTGCTTCTCTCCCCCTCCCCCTTCCCTAAATATGATAAAAAAGAAATTATTTTAAAATTAAAGGCATTTAGAGTAATAGACCTCTACATGCATAATATTTATTTATTCTTTTATCATCCATAGTTTATGGCGTTGTTTGGTTTTTGGCGTGCTTTTTTTTTTTTCCTCCTGCAGTTTAGATAGTATTAGACTTACACTGATCTCATCAATAAGAAATGAATTTTGGTAACTTTCAAAACCAATATATTATTTTTCCTTTTATTTGTAGTGAGTTTTTCTTCTCTCAGTGGTATTACTGCAATAAGTCAGTCATTATTTCTTTATGTTTTCCCTCCTTTCTTTAGTATTTCATTTCCCTTTACAGCACATCTCGTGATCACAAAGAAAACAGAGACACTTATTTCTTTTAACAGTTGAAATTGCTGCAAGTGATTTAACTGTCATTTAATCTGATTCCTCTCTTCTGTCTGTGGAGAAATATGTTTAATGTACTGGAAATTATGTTAATAAGAAAAAGCATTATCTCATTTAATGAAATAAATATACAAATATTTCAAAATAAAATAAAGAGGCAATCTTCACTGAGGAAAAAATGTCTCTTATGGTTTGCATAAAATAAACAAATGAGAAAAATTAATGAATACATTGAAATATACTGACAAAAATTATGCCTAAACTCAAAAGGGAAAAAATAAGAGAGAAGGTGCCTGAATTGCGTCTCACCTAATCAAATGCTTTTTGAGAAAATACAGAAGTAAGCTTAAAGGATCAGAGCACAAATTATTTTTTTAAATTATTTTATTACCCTAGGCTAAACCTTTTTCCCCTCCTTTAAAAAGCCATCGGTTTTCCTGCATTTTTTGGTTTTGTTTTCTTCAGTCGGCATTGAAATAATATTTATTGTTTAATGACTGCAATTGCTTTATCCTTTAATTATCTTTGATCCTTTGCCACAAAACATATTTAATTTATGGCAAAGAACGTCGAACCCCTCTGATTTAGTTAATCGTAACAGTCAATAACTCTATCTCTAAGCTTTTACATTATGAAGTACGTAACTAGCATGCACTAAGGTTAAACAAATATTGTTAGTGGTGAGAGAAAAACTTGTAGCAATTATGTAATAAAAGCATGACCACTGCAACAGAAACACATAATTAGCGATTTAATTACAGACATCAAAACAAACTAAAGATGTCAATAAAAAAAAAATCTTCTGTGACAAACTGATTTCATTTCCCTGTTCTGCAATTCTAGATCTTAATGTATTTCTTTATGTTTTCTTGTTTTCCAGAAATACACAGTGCAAAACAAAACAAAACAAAAAAAAGATATTCAGTGTCATCTGGTCGGGTGCAACTGTGGCACAAAATCCTGGGTTTACTTTCTCAGTGGCAGGAATTAGTGCCTTAAATCTGTCCAACAGTGGATCTTTTTTAAACTCCCCTTCAAAAAGAACCAGCAGCAATGAGTATGCTGTGTTGCAAATTCATTTGGGGAGTTTCAGTCGTTTGTGTCACATACCTTCTCAAGGCATTTTCTAAGTGCACTCGTTTCTCTCTTTGATTCCCCTCTCCTTACAAAGTGCTATGGATCATAACAACTGCAGCTCAGTCACTTCTGCTACCAAGAATAACTACCAAGAGCAAGATGTGTAAAGATCTCAAGTTCCTTTCTTACTTGAAATACATAGTTTTACTTTCCTACAGTTCTTTCAGTTTATAGACTTGAGAATCTGAATTTGAGCAGGACAGAAGCTATGCAGGGAATGTTTTGGGTTAGTATTAAATAGGACGCCTTTTTATTTTAAAAAGCATCTAAAAATCCTGTGAAATTCTAAATCCACTGAAGTCAGTAAGAGAACTCCCACCAGCTTCAATGGGGATTTCAACCTGTGTTTCCAGAGGCTCTCTTATTCCCAGTCAACTTCTTTTAGAGTTTTAAGACATTCTTTTCCCCCTGAAATATGCATGGGGCAAAACACAAATCTAGATACACCACTCCTTACAGAAATATTCCATCTTGAGGTCCTACACCTGATTCATCTTGATGGGATGCTTAAGCTGCTTGTAATACAAAGCATACAGAAAGTGGTTGCTCTGAAGCGTACATTATAATTCGCATAAAACATGTAATCCATTTAAACAAATTTAGAATCACTATTTTTTAAATATATATACAAAACCAGACACTGTACAAATACCAGGATTTGTTTTTAATGATGTACTTTCTTTTTTCTGTTAAATTTCAATTCTTCGGAAAATATTCCCTACAGCTTTTGTGATCAGGGTTTACAGAAATATTCAGGAGAGGATAAGCCTATATGTTCACCGCTTTATTTTTCTAATTCAAGGTTTACAGGGCATTTAAAAACAAAAACCTAAACCCCACTGTATTTCTCTTATAACTAGAGTGAAGAACTATCGGCAGTAGAAATGAATTAGGAAATTACTCTCCCGCCGTGAAAAAGCATTACACTGTTAACATGCAGATATGCACTCAAAAAAACCCCACTAATTCAATAAGATGACAAAGTAGGAGGTTTACTATAAAACCCTCTCCACTTCAGTAATGTGAAAGTCAATAACTGACAGCAACAACTTGCCTTACAAAGACGCAATGCACCTTGAGAACCCAAACACAAAATGCAGAGATGATCTTTGATTTGCAGTGTGTCTCACCATGCCCCGATTTAATAGCGCTAAATCACTCCACTTCACTGACACAAGGGTTGGAAGTATCCATGAACCTGCTCTAGAGGGGCTTCCCGAGTTAAACCTTCAAAACAAGACAGAGTCCCCACCCTGAAAACGCCTATTCAAAGAGTTTGCCCCGTGCTGGAAAGAGCAGGTCAGCAAATGGCACTTTGCAGACTGGGGGCAGCCCAGCGAGGGCGTGTTTCAGACCACCTCCAGGTCCTGCCCGCACCATGCCAAAAGCGGCTCCACTCTCCAAAGTGCTCTGGATCACACTGACAAACTTGTCTAGTTAAAAAGTTACAACAATCCCATATATTCCTGCCGTAACAATACTTAAGGGAGCTGGAAGTACTGACATTTTTTATTCCAATGGCATTTGAGTGATCAAAAGACTATTGACATGAGCAAACTGTCTTGTCAAGTTACAAAGAAAGAAACCCCAAAATCTCTTTTAAAAAAAGGCATCTGTTTTTGAGCAGAGCACTTTAAACTTGCATCTAAAAATATCTGCAAGCTCTGCCTGACATAAACCTGAATTTTTTCCCATTCAAAATTTTGAAAGACATCCTTTTTACAAAAGGATACTTCTAAAGCGAAAGCATTATTTTTTAAAGCAAAACCAAGTAAATCAAAGTTCCTAAAATCAACACCTCTTTTCTGTTTTTCTTTTGTCTTTTTTGTCTTTTTTTTATTCACAGCTTTGTCTCTTTTCCAATTTCTGCTTCTATTCTTAATAGGAAAACAAAGCGGTAGAAGGAAAGAGCAAACCTGCTTAAGGTGGTATTCAGCAATAAATCGGAGTACAAGGAAATTTTTTCACTGAACACACTTAATATACTGAATTTCAGCCATCTTGCACGTTAAGCTTTTCTCGGTTTAAGGCTAAATATGGATGGAATCAAGCCCAGGACTTATCCCTTACATCTGCAGAGGAAATCTACAAATATAGCCCTTCTCTGCCCGTGCTGTGAATGAAAATAAAATCTCCCCTTGGTGGGTACAGCTTCCACTGTCTTTTAGGTTCCATAAACTTGTCAAGAAAAAGGATGGCACAGACAGATCTTCACGACCACATCTCCAACTCCGCTCATCTTTCAGCCCGTCACACTCCCCTTGCAGTCTAGAAGACAGCGATGCCGTGAAAGCAGATGTCTATACGCGGTCTGAAAACCTTCCCACGCAGAGAAGAGAGCTCCTACTCCTCTGCGGACAGCCCAGCTGGAATCACGAGGGAGCATTTGCCACTACACCACTTCTGCGGCAAGTCACCAATCACACCCGCAATGTATGGATATTTTCTTTAACACCGGTGGCAATACGGACCACGACCACACAGATTTAAAGCTTTGTGCCTGTTGCCAGACCTGAAGATGAACCTGCCGGTTTGTCTTGCAGTATGTGTAAGCACAGTTAGTCGCTTCAGTTACTCTTTCAGACCTTTTGGCTCCTGTAGATTGAACACACTACTGCAACACAGTCTGCGACATCAATACAGAGACTGAAAGCTAAAAGTAAAAAGCTAATAGTATCTTATGTACTTCTGAAGTTTCTCCTGCCTCTTTCATGTAATTCCTTTAGCCTTTTATCAGTCTTTTAAAACATATTTGAATTTATTTGATTTTCACATTTTCTCCCTCTGTTCCTCTAATGAAAAGAATTAATTTATATACCTTTGAAGAGAGCTCTCTGCTTTCCCACAATGCAATAGGCCATTTTTTCCTCAAAATGGGAGTCATAATTTGCAAGCCTGAACCTCGGTAACATGCACAAATACTGAATCTAGAAAATCAAGTAGGTGCTTGAAACCAGAAAATGGAAATGCATCTGTTTGAGCAGAAATGCAGAATTTGAATACCAAACTGTGAACACTGTACTTCCTCACCAACGTTTCTTTTTTTTAGTATTCCTAATTCTTGAAGTACACATTTTTGCAAACCACATTGTATTGCTTCCTTCTGCTCTACAGAAATATATCATTAACCCACCAATACTGAAATTTCACTAGAACAAGAGAATAGAGGATTTCGGAGCATGAGGAAGAGTAAACGTCCATGGTGCCTAAGCTTTGCAGACCTATTTCAGTTATATTATGCAGGCTGCAAATATTGCTTCATTTGATTTACATCAAAGACAGCATTTTTAATCAACTCAACAGAACACACAGTAAGGTGTTCGAGTACATTTTTTTAAATCCTTCTCCTTGTTTTTCAAAAGGGACAATTGATAGCAGATGTCTCAAAACCTCCAGCATCCTTGGTACCTATTTCAAAGAGATATCGATAGCTGAACATCAAACTTCTACAAACACCCTCTTTCCACAAAGCATTCTCAAAGATGCTTGAGAGTGAAAGTAAATGCAAGACACAGCCTTCATCTAGTTGAGACCATTTGAAAAGCACAGTATGTCCTCTCTTAGAGAGCTATTTCTTCGTTCCCCTAGAATTCCACACCGATTGATTAAATTGTAACAAACAACTTTGGGTCAAAACACAAGTTACAATATACCTCTTTAAATAAATAAGTAATATTGTTTTTTCCTATAGAGCCAGGCTTTTTGCTTTCTTGTTCTTCATAGAAGGCCCTTGCGGTCACATTGGCCAGGGTGGAAATTAACTGGGAACTTTACACTTCAGCCTTCAAGACTTCTCTTTTCTGTTTCTCTTGCAGCAATTGCAAGGGCGGCAAGCGTGTATGTATTATTCAGCACTGACAATTCAAGCTTTAGACACCTCATCATCCCACAAGAATGTCCCCCATAACTGAAACCAGAAGAAACTATCAGACTATTCAGTGCTCAAACACAGAGTAGATGAGCAAAGGCAAGACAGATGCTCTTAAAATGAGTAATGACAGAGTTCCTGTTCTGCCAAATGAGCTTTTGTCCTTCCTTATCATTTTAACAAGTCAACCTGGGAAACCATCTGCAAAACTGAGAACGAGTAGCAATTTTTTTTGTGAAATATGTTAAAAATCACTTCCTTGCAACTTGGGTTGTAACTAGACATATTTATCGTAGTGTTTTCCAGGTAGCCCTTTCTAAGAATCTACATTGTACAGAAGACTTTTCACGTTATGAAAACAGCCATAATATCTAAATTTAGGTAAGTTGTCAGACATGTAAGTCTGGAGGCTCGTAAGTGTCCCCATTTCCAGTTTTTCATGAAACTCAAAGTGTCCCCTGCTTCTCATCTACGCTGAAACTCCCATCAGATAAGTTTCTGTGTGCTACCTCTAGCACATCTATACCTGATCATTCCTTGCTAGAATCCAGTGAAAAGGTGCTTACAAATACAATTAAATGTTTTCAGACTTCAAACACTGATCAGGTGAAGTACTAGAGAAAGGTTAAGGCAGATTTTCCCCTTAGCGTTTTTTCTTCTTCTTCAGTTGACTTCCATATGGGTAGCAACAGTTCGTTGTTGGGTGACAAAATTAGAACATGGGAGATAGCCTAACTAGAATGTAATTTATCACTGTAGTATTCCACTATATAGAATTTCTATTCCTTAAATAAACATATTTCTTTAAAGTGTCAACATAACCAAGAAATCTGATCTTCTAGACAATATTCCAGGCTTGATGCATTTTTATTGCTCTCCAGTAATGAAGTTTAACTCTTGATATATTCCTCCTATTTAACTGCCATTTCAACAAAACCAAAATGATCAATTTCCAAAGTTGGTTCAGGCAGAGCCGTGACATTCCGCAAAAGAATGTGCCCAGGTGTTCTCTCTGAAAGCACCCACCATTATGCTTCAACAACAGGGGAGAGGAGGTGGAAGAATAAACAACATATTTAAATGCATAACAGAATTGAGGCTATAAATTCGATTCGCACTAGTTGCACATGTAAATCAGGTGTACCGAGTAACTTTTTTTTCCTATATTTGCAGTTTGCAAAGTGCTAGTATTATGTAACGCTCCCAATGTGGTGTAAATGGCAGTGCTCTACTAACTCCAGTGAGTCGCCCTTATATACACTCTCGATTTAATGATGATAATGTCTATTCAAAGTTATGACTACAGAAAGAGATTTGAATGAACAACTTCTATCACATTTATACTTGTCATTTGGGATTAGCTAATCCCAGATCAACTCTGTACATAATATATAATTGCGTATCAACAATATCAGCCTGAAAATGTGTCTCGCTTCTTCTAGCAGTTTCCCAAGTTAAGCATTTTTGTCCTGCTAATGAACCTTTTGTTACAGTGAGTATGATTCTGCCAGGAATTTAATGCCTGTAAATGTAATGACATAAGACCATTACATAACCACTCTCCTACAGGAGTTTATACAGTACAGAATATAATGAAGCCAGACTATAAATGATGCATATACCTGCAAGGGAAAAGTAGCATTTTTTTAATTTAGTGAATTGCTATAAATAACAATGTGGCAAGAAATGGTTTCAAGTGCTCCCAAATGTTTAGAGAAGGGATCAATAGATATGCTGCTGAATCGTTAAATATAAAAGAAAAAGACAGCTAAAAGATTAGAAGGTACTTCCTACTTTCTAAGAAATTTAAAGATAAAAGCTGTAATAAAAATCTAGAAAACCCTCCAAACACACCCACCCCATCCTGAATTAGAGAATGTGCTCACTATTTTCTTTTCCTCAAATTCTAGAATCTGAACAGGAATCTGAACATTCAGGACCAGATTCTGAAGCTGACTGTTCACATCAGAACACGTTTCATTTTACATCAGCGGGCTCAGTGGACTTACACCTAGCAAATATTAACTTCCACAGTGAAGGAAACAAGCAACTCCTGCAACTTTTCCAATGCTGTGTTTGACCTATGTGTACCTGCTCAAAACATAAGAAACTCAGCAATATTTATAGAATAATATCCGAATTAAATTCTTCCATCTTTGTCCTCTTTCCTCCCTTCCTTTCAACTGTTCAGACACCTTTAAAAGAGCAAGAAAAGCTAATATACATACCTGACATTTGGCTGCAGTAACAGCTTGGGAAATACAACTATGTCCCTTAAACAAATAGCCTATTTGTTTACACTTAGAAAACTGAAAAGAATGACTGCTCATCTTGCATAATGCCTGAATTTACCTAAAACACCACTGTAATTTCAACTATACTTCCTAAAACATTTTGTGCTAGGGTTATTTATGTTATCCTGAGTAAGAAGTATTCCTCCTGTCGTATGTATAAATAAATAAGTGTATAAGCAGACGTTAAAGTGTCTTTATTTTGCATACAACCACCTCCCTATTCCCCGCCGCCATCGACTTCGTGTTTGACAGAAGGAATTTCACTTCTGCCCACACATTCTCATTCTGGTATCAGTGAACTCAAGGCAAAGAACTCTCAACTTCTTACTGAAATGAAATTATACTACAGAAATTCTTTCTGAATTTTGAAGATCTTATAATTTATTGCAGAAAAATGAAACCCAGATATTTCTGAGTATCATCAAAATCCAATATTAAAGACAGTTAACTTTTTTTGTTATTATTATTTAGCCAGAATTAAAGACCATCATTTTAAACAGACTTTCAATACAATAAGACAAAACTCTGGAAATAAGGTCTGTTGAAATAATCCAGCTGTATCACAAATTAAGCCACACTAAAGTAACATCAAGGTATAATTTAAGACCCTCAAAGTGAGAGCTCAGAGCAAAGGCTCAGTACTCTTGCCTTGTAAAAAAGGTACTATAGTATAATTAATTTTTTTTCCTCCAAAAACATTTAAATAAAGAAGCAAATAACTTCATGGAAGTTCTGCTTGGAATACAGAAGCAGATAGCACAAAATAATTTACTGTATGAACTGATAATGTTTGCACAGAATTTAGAAAGGAAGCAAAGGGTACAAGTTGGGATCCTTGTATAAATAGGACTTTTTATCATGCATATTTGATTGCCATGTAACTCTTCATTACCAGTTCATACATTACAATATACTGCTAAAAAGTACAGTATAGATCTTCAGATCCACAGCACTATTCATGACAATCTTAGAAGCATTTTTATGCAGGTACCCACTTGCACATTTTGGAAGCTGATCACAGGATCACAATGTGCACATCTGCACATTTCAGCCACCAGGAACAATCCCTTCAAGTCCATTCACACAACAGACCAACAAGCTTCTTCCAGAGTAACTTTTTTCAAATTATGCACGAGTAAGATAGCATTTCATTAGCCCCAAGGGCAGATTTGAACTCGGACTGCAGGTATTTACAGCTCTTAGAGGTAATGAATACCATATCAAAACCAGTTCACACCATGTTGTACGGTTGTATAGTTCTGATTCCAATAAAATATATAACATCTGGTATAAATAATTATTTTGTTGATTTTATACCTTATCCCATTTTGCCTCTATATACAGTGTTAAGAGCTAATATATTATTCAGTAGCTATAAAGGGCCTTTTCTGATCTTTTCTGTGGTGTTACTGTCTTTCGCATCCTGTCAAAGCATTAAGATGTCATATAACTTTGCAACAATTTACTGCACAAACCAATGTGCACTTCACTAACATTATATGGATGACTAAGTATGCTGGCATCACTTTATTAAAATACATGTTTTAACAGTCTACCCAAAGTGTGGGCTAAACCAACTGCAACTACGGTAGGAACAAAAGAAAGGAAGCATATTGCTTTTGAAAAATGATTGCTTAGTCCAGTCTCTTCAGTGGTATGCAAAAATTAGTTGCTCCTGCCATCCCAAAACTGAAGTGCAGGAGACAGGGTGCATGCCTCCGTGTACAGTGATCTGGTTTCCACTTTGTAGTGCGGCACAACCAGACCAGACAAAGCTACAGGCTCTCCCTAAAGGCATGCACCATAAATGTTGCAAAACACAGTTATTTTAAAACACCAGCATCAGTTAACAAAAGGATGATTCCCAGCTATTTACTATTTGCAAGAGACCTCTTCTGTATTTGCATACAGCATACAAGGGTGCAAAATTGCCAGTTTTATTATTTTGAGAGTAAGACATAGTCAGTAACCTGTCACAGTAAAAACACAGATTTTTAAACTGCCATGTGTACTGTCTAGCCCTAACGAACCTTTTAACAAAATAAAAATCACTTTTTACAGATGCTTTTGGACACCCTTTTAAGGAGGTAACATGGGGAGACAAACCATGGTGCAACAGCACAGGCTGGGGGGACCATGATTGGCAATCTCTGATGCTTCTCCAATAAAAATAACAAATAATAACACCGCAACGATAGGCTGCTCTTTAAGAAAATGACAAGAATATCTTCTATCCTATAGAATGTTTGCATCAATCATGTACCTGTGGCTTTCACAGTGAGCTGGACTATTACAAGATTGATGATAAGCTCAAACACAATACTTGACCTAAATACATTATGTAGCAGTGGATGCCTGTTAAGTAGGTCAGCATGGGCTCTTAAAAGTTATGCAAAACTTATTGCTGCCAGACAGCCGGCATGTCACTAGTCGAGAAGTATGAGAATCAATTTTATAGGCTGGAGGAAATCTCTTCTCATCATATGAAAATCTGTTTCGCCATACTTAAAATGTCTTAAATACTGGAATATGCTGCTTGTCATATGTCTTTAGGCCTCCAAATGAAATAAAAGTGAGGTGGGCAGCCGATGAAAAGCCTAAAAATCCTGAGGATCATCCTGAGGTTCACATACATGGAAGATTTCTCTTTGAAAATAATTGTTCAAATAAGTATTTTCCATTCTTGCAGTCAAACAAATTGAGATTTATGGGATGCATCAGACAAGCCTGCCAAGCTAAGGAAGTCTGTATTTAGTTGTGATTAATCAGAGATAGCTATATTACCCCACCTTGATCTTGGAAGCTCTTAAGCAGCACGGGGTAGAGAGGGCAACCGTACAGAGATTTATCTGTTGCAGTACCCATGTGTGAGGCAGTATAGCCACACGGCATGACAGAGAGAATGTTGTACTTGCTAAAACAATCTGGTAACCGCTTACCCGTCCCTTTCTAAACACGTCTGTGCACTAGAGAGCAGAGACTGGACACACCTTGCAGAATGAGTGTCTCCTGACAGAAGAAGGATCCATCGTGGTGGGAGGTTGTAATCTTACATTACAAATAAAAGTTTCCTTTTGGCATCTTTTGGCTTAAAAGCCAGTAAGGTCCACTCTGCACTAAGCAATCAGCCAGCCGTATGTTCATGCACGACTGAGCCTCTAGAGGAGGATTCTAGTGGCTCGTGTTATCTAACTCCAAACTTTTAGAATCTCTAGACTGAGTTGAATGTATAGCTTTCATCCACTGGGTATCCTCCC
Source organism: Charadrius vociferus (assembly GCF_000708025.1). Lineage (NCBI taxonomy): Eukaryota > Metazoa > Chordata > Aves > Charadriiformes > Charadriidae > Charadrius > Charadrius vociferus. The sequence continues at coordinate 3,328,397 of NW_009648550.1, read as the reverse complement.
TATATCAATCCATGATGGCAAAACAGAGAGTAAGCCATTAATGCCTCAAAAGAGACTATAGTGGGCCTGCGCTTCAAACATTGTATAATAAAAGGCCAGGACACCAGGATTTCAAACCCCGCTTCTGTCTCTCATCAGTTTCAAAAACTTGCCATCATTCTCACCATGTCTCACTTTCATATGCGCTTATCCCCAGCATGCAAGTAGGCAGGGCCATGACGTTTTGGTCACATTGCTGAGTACTATGTATAATCTTCTTCCTATGAAGAAGCCTCTTCTAGACAAGTACGCGTTAGTAAGCGAGTACTTACACACTAGCTCTTTGCATTTCCTCTAACTACACTAAGCAACTTACTGACAGGTGTCAATTAAAAAATAAAATAGGCTATGTACCAGTAACAAGGATGTTCTGAGAAAAAATAAAAATCCGTGAGAAAACCAACTTGTTTTTCAGGAGAGAGAGTAAATAGGCTGTAGAAGTCTGTCTTGAAAATGCCAGTTTCATGAAGGCTTTCCACCAGCCTCTAAGTAATGTGGTTCCTGTATGCAAGTTGCGTATTTGAGTTAGCGTTTAACTCAGAAGCTTTTCCTTTGAGACAAGTGATTATTTTCTTTTTCTCTCTGACCTAGTGAATACTGCAATGCTCCACTATACTGTATTTGTGCCCTGCAGGCAGTAATGTCCCACCAACTTTCCACCGAATGCTCAGAACACAAGGCAAAATGACAAAAAAAATAAGGAGTATTATTTTGCATGTTGAAAACAAATACATGCTATTGTGTTTCTTCTTTTATTGTTTTGTTATTTCATCATTATTCACCACAGTTCTTCCCTTCATTTGCAGAGTTTGGGTTTTAATGTAATGGCCATTCAATAAAAATGTTGCTTTTAAGGGTTTGCATATCATCCCATTTTCTCTTCAACCCTTCAGCAACCATATGGCAAGCAATCAGGTCTGCAATCACTAGGTCCATATTATGTAGAGCATGATTTCAGCATTATGCTATTACCCATCTGTTTCTGTAGAAAAAGACATGAACCCTTGTATAAGAGGTCAGTGGTTTCATTGCACACCGTATTCCAGAAATCTATCTCTGTTCACTTGAGATCACTTTCGTGATTTACTGTAGTCTTTTAGGCCAGGCTTTTTTTTCCTTTCTTTCTTTTTTTTTTCTTTTTTAAATACAGACAATCAGCACAATTTGTCTGTCTGTTGTATAAAGTTATTTGTAACTGTCATTCTGTGCACTTATGCTCTCTCAGTTAAAGATGTTCTCCTGAGATCATGCCATTTTCTTAAGTAAGAGACAAAGAGAGGAAGGCTCACCTATTTTCATTTGTTTAACAGATCTGTCCAGGAATAATGAGGTTTGCTATTCAGCATCAATTCATTTATGAACTAGTAAAAATTGTCTCCTTTGCTTTGTTTCTTCGGTTTCAGTAATCCAAAATATGCAAATAGGTATTCGGCTTTCTGTAGAATAGGAATGCACTATAAAAGTACAGACATAATGGTAATGTCAGTTTTTAATTTGACCTAGTACTTGAATTCTGCCCACAACAAAGACAAGTCAATGAACTTCAACTGCAGCCTATCAAGCTTATAAAAGGGGGGAAAAAAAAAAAAAAGAAAGGAAAAAAGAGTCTAATATCAAGGAACTTGACTGTAGGCCACTCTGTTAACCACAGCACATAACTGGACACTTTAGTTCCCTAGCACCCTACACCATAAAGTCTCTGCCATGATAAAGAAATACAAAAACACGTCCAAATTAAAATTCAACATCCCTTAAGTGTTATACTATTCAGTGCCCATACAACATATTTAACTGGATAGCTATGCTTCACTAGAGAAACACAATGGAATTCTCTTTAACAATCTCTTTTAAGCAAACCACAAGCTTGAGCTAAAAAAATAAATTAAAAAATAAACAAATATTTCAACATACAAACCATTCAACAACACAAAACTAGCCTTTTTATCCAGAATATTTTGTAACAGCAGATTTGTCAGGCATTTCCCAGACTCAGAGGGCTCATAGCAAAGAAAAAAAAAAGGTTAAAATTGAAAAATTGAAACAATTTGAAAACATACACAGAATAATGACACAGAGAGGTATGATGGAGAAATATGAAATCATATGAAAAAATGGTGAGGTAGCCTGATACAGAGACACAGCATCAAATCATGACTTGTCTCAACAGAAACTGCAAGCACTACAGTAAAGAACGGTTTTACCACATCAGGTGCATGACTATATGGTGACATGAAGATGAATAGGAGGAAGAGGAAAAGAAATGGAGCAAATCCATGGTATCTTACAGGAATTTTAATAGAAGTTCTAGAAAACAAGGGTGGAAACCTTAGCTAGATCCTAGGGAAACAAGGGAGTCTGGAGGAATAGGAATGAAGCAGCCAGGTTCTAGAAAACGCTGCCATGACTGGTTTCTAGACAGAAGACAGTAACACGAGAAGAAGAGCTTGAAGTCAAAGGTCAGGCACACCGTTACAGACACGTTAAATACCCAGAAAAGCTCAAGAAAGGGGAGGGTAAGAATGGATGCAATTTGCGAGATGTTCTTGTTAGCTATGCACTTCTCAGAAGTCAATTATTTTGTTGAAGGAAGTTGAAACAAAGAGAAGTTAATTCGGTAAAGTTGGATATAAAATGGATAGAGAAAAGCCATAGAAGCTTCTAAAACATCTGCAGTTCATTAGGCCTGGCAGAAGTGGCTGAAAAGTTTAATTTCTAAGTTTCTTTTGCAGAAGAAAGGCCTTAAAGATAAAATTCAAGTTACACAGTGAAAGGAAATCTTGCATCTTCACCAACCAGAGCCTCTAGTCAATGCTGGCGTACGATGAGTGACCCAGATATGTACGGTGGCTTCCACTTACTAATACAGATTTTTTTTAAAAAAATTAAAAATCTGCACTGCAGGTCTTGGACAACATTCAACAAGGCTTGTTTAACTCATGAAGCAGTCTGAATGCAGGAGCAGTATGGAAGTTTGGTCCACTAATGGGAGAATTAAGCTTCTGTAATGTATGCTTAAGTATCAAATGCTAAGTGTCATCTCAATAATAAAATCATTAAAGAAATGATACATGGATATATTAGGCCGATTAGGTAGACACAGACAGACAGATTAGATGGGATGACCATAGAGAATAAAGTAAATATGAAATAGAGAAAAGTAAAGGGCAGAAAATTGAATCCAAAAGAATATTATACATATATGAACTCGGCAAATAACTGAAGTGATTCCCCTGAAGAAAGAAATATTAAGCTGGTCAAATAAAAATTGGTAACTCATTTTTCCATTTTACTTTGATCTTTGACGATATATGGTGTAAACACTACAAAAATTAGGGAAAACTTGAAGTGTTCAGAACGTAACTATGGAAATTACAGGCTGACAACCATCAATTACAGAATAAATGCTATTCAAAAGCAGATGTAATAATAGCTGGCAAGACATATTAATACAGTTTGACCTACAGTTTTATTTACTTCTTTCAGGCAACCTGAATGTCATGGTGCTTACATAAACAATGCTTAATGCTTTGAACTTCAGTAAAACACAGCAAGAGTTAATTAAAATGATATAATCAAGGCATATCTCTTTCAATATAATAGAACAATAAAGTCTAAGTGTTTATTATAGATTCTAATAATTATTCACAAAAATTATACAGTGAAAGACTAATCTTCAATTTTAAAGATAACTTGTTGAGCTGAAAAATCTCCTTGCTTTGATGTTTGCTAGCTGCTGAAATTCACGCATTTGGGAGCAGAGACTTTGGCAAACAAATCCTTAATACGCACGGATAAAAAGCTATTTTCAATAACATTAATGTTTAAACGCAAACTGCTAAAAGCAAGAAAATTCAAAGTTAAGGCTGACAACTCCATCTTTAGCTTAGAGAACAGAGTTAAAAAAGCCACAGCATCTTATGCCAGAAATGTTGTAAATTGCATTCTGAATATCCTAGCTTTTGTTTCATTTTCCATTCTCTGATTCTTTCCATTAATGTGTAGAGTTGGAGTTTTTTGTTCTATTTTAGTTTGTTGTTGTTATGATGGGATCGCCTTTGTTCCTTTCATCAGCAAATAGCCATCAACACTGAGTAACAGAAGATCGTGTTATGAAACCTCGTATTGTAACAGTGATCCATCTACCTTTCCAATAGTCTCTATGGCCATTGCATCCAGCTCTCCCTTTAGCTAGGCAGTAAAATAAAACCCACTCCAGAGATACTAAAACTCATAGAAAGCCTCCTGTCTCCTTAACTTTCCTACAAGCATTTGTGCCTCTCTCTTTCCTTTTTACAAAGATTATATAGTCCCAAGAAAAACCAAACTTCAGTTCAGCACCTCAAATTACCACCAGTCCAGAAACCTTGCGAGCTTTGCACACAGTAAATGTTCAGATTTTGGTACCTACTGAAAACACAGACAGTTTCTTCCAGATTTGCACCTCCCTCCCAACAGGCCAGGGAGGGCTTAGGAGGCAAGGAGCACTGCAGGGAGGTGGTGTGCAGGCACTAATGATGCCCAGGATTTTCTCGTTAGGATAATTGGAAGAGGTAAGATAGAAGAGGGAGGCAGATCCAGTTCTGGCCCACATAAGGTTTTAGTCCATAGAGTCAGGAAACTCAAGTATCTTCAGACAATCCTACTTGTTATGAGAAGGGAAATGAAATAGAGTATCTCTAGGAGATAGTCTCTTGTAAGAAGTCAGGTTTATGTCCCGCTATAAGGCCTACTGTTGAATGAAAGCTAAATCCCACATCTGCTTGTCGACAAAGGTGGCCAAGCAAGGGCAATTATCTTCCAAATAAAAAAGTTGCTTTTTGGAAAGTTTCAACTTTTTCATATGCAGAGGAATATGGTTTTGGTTAGTTGGTTGGGTTTTTTTCCTTGGGAGGGGTAGATATTATCTTTGAATGAATTCGTCTGAAAAAGAGAAAGCTGCCTTCATCAACTAAGATATATTGGATCTACAACCTCCTGTCCCACAACTGCCCTATTCTTTTTCTTCACTGTCACACTTGTCTAACGTGGGGGCGGATGGGGGAGACAGATAAGAAAATAATAAAACCAAACGGTAATTTTAATTTCATTTTTTAAAAGATATTAAATTATTTAGAATCTAAAATACTTCTTAAAGCTAAGTTTCTAAAAGTACTGAAGAACTGTTTATAATGCAAAAATACTAATTGAAGAAAATGGGTTTCCAGTGAGCTGGTTACTCAGCCTTCAATGTTTTCTCACAAACTGCTTTTTCTGAACTTGTACAACATTGCTCTGTCCTCTGTGCTAGATAAAGTCCTGCTTGCACACAAACTCGCCTTTCACAGGTCTGTCTTCTACACTAAGCAGCAGCCAAGTTGCAAGTCTTACTATTATCAGTCTCACAATATCTGGATAGCTATTAATACCCTTTTTTTTTTCAAAATCTTTGTTTAAAAATAAAAAATTAAAAAATCTAAATTTTCACGTAAGAATTGAGTTTTTAGCCTTCACAGTTCCAGACAAAGATTTGGAAATGTGATCTCTACACAATCTTCAGGTTTGGCCAACAGAAAACAAATAAGAACCCTAAATATAGTTTAGTTAGTGTTCACGACAGGTTTAGTCCATGAGATTTACGTATGAGTTTTAGTTCATGAGATTTGGAGTTCGCTCCCCTAAAAAAATACATATCCTAAAAGTTCTCACATAAAGCAGCCTTGGTGAGCAAACCAGAAAGCCCTTAATATAGATTTACCATTTGATATTTTTTATTCCATGAATGTAGACATACATAAGTCCACACACTCAGCTACCTAAAGCAACTCAAAACGTAGTATTGCATTTGCACGTGTATTTCTTGCCAGTTGTCTCTGAACTTTGGACAGACCTTTTTCAAGAAACACTAGTAGCTTTTCTTGGATGTCATCTCAACTGCACCTGAGCCTCAATTCATGAAAGGAACATCGAGCCTATACCTCAAAGCAATTCAACACAAAGTGAATGGGGAAACACAGGACCCTAGCCAGCAAATACTTGCTGGGTGGTTCGGAGAGGTTAGGTGAAACCTCACACTGCAGCAAATCAGTTGAGAATAATTTTTGCTTTTTTGCTGGTTACCTTGGGATGAGTTCCTGTGTGGCTGTGATTCTGCACAGCCACATATGATGTTCTGCCCAGCTACATGATTTATGTATGATTCTGCCCAGCTCATACCGAAATCAGCAAATTCTGAAGGTGCCATGTTTTCAAACATACTTATATAGATAAAATTTATTTTAACTTTACCAAACTAGACTAAATTTGCCAATAGAGTTCTAGAAGTAGCGGGAAACACTCCTTAAGGACACAAAGCCATTGCTGGTGGGCTGCTTGCTCTCATTGATTTCAGAAATCAGCGGAAGATTCTCCCTTGTACAGCAATCTTCTAAAATGCTGTGGCTCCCAGCTCTGTTATATGTAAATCAAAATCCACCAACAGCAAGCCCCAGATCACCAGTTTCTGCTGTAATACTGTTACCGCTTTTAAGGCAGAAGTAACAACACTAATAACACATTTGTATCAATTGCATGTACCCTAAAATGACACTGGAGCACTAGAGCTAATATATCTTTTTGTTGTTGTTATTGTTTTGTTTGTTTGGGGGTTTTTTTGTTTCATTTTTAAAGGGGGAAATATGTCATAGTTCAGCTCTAAATTTCACTCCCTTAAATTGCATTATGTTGAAGACTGACCAAATGACTACAAATCCTAGTTGCACAAACCAGCGTAGTTGCTGCTAGTATGGACACAAAGCAAAGCCTGATGTTTACATATGGCACATAGAAAACCAGTTTAGCCAATTCTTTTGATGTATATTCACAAATGCAGCAAAATGGCAGGGGGGTTGATATGCAAAGACATGATTGGGTGTTATTCCCAACTAAAACAATTATCTGCTCGCTAATTGGGATCACTACACTTGTGTTAGCACTGGAAATAGTTTTAATCGACTGTTATAATATGGTACCAACTCATGGAGAATTTAAAGAAAAAATGAAATTCCAGGAGGTGAAAAATTACTGAATTACAGAGCAATCTTTAGTGTTTTAATTGAGCAGTTTTCTCGGAATATGGGGGGAATGATTCATGCAGTTCCCCACCTCCACAAGCAATTTTTGCCAACCCATCTGCCACCCCAAATGTTTCGTCCAAAGCAACCCCATCGGTGGACTTCTGCTCCCTCTGCTGGATCTGCAAAAATAGGTATTAATAGACCAAAACCTGTTTCCTCAGGAGGCAAGAACACTACTTCATCTGGTTTCACCAGGAGAAAGACTGTGCCCTAGCACTGGCTCCAAAACTGTGTTGACATCACTGCTGAGATTGACTTGCAAATAAGTAGCAAGTAAACAGCTGTAATACTTCTAAACAAACAAACAAAACCCCCTAAAAACATGGGGGAACATCAGTTAAAAATAAAAGTGACAGAAGTAAGAGATTACCATTTTTTTAATATTCTCTGAAAAGAGGTGTAAGCATAAGGAAATGACAACACCCATTTAAGCTTTCAGTGTCTCTTTCTAGCTTTACCCATTTTTTCTTCCTAACACATGAGCATGCTGCAACACGAGATGATGGCTCATTGCCACATGTGATGGGAGAGAAAAATATTGTCCTTACAATGGACAATAAACTCTTGCTTCTGCATTCCAAGTCTGAAAACAATAAATACCGAATTCCAATAAGACCTCTGTTCATGTGAGCTCTCCTGTAGTCATCCCTATAGATGCTTTCAGTGTCTGACTACTTAGAAATCACAAGAGTGTTGAACTGTTTAGTGACTCTGATCCTCCCATCAGTAAACTGATCCGGTGATAAAATGTAAAGGGATTGTGCTATTTGCATTTTTACTCAGTTTAGTCACAGATCACAAAATAAATTAGTAAATTGAGCTACACGGCTTCCAATTTGCAGTAACCAAACCTTCTAAATAATCATCTATGCTTAAATACACAAATCCCTTAAAATGTAATAATTTCTTCGTCAACTAAAACAGTTACAAAAATTCCATCCCCAAATGCTTCCACATAATGATTGCTTTAAAGAAATCATACAAATAGAAGTGTACAATTTCTCCTTAATATATTCCAGAAAACAAAATATCCAATGAACTGAAATGCTAAAATCGCCCATGGTATTCCTTCAGAGCCATCCAACACTGTTCCTCCAGTTTCATAAAAGAGAATTGAGAGCTGTTTTCTTGTTTAAAAGATCAGAAATCCTGACATGGTACAGGTGTCTGTATCACAAAACCGACCGCCACAAATGCCAGCAATTAGCATCATTACTGGCAGCATCTGAAAAGCAGCCAAATTCATGGAGACTGAACAAATCTCCCACTGCTCAGGTCGATCCTTCCAGGTCAGGGCTAAAGCACATTCGTGGACCTTCCAGGGGAATCTGTAGCACCCCTGTGACACCATTTATCATGCTTCCATGGCTAGCCACTTACACAAATGGCTCTGAAAAATTGTAACTCCATGAAAATATGAGGACTTGGCACATTTAATATCAGGTCTCTGTTTAACATAAATTATTTTGTTAGATATGTCCAGGATAACAATTTAAGCACAACACAACTATGGTTGTGTCAGAATTAGGTCACTCAGATGCTTCTTATTGATGTGGCCCTGAATTGCCTCTTTCACGGTAATTTTAGTATATACAGTCAAACCTTTTTTGGATAAACACAGATGTAAACCAACAGACATTTCAGGCATGTTCCTGTGATGTCTTAGTTGGAATTTGCAACGTGTTAGGACAAATGTTACAGTTTCCCTTGACCTATATTAAAAATATTTAAGTGCTTAAAATATTATTCCTTTCATTCATATGCCAATGACTATAAACAGTGCGCCAGTCAACACATTACAAGAGCCTAAATAGATTTCACTATGCCTTTACATCTTCTTAGTAAATTAGGTATAACAGTTAGTAAATGGATGTACTGAGGGCATTGTAAAGTTGCCACTCAGCTATACAATAATAAAGGGACTACACAGTTCTAAAAAAAAAAAAAAAAAGACAAATGTGCCATGGGAGTTTAAAAAAAAATTTCAAAAAATAAAAAATCACAGGAACTATGTATTCCACTGAGTATAGAAATACTTTGGTGGTGATATATTTTCTTCACATATCACAGAAATATTAAAGATGAAAAAGTGTGTGGTTTCAGTTTGCGATGCTTTGTTTCTGAACGTGTGATTTGTTCATTGTCGCTGCTAAAGGGGTGCAGGCACACACTTGATTCATCACTACACATTCCTTCCTGATGCTAATCTCATCTCTCCTCTCTGATATTTCCCAACAACAGTGGTCATCTAAATACTGTTAATCCTTTTAGCAGGCACTAATAATTATGCATTAGCACAAATAACATTAAAGCTTTTTTCAAATAATTACATATATAATGGATGTGTCTTTAAAAAGTTGTTTACAGCTAATTAACCAATGAATAATTGTTTTCTCTTCCTGAAACAGGAGAAAGCTTATCTTGGAGTCACAGTTAAAAATGCCTTCTCTCTCCCTTTTTTAAAACAGTTTTACAGATGTTGTTAGCAATTCAAACTGTTAAAACACTATTAACCCAAAATTTCTTTATTAAAGGGATTACTCAACCCAGTTGAATTGTTTTTTAAAGTATAGGATCATTTCAAATAATTTCCAATTTGGATGATCAGTGAATGGTCTGAGCGTACCAAGACCCTATTCTAAACAGTTCAGATCTTTTACTACCACAACACAGGCTGCTTGTTGCTATATGACTAGTTTAATTGTGGGCTGTAATAAAGGTCATAATTAATATCCCAACACAGACACTAACAAACAATTTTAAATTGCCAGCATAATCAAATGATGCAAACATCTATGAGCTACAAAAGTTCATTGCCGCAACTGACAATTTCTTAATTGTATTCAGTCATTCATGGAAATTTTATTAACATCGAACTGATGTATCCTGCCCTTACTCTGTCACAACACCAGGGATCTAATTTCATTATTTTCCACAAGATTTGCTTGACTACTGCCATGATTCTAATATTGCTTTAGTCCAGATGTTTATGCTATTTAAATTAGGAAGAAAAGGCTTTTGGGTAAACACAATTAAAGAAGGGGTTTTTGCGTGGTTTTTTTTTTTTTCTTTCCAAATTTAGTTTAACAAACTTCTTTTAATTAATGAATATAGTTGCAAAGTAGATGGGTTTTCCCCCCTCATTTTTAATGCTCATTCCCCACTGTGTGCAACATACATCGAGTGTATGGCTCCAGCTATTTCTAAATATAACAACCTTTAATTTTTCACTTACATTTAAGTGCTCATTAAAGTGAAAGATAACAGTGCATGACAACTGCACTTTTCCTCCTTTTACTCTTAAATCAACCCCCAATATATTTTGAACGTAACAGAAACAGTTTAAACCTTCCTCCCTCCTCCCATGGTGTTACTCTCCTGAAGTGGATCTGTGACTGAAGGATAACCCATATTTCTAATGTTTTAAATCTATAGCATCAACTCTCTATGACTGCAAAGAAATCTCTACAGCTGGAACACTGGCATCTGAAGGCGAATTTTGCTTCTGCTTTCTGATACACTTGAATACATTCATTTTCTTCTCCTGTTGGGCAATAGCGTTTCATTCATATCAAATCTTTTTCCTAAGAAACAATGCTGTGATGTCTAAAGTAGGATTCCCCTCCTTTTATCTGTCTTAGAGAAAGCTGTTTTCATATAAAAATATGAAATTTTGCATGAAAGAGCTAATAAACACAAGCACACATTTTTGTACTACACAGTACTATTTTAGTAAGGTCAAAATGCGACTGAATAGTGAGTGCACATTTCTACACCAGAGCGCATATACTTGAATGTTATTCCTAACTAAGTGCAAAATTTGGTAACTTGAGTATGCACAACACAGCCTTTCAAAAATAAACTGTCTTGAGACCGTATTTTTAAAGGATCCGAACTAGGTTTTCAAACCAGCATTTTGTCAACATTTGTAAAAGACTGAATAATTTGTGTGACTTCAGCCGACTGAAGATTCACACCGCACTGTGCCAGACAGTCATCAGATGTACTGAAAACTTACTGCTGTAATAAGTTAGCAACTGCTTTTATAATTAACAAGCACAATGATATTTATAAATAACCTCAGTGTTTGCTGTTCTTACGAAATGGTGTGCGGAAGAGGTCATTAGCACCTTTTCACTCTGCAAATTCCTTTCCTCCCCAAAACTGTGGTCAAAGGATGAAACAACTCGATTGCTTCGCACTATTATTCTTTTTGTACGTCTTACATTCCTCCGAAGAATGCGACACTTATTCCATCACCCACAAAATTTTAATGTGCAGGAGCACTCAGGAAGCCAAAAGTTAGATTGGGTTGCTGTTGAGGCTGTTTTGTTTTGCTAAATTGCAGGAAGATAGTTCTCAGAGCTCTCCAAGCCCTCTGGGAGCCATACAGCGACGCAGTGTGTGTAACAGTAAGGATAGCTTCCCATGCTAATGCTGTTCAACACTAACGTTGTGCTTCTGGTTTTCACTGGTATTCTTTTGTATGCGACTACGAATAAAATCTAGACACCAACTTGTACTTACACATGCAGAGGACACGATGCAAAACTTTCTTTTTTAAAAGTACGTGTTCACATTAAAGACACTAACACACCTACTAAAAATTATCAAAACATTTCATGTGCGCAGTTCAGATGTATTTTCTGTAAAATACTGCAGAACCCCGGTACTACACCTCTAAGTGTTGCTCTAGTTCCATCATGTGCTAATACGGAGATCTGTGTTTGGCAATCTTTCCAAGTATACCATGTCAATTTTACAAAAACTAAAAATATTGTTGAAAAAATATTATCCCAAGAACATACGTAAAATTATAAATATTCAGCACATCAAGCTTTTGATATACTTTAGTGCACATGAACTGAGTAGCTGTCAAAATTACAACAGGCAACTCAAGTAATTATGCAGATTTATGCAAAACATTAACAAGAAGAATTAAATGCACAAATGAGGTGGCTACACTTGAATTGTTAAGATTATGAATAATTACCATGAATCTTTTTGCTCTTAATATAACTTGTTTTTGATAAACAAAGCCTTAATTATCAGAATACTTTTGAGAATTTTGGTGACCTTCATTAATCTTACAAAACAAGTCTCTTGTGTTCTGCATTGTAAAAGGCACATGCTTAGAATAAGTACACAAACCATGGGAAAAGCATATGTTAATGGCTACTACAAACCAGTGAATGATACCTCCGGTTTGAAGTAGACCGCATTCTGCACACGTAGGTGAAATAATATTGAGTATTTGGAAGTACTCTAGGCTGAATAATATCTGACAAAGGGTAGGAGAAGGCTGCTATATGAGAAATTATTTCATTTTGCAAAATAACAGGTTATTTTAAGAGTAGAAGTGAAATATCAGCCTACTAATTTCTCATCTCTGAGATACAGTAGGTGCAATAAATCATTTATAAAAGCCACAGAGAACGCAAAACATCCCTGCCCCCACCCTGCAACTCGTATTAGTCATCTCCTCCAAGGCTCAGCTTTCTCTAGGTGAACGCGGATGCCAGACAACCGCATTTTACGCGCTCGCATCCAGCTGCCAGGCAGAACTCCGAGAGCAATTTTTACTCTGCTTCACTGGTAATTTCGACACTGCCCTCTTCCTTTCAGAGGAACAGTGGGACCTCTGCATGTCCCCTCAGTTAATTTCAGAATTAATTTGCAACGCTGTCATCGACAGTGTAACAATCCACTGATCAACAGTTGCAATTCTTCATAACACTGTCAAACTCCCAGCTGCCACCGTGGCAGCCGGCTTCGCCCAGGCCCAGACACTCTGCCTTGGGACTAGTAGTAAAGAAGAACTTTGGAAGCATTAAGTCTTTAATGCCAGCCACACTACTTCTTCCCTAGAGAGCAAGCTGTCAGATCAATGGTGGTTTTGTCATAAAATCTCTCCTAGGGACTTGAATTTGTTTTGACAAATGTCAAATAGCTTTGATGCATAAAAATTAACTTAAGGAGGTCATAATTAGACAAAATACAAACTTGCATTTTGCTGGTACTTGCATCGCTATGCTGTTGCATAACAAGAACAAACCAAATGCCGTCCAGACAACTGAAGCCCTGTACAGCCTGAGCCTCTGCTTAGAATTAACACGGCTACAAAATTCCTGTTCTCCATGAGAAAGTGCACGAGCTGGGTCACGCTTCCAGAAAGGCTTTGCCCGGCACGTCTCTATGTAACGCAGCCAAGGCTGGGGTCACCACCACCATCCCATTCCCGACTCTGAACTCCAGTAAGGAAGACATCCCTTCTCAGGGAGACTGACTGCTCCTCCTCCCCATGCCGTGTGGCCATGCTGGCCCACAGAGACGGACTACAAGGCGACGCGTGTTCTGCACAGCCTATGCAGGAGGGAAGCACGGGCCTTTCTCCCCTCCATGCCAATACCCGCGATTTGGGCAGGCAGCACTAAGCATGGAGCAGATGAATTATGCACTTTTCTTCCCATGAGCTTGAACCTCTCCTTGAGCACGTGCCCAAGCACACGGTTCGGTGCGTTGCTCCCGACCACTGCTCCCTCCCAGTGCGAGGCAGCGCTGCAGATCCCTCCTCAGCCCCTGTGAAAAATTCAGTCAGGAAACATTTGGAACAGGACTGTTTTACTATAAAAGCATTCACCTACTCGGCTAGTAGTTGGAAGGAGAGATTTGCAGCTAAAAAAAAGCAAGAGGCTCAGAAAGTGACCCATCACAAATTCATATTTCATAAAGATACCAAGCTAACAGGCACGCTGATGGTGGTGCGCTTGCTGTCCGTCCACAGAGCAGACAGAATGCGAGCCGGCAGTGCGGCTTCCCGCCCCCATTCCTCTCCTGTCAATACTCCTCTTCCTTGGAGGGGTCACTTTTATAGCTGCAAGGGTAGATCATTTTTCAGATCCATTCAACCCTTGGTTCTTTTTACAAAGACATTAATTAGAATATCAATTACAAGGACTTTTTTCACCCCACAGAACTGACATTCAACAAGTGAGTGTTGCACACCAAGGCCTCCGCATTATTTCACATCAGCCAGGGAGGAGCCAACAAACAGCAAACACTTTCCTTTCACAAACAGCACTTCTGCATACACAACAAGATCACGGGTACGTGTTTTGCCGATCTCCCTGTGTTGCAGCTCTGGACTCCCAAGAGGTCTTTGTCAGTTTCAAAGAATATAGCTAACATTTCCCTACTTTTACCAAATAGGGTAAATATTTTAATCGGCATAGTAAGAAACACTGTAACTAATTCCAGCTGAACTGCATAAATAATCAAGGAGACTTTTGCTGTGTATTTTGTTTGCCTTATGAGCTGCTTGTGAGCTTGAAAATTTTAGTCGTTCAAAATCATATCAATCAACACTAACCTGCCTCAGCAGAGCAAAATCCTTACGTCCAGTGATGTCAACAGTAAACTCCAGTTGATGTCAGCAGGGTCCCATTTATATTTTTACCAACCTGCCTTTGCCACTGCCTTGAACATATACACTAACAGAATCCCAGCTTGTGAGAGGAAGATGAGGAAGACAGGCAGAGCTCAAACTGAGATGAAAATTATAAAATGGGTAGATTTAGCGTCCTATCAGCACCTCCTGTTTCATAAAAGAAAAACGAGGTAGCTCAAGATCCATGCCTTCACATGATCATAGGAATCAAAGAGCATCTACTTTTGTGGTATCAAGTTATTTTTCAAGACCTGTTCAAAGCAAACACTCAGACTTACATGCAAGTTTCCTCTACAGCCCCAGTTTTTATAGTCATGTAAAAATAAAACTGATCGGAAAAGAGGAGCCTTCCCATGACAATTCTGACAGAACCTTAATGGTAGCAGCACTACTGGGAGCTGCTATAATAATAATATTCTTACTGCTACTTGTGCCTATTTTCTTCAGATACTCTAGTAGCAGCAGTCATTTCCTAGATAATGAGCCTGTTTTGGAGAAGGGCTAATTTAGAAAATCAGAACGGGGTTACCACCAGCAGACATTGTTTTCTTAATAAACGATCATTTTATTTTGAATAAATGTGCAGTTATACCCTGTCAAGATGTTCTTGCTTTACGTGAAATTTCCCAGTATTCAAAAGGTTACAGTGTAACGTTTCTCTTTAAACAGACAGTGTTGACACAATTTTTACTAGTTCCTTATGTAAAAGCATGAGAAGTAATCAAGTTTACTAAGGAGACAACATTTATTTAGACACGCAAGAAATTGCTAAGTAGTTACTGCACCTTTTTTTCCCACTGGAATTTGTGTACGGTGACCACAAAATACCAAGCAGCAGGAACAAAAAATCATGTAGGTCATGACCAGACAAGAATGATTAATTTGCCAGTCTGAAGTTGACCTGTTGAGTTTTTTTAATCTACACCAAAATAGAATTTGCAGCCTGATTTATACTGGATTAATTGGGTTGGACTACAACAAGCTTGCATTAGTGACTATACATGATACAAATCCTGAGTCAAGCTGTTGGGGCAGATATTGGAAGAGGCTTGTATTACCGAAGTCAAATTCCCAGCACCGTGTACGCTGGAATACAGTCCATTCTCTACTATGGAAGATTCCTTAAATAATGCAAGTGTAAGGCGAGGAACAGCCACCACCAGGAGAAGAATGGAAGAAGCTATTTCCTAAGATTTGTTGGGATAGCTTCCTCAGAGACATCAGCAATATGATCTGCACGCTGTGCTGATTTCAAACCAGCAAGTTTGGCATAAGCTAGAGTGATCCAGAACTGCAGTAACAGCTGTGATGCTGATCAAGCTCCATAACAAACTATGCAAATCATTTGCTGTTGGCACCTGGCTCTATCATTAAGAACAAAACCCACAGCAAACAAGAAAAAAGAAATAATGACAGATTCTCACTAAAAAAAAAAAAAAAAAGGCAACCATTTGACTGGTTCTGATTTCTTATAATTTCTAGACAACTTAATCTTCCTCAAAGTCAGCCTTTTCTTGAATAGTTAGCTTTTATCCCAGAAAGCTAGTACATGTCTGCTTCCGATAGACCAGGTCTACTTTAGACCTAGTGGGTAAGTGAATTCAAAACCTGAGATGCCACCACACTTTGGATCAATGTTGTCTTGAGCTTGGCCATTTTGCCATACAATAAATCACAACAGCAACAGTGTTAGCTAGCAAAGAACTTTTGTCTCAGGGTAGGCATACCATAATCCAGACAGGTGTCTAAAACACAAATCCAACACATTTAGCCTTACCTAGAAACTAGTCAGAGACTAGTCCCAGGCCAGCACACAGAAACCTGATCAGACACTCACACCATGAGATTCGACCTGAGAATTGGCCGCCTTCTTTACCTTAGCTTACTGAGTGACTTTTGAGAGTTGCTACAGGCACGTGACCTGAGATCAAGCTGAAAAACCAGAGCCTGCAATCATAAGTTCAATACAAAGGTCAGGAGGAACTGAAAGGAGGGACTTGTGCTACTTGTTCCAATGCAGCCAGGAGGCCCTGTTACCAGCCTCACTTCTAGTCACAGGATACAAACACAAGTGACAGAAAGGGGACAGGTACCCTGGGAACAGCTGTGACATTCCCACAATCCTTCAGAATTGCACGTCTTTCCTTTCTTTTCACTTATCACCCGCAACAGCAGTGCCATTCTTCTGACTAGTTTACACCAGTCTACAATAGGAACGTGTAGGAAGCCTGCTTCTCCAGCATGATTTCACAGACCCACTTCCACAGAGACCCAGGCAGATGAGATGTGAGATGTTTCCATGCATGTTGATGGAAGGCAAAATATAAAACATAGACGATCAACTGTTTTCTGAAGCTTCTATAATCTTCAGAGGCTTTGTCTGGTGAAACAATCTCTAATTTACTCCTCCAAACAACTATACTCGCACTCTGCAGCTGTCAGTTGCACATTAAAGGTTCTTCAAAACACCCTAAGAAGCTTGCCAGATATTGGAAGATGGAAAAAAGTGTCTCCCATCGTCAAGCCTTTCCAAAAATACAGATATATTAAGTTCAGAGAAAACCAAAATGTCAAGAGCAACTTAGCTTTCAAGTTCCCTTTAAAGCCCTTCATCAAATCCTAAAGCCACTAACAAGTGGACTAAATGCTCTTCCTTCCTTTGGCAGATGTGTAATTGAGGTTTGCTCTTAAAATAAGGTAAAAATAAACAAACATTATTAGACAGAATTCATTCCTGGAGAGCTTTTACGGCTGAACATTTATCAGTGTATGGAAGATGTTACATAAAGTGCTTTTTAATCAAAATCCTCTTGATCACCAGCCACAATTTTCCAACCCTCTGAGCGCTTCTCTCCGGATCTCTGTGGTTACACTTTCAACTTCAGCCTTTTTGAGCATTAGTCTTTTGGTCTTGGTGCAAGTTAGAAGAACAGTGATAGGGACTTCATATAGATTCATGCCAGGCTCTGCTCCCACTCCAGATATAAAAATACATGAGATGAACTGAAAACCTGATGCACTTTGGGTCAAAACAGAACAAATTCACTGCTTTAAAGACATTTACAGAAAAAATACTCCACACAGCTCTAGTTTCAAAACATTAACAGTTCTTGTATGTACTTATTTTCCCTTGACTGTTAGTGGGTGAATATATACAGCCACGCACATCACAGACCTTCCTGCTGTTACTGACAATAATACGTAAACTAATTGCTGTTTGCTAATGCCTTTTACTTATTTAATCTAGTCATACATTTTGTTTTAGGGTAATACAAAAATCCCACTTCTGACATTAAAGAGATTAAAATATAAAGTGTTGGTTATCCAAACCAGTGACAACAATGACTTAAATATCTAATCCCATTAATTACTAACAACGACCACGGTTTAGTACTGCCACTGCACTGAAGTGTCAAACAAACAAATATGAGGGTTGCCGATCCTATGCATATGCATTCACACAATGTACGCTTCTGTTTCTAGATGAAGGGGAACGCTGCGAAAAGGTCTGAAAATGTTCTTTCAAGACTAATGCTTTTTTTGGTCCTGGATGCATCTTTCTGTACCAAAACATTGTTGAACATTCAGAAATTTTTAAGAGCAGAAGCGGCATCAGCTTCTGTCTATGACATCTGTATGCCATGAGCCACAAAACCTCACTCTTTTGCAACTACAGCCTTTATTTGAGGCAGAGCAAGTCATTTTAGACAGCTATTTCTTCTTAACTCATCCCAGTGAAGGAAAATAATTCATTCCCTGGTAAATAGTTTTAGGAATTCTCTTTAAGACTTGCTATTTATTTCTGGCTGGAGTTTATCTAGTTTCAGCTTTGACTCTCATTACACCTTTGTCTTCTATATGTCATCTGTCATGGCAGTACAGATTCACCATGTTAATTAAAGCACTATAATTCAATATAATGAATCTGTATCAGAATGCCATCAGAGCTGCATCAAAATGTTATCACATGCAGATCATGCTGCAACACATTGAGGTTTCTTGGGCTCACCAAGAGTTTTCAAGAAAGAAAGAAAAAAACCCCCAAGTTCCGCAAGGAGAACAAGTTTGATCAGAAACAAAAAGTTTTCCATACCCTGGGACTCACCCACGTTTTAGTGTGTCCTGAACAGAATGGGTATTCAGTACAGATATTATTTTTTTTTTATATGTAAGGTAAAACAAAAAGAGCTGGTCTAAAACTTGCAGCCTGCATTCTGTACGTGGCTGTGTCCATTTTGGTTTGCAGAACTACTCAATATATAGGAAAATAAGCAATTAAGAGCTTTAAAAAAATTATTTGTTAGAAAACATGTCTATTAAATCCATTGTGCTAAGCAGAAGGCTTTTTTTCATAAGCATTTGATGAAAGAGGAGAGAGAGACAAAGAGGCATAACTTTATCCTCATTTGGTAAAACCGGCACACGCAGGTCACCCTTTCCAGACTAAAATACAGCAGGTGGGTTCAATATTTTCACGATGTCCTCCATGCAGAAGGAATTAGTGAATGCCCTAGATTGGAGAGCACACTTTAAACCCTTCTTTAAGAAGCAGTTTGAGGACTCAAAACTCTACAGCGACTTTTGTAGCATCAGTCTCTATTGGAAGTTGACACCTCTTTGACAGGCAGAAAGGGGAGTGTGAAATGGAGTCTAATTCAGAAAAATCACACTGCACTAGTGGGTTGTTAGCCACACTGTGGAAAAGATGTAGAAAAGTGCTTGTATTTATTCATCTACAAAGATCCAACAGCTTCTCCTTAAGAGAGAACATTTTTTTTCCCTGCAGTGGCTCTCTCCCACACTTCTGGATCTATGGATCCACACCATTTAAGGATATAATTCCCAGTACCATAAATACTCCATATGAAGAAGCTGATGGAAGTTTGAATATCTGAAATTCCTAAATGCCAGAGAGATAACGCATACTAGCAAACATGGAAATAGGACAGAACCTTGAAATGCATCATTTTACTTAATATAATTTTTTTCAAAGCACAGAAAAGCACATGTAAATGTAAAGAAATCAGTGACACTGAAATAGGTGTACAATTCCTCAGTCTTATAGTCTTTTTGTTTTCAAATTTAACAGTTAATTTTTTACATCAGTCATTTGAGCAGATGATAAGTGGGAAGGGATTTTAGTCATAAAAACTATCATTTGTAAAGGCCTCATTTAAATACGCCTTAATTAGCATTTTCATAACTGAGTTATCAGGTTTCCATTAAACTCTGAAATTCTCACTTCTGTTCCCACTGGACAGATGTCCACATTGCAAAAATAAAAACTGTACAAAAATCTTACAACACTATAGTTGGCAGTAGCTGGAAAACAGTCTGAGAAGAGAAAATGAATGGAAAGAGCCAATCTTTTACCACCGTTTTCTGCACTGAAACCAACCATTAAGACGGTGTGAGAAAGTTTGTACTATTGGTAAATACATTTTCTTGAGCTAGTAAAAGACAGAACTCCTATCCTTTTTTCAAGTCAATGTGATATCTTTGACTTGTGCCATGTTAAAGAAAAGGAATCAAACAGGAACTCTAAGAAGTTACAGAATTTCTTGAACTTTTTTTTTTTTCATTCAGATTCTATCACATTTAAGAAATGAAGATGACATTCCTGGGCAGTCTTGGAGTGATACAGATCTGGCACGCCTTATGGAACTTCTCTTTCCCAAGACAGAAAAGAACTGAACTTACTTCCTTCACTGGAACTAAAATGTTTAGAAAGAATTCCAAAAACATAAAATCCAAACCCTTTCTAGTCCAAAATTCAAAAAGAATAATTTACAGTCAACCTAAAATCAAAAGCCTAAATACATATAACAATACTTAACAAGTACATAAACAACCTTTTTCTTCTTTAGAGCTACAGTACAGAGAATAATCAGCTATAATCATTGCTTTTGAAAATGCAAGATTTATACTGCACAAAATACTTAAAAAAAATAAATACAACAAGCCCTCAAAATACATTTTCTCCACGCAACAAAGAAAAAATATCAAGCTAAGTCAGGACATTGCAGTATTATTTGCAGCAATCATGATAAGTCAATTTTGGCTTAAACTGTGATTGTTATAAACACTCACAAAACATATTATTTACCAGATGGCAATCTTACTCAAGCAAATACATCAAACTTATGTTTCATTATTATCAAATAAGGACGAACTTGCCACTAGGATAACCTCCAGTAGTTAAACAAACACTCCTCTGTAAAATGAAAGCTATGGTTTCTGTTCTTTGAGAAGCATGCGGTGGAATGTACTTCACTGGTACCTTTTACTCCTGTGCCAAAACTTTTTTTTTTTTTTTTTAACATAAATACCTTCGTTTCCTCATAAAGTTGAATACTTCACAAATGGAGGAAAGAGCAGCAGAAAATGGCAAATGTTGTTTTGTAAGCGTACTTCGGATCAAATTTGACTCTCAGCTATAACGTTGTGACCTGACTGAAGTCAGCAGCAGGGCTGCAGAGGTTTTAATGAAAATGCAATGTTGCCTTCAGCCATGACACAGTACAGAAGACATAAGCGCTAAGACACCATGGACTGAATTAATTATGTACATTGAGGCATATACAGACATATTTATGGGTTGGCTACAGCACAGTAAACTGTGCCTGACTGTGAGAAGATTTGGCTGCTAATGCTGACTCTGCCATTGATTTGCTCTGTGACCTGAGGCAATTCACTAAAGCCAAAATCTTCGACCTTAGGCATCTTATTCATATTTAAGCCCTTAAACCGTGACCTGATTTCCAAGGTGTTGAACGCACACCACCCCCACTGAAGTTACAGGTAACTATATGCGTATTAATACAGGAATCTAAATTTAGGTTTCTTTTTGAAAAGTCCAGCCATGACCACTCTTGTCTGAACCAAGAATGTTCACCAGTGAATCCAATTTACTAGTGCTTCAGAAGGGAAAAACTCGTGTCAAGAACTGCAGAGAGATAACAGAAAAGGTAAAGGGTCTGCATTTCTTGTTACTGAATAGAGACATATGCATACAAACATAGCTATATAAACACACAGATATATATACACACGTCTGTATCTATATATGAAGACAGGCTTAAGGAAACTTTTTTCTTAAACAAAATAGATTCTTTATTGGTTAAATAATTAAGAAAAAGGAAACAAAATAAAGTAGACTATTAAATGCTCGCTGTACTATAGAACACATTAAATGCCATGAGCAAAGCGTATTCCTGTAGCACGACTTTTTACACGCTGTGCTGATAACCACAACATTTCATGCCTGACCATTGTCAGTATTGACATAGTGTGCTGCAAAGCTTTATCATTAAGTGTAGGAAAACCTGAGAAAACTGAAGAAGTCACACATGCATTAGTGTATTGCAGTGAGCTACTTAGCTTGGAATCAGGCCTGTACTGAAATCCAAGCACTGGACTGCATTCGTCTCAAAAAAAGTCAATACAGAACTCCCACTGACTTCACTGGTAACAAAATAAATAAATAAATAAATAAATAAATAAATCATCCCGGTGTTTCTGCCAAGCCACAAGTAAGAGCGATTCTACAGAGCCAAAGTATGAAATCGGTTTTCTTCTGTTTTTCATGTACAGAGGAAAATGTCCACTCTCTTGGTTTTAACAAAGCACCTACCATTTACAATACCACAGTAAGCTACTGTCAGCCTGCAGTTCCTTTCTGAAAAAAAATACCTATTTTGAAGAAATTATGAGAAGTAGGAGTAACATTCAACAAAACATTTAGGACAGAAAAAAGTGCAGTGAAAATCCTACTGGGAGTCACAAGAAGGATACAGCAACGCTGTAGCGTGCCTTCATTTTCCCTTGAATTTCTTCTGAGACTCTCGTGGTATCTGATTAATAACAGGGATGAAGACAAAAACAGGAGGTAGTGACTTAACTCTCATCTCAGCTGGATGAAATTCTTTCAGCAAATTATTACCCCTGGGCTCCACATTGCCCCTTTTTGCAGCATGACATGGAAATAAGGAATGTCTTCTCAGGAAGCCATAGCTCACTTGCTGGGAAGCAGAGTGTAAAAAGACGTCTTAACAAGGAGGTGGACATGAGTTCCCCTACAAATTCTAGGGATAAGCCAGCTTAAGGGAACATGCCATGCCTCCTCCACAGCTCGTCAAACAAACCTCTTGCTTTCCTTTGGGCCCATCTTTCTCTTATGAGCATTACCACGTATGCATAAACCAGGCTGTAGATGAAATGTATATTTTAAGATCAATTAATTCTTATCATCTACCGTGTATTTTAAAAAGGCATTTTACCATAGTCCCATACTTAATACAGAAATATCATCAAGCAATGAAGACTCCAGTTCAGGGATTCCATGCTTTTAATAACATTTATCAAGCAACTATCCAGACACTTTGGCTTCCATTTTAAGATGTGCCAGTGCCTCTTGAGAGATCAGGCAATCAGAGCTATAAAGACACCCTAAGGACATTGCCTAAAATAGTCATTACATATAATTTTTAATCCAAGTATTCACAGTTATAAGTTTAATAGGCATTAAAGAAAAAATAAAAGTGAAATATTTTTGCTCCTACAGAGAATTAAAATGTGAACTCCTCGTTTCCTCTTATTGCCATTTCCCCCTCCTCCTCAGACTCAGTCCTGAGCCTGAAGTACTACAGTCCTAGTCAGGTATGAAAATTAACTCCACATCAGTGTTTCTAGCAGACCTTTGGGAATGTACCACCAGTTTCCATCCACTTTCCACAGTGTTTCCAAATAACAACAGAAGTACTTATGGCAAAAAAAAAATATTGAATCTTTAAAAAGAAAGACAACATGATAATCTCCTGTCTGCTCTGCCATACGGCTGGCAGTCTCCTGAAGGAAGTGGGATTGTGCAGTGGGACTTTGTATACACTAAGCAGTGGCACTATGTAAATACTAACCGAGCAAGGACAATGTATATTTATTTCTGGTTGAAAGGAAAAATAGCAATGCCACCATCTTAGTTCAGTGTCTCTAATGTTATCCTGTTACCTTTAAGGTCTTTCCATGGCCTAGATGTACTTCTGAATGAACTGTATCTTTAAAATCTAAATATTCATTTGAGCACTGAAACTGTCATCACATCACTATTCAAACTCCATTGTGAAATGAACTCACAACTTTGATTTCTCTATGTTATGCTCATCTTTGATTAAGAGTTGCTCATGCTGAAGATATGCTCAGCAAGAAAAATTAACTAAAGTGACTTGCATTATTTATTAGCACTAATTCGGATGTACATTAATCATATGCCATAAGTGGCACCACTACAGAGAAAACAAAATTAAAAATAAGACTTTCCTTCTTAGAAGAAAAAAGTTTACTTGATGTTGTCACCTGTGTATGATATTTACCTTCTGCAACTAACTGGCTTGTATTACATTCTATCACACAGTAAGACTGCTTTCAACAGAGCTATAGCTACTTTGTGCGTGTATATGTCAAAGGAGTACCACATCTTAAGTTTTGGGTCAGCTTCCACTATATTCAATGACACAGAAACCAGATTTAACACTAATAACCTTGTGGCCCTTGTCAAATTTCAAAGGGCTTTATTTACCTTTAATTTGATGTATTACCATAGAGATATATATTCACATCATCTACCTTAGCAGGAGTAGGTCTCCTATGCAATCAATAAAAATAAGTAGGGTCCCAGCTGGGCACTCTAAAGACTCCTGTGGATGTTATATTGGCTTTTATGAACAGCTCAGATGCTGACTTTATGGACTCAAGTTAGTTGCCTAAAATGAGACAGTATGAACAAGCCATATTGTGCAGGAATCTTCTCCAGTAATTTCCAAACTCTCCAAAAATGCATATTTCTTTTAGGATTTAAGAAAGCAAGTTTGTTATCACAACATAATAAATAATTAATGGTAATGGAAAGTCTCTCAGTAGCAGCATTTACTTATTTCACACAAGATGCAACACCAACAATAGAAGTATCACATAGTAATTCACAATGGCCCTTTGCCATTTTGTAGCTGGAGTTTAGTGGGAAACAGTGCAAAAAAACATTAAAATAAAAGACCAGATTGACAAGTTCGAGTCAAACCAACCTTATTCTGACAAATATAGGAGTACATGATTTTTTTATTTCTTATTTTTAACTTTTGAACTGATGTGATAATCAGGGTCATATGGGGCAATGTGGAAAAACTCTCAGATGTTCCTACAAGCTAACAACATGTAAACAGCAAAAATTTAGAAGATGAGTAAAGACTACTAGAAGAAAAAAAAAAGAACAAAAACACAAACAAAAAAACCCTCCACCAAACTGTATTTTTACCTTTGAGAAAATTTTACACAGTGGGACAGTAACATTAACTACTCAAAATTTAATAGCACGAAAAACAAAAATACATATATTCTAGTGCCAGAATGCAGGTGGCAGCTTAATCAACCATATGTGTATTAACAGATTTCACTGTCAAGATTATGAACACTTAAAGGCATTTGCAGCCCCTAACATCCACTGCTTCATGCAACATTTCAAGATAAAGAGTTGGACTCCTGTCACCATGGAGTACAGACTGGCTGGTCTCACAGTAGAATGGAGTCTGCCTTTAAGTATTCTGTCCTAGAATAAATAATTCCTTCAGTGCCATGGCTGATGCTTAAAAGGTCTTGCTTCTCCATTGAAGCAGGGATCATCTTTTGGAGTGGTTATAAACCCTTTTTCTTGAAATGAATTCTCTCCTTTTTTAGCTGCTATTTTCTTGCATGACCCAGGGATTTGGCTAGCTGATTTTTCTATGGCTGAAACCATGCAAGCTCAAGCAGACAATGATTGCTTACCATGTATGCACATCAAAAACTGCAATGCCTCCACAACCACAGTGAACAGTTTGGATATACTTCTCGATCTGCACGTGAAATATCAATCACCTATCTCACCATATATTTTCACCATATGTCATCATACTTTGTCATCGTGTATCACCACATATGATACATAATCATATATTTCACAAATATGACATATAAAAATGACATAATCTTTTTCACCGGGTTCAACTATAGTCATTTCAGGAAAATAAAAAATAATGCTTGTCTATAGCAGAGAAAAGTCACCTATAAAGAATAAACTCTACCAGAACTTGTTTGATGCAGCAAAAGTTATTTTTTGTCCAGATTTTTACATATGCTTACTGGTATCTATCTAGGTGCTTTACACTTAAGGTCAT
Source organism: Charadrius vociferus (assembly GCF_000708025.1). NCBI lineage: Eukaryota > Metazoa > Chordata > Aves > Charadriiformes > Charadriidae > Charadrius > Charadrius vociferus. Next base: position 3,302,616 of record NW_009648550.1, on the reverse strand, counting down.
GTCAGTTTGGAAAGAAACCAATAGCCTCGGAGATTTGCGTTTAGAAGAGGCAAAAACTGCTCTAGACACTAAAACTGCACACTAGAAGAAAAGAACGATCATATTTCTCAGCACCAGTACAAGTTTCTGATTTGAGCAGGTGTTTAGTGTTAGTGTGTCCTCACCCTAAAACAAGGGGCAAGGCAGACGAATCCTATGAATTAAAAAGTAAAACTATGTGGCACCTTTTATAGCAGATGGGAAACTCTTAAGGGGAAAGAAATATTATCAGGTAGCACTGCTCAGGAGAAATGTAGTGACCTCTCTGCATAAATACATTTCAGGTCATGCCAGCTTCTTGCTTCTGTCCTATTTTCTATCTTTCCACACCTTCTGTTGGATAGCAAGTAGTGTCTTCACTCTAAACTTCCTGAGGTCTCTTTTTCTGTCAGAAAAAAAGTGCCAAGTTCTACCTTGAGCACAGTGTTGAAACAGCGCATGGCAGCTGGAGCTGCAGCCAAGAAGCTGGCACATGGCTTTAAATCCTACTCACCCCAGTCACGCCATATAATCTCTGAATACAATGAATCTGTTCACAAACTTCACCGCAATAAAAGATGCACCTTCCTCTCCAATGTGCCTTGCATAGGCTAAGATTACAGTGCAGACATGAAAAAAAAAAAGGTGCTGTGCATTTTCTACTGCACAGCTCTCCTCCTAGGGCAAAGGAAAACACAAGTAGTGGAATTAGGCTACCTGTGGGTGCTGCTAATTGCCAGTTACTCTCCCCACCACAGCCGACTCACTGCCTTTTCTACATGTGTTCTGGAAAATCATAGTAATTGTCTTCTGAATAGTCGCTGTATCTTTGAAACTTAGCCTGTAAGGCCACGGCAATCTGTCACAAATTCAAGATAAAACATTCTAACAACAAAATTCTGTCTCCAGCTTTTGCCAACATGAACAAATGGCATTACTTAATTTATCAGGTATTCTTACAAATGGCCTCCTGTTACGGATTTATGCAGAAGCTCATGTGGTTTTGAGCTTTAGTGATAAATTTGAGTGAAAGTATGTCTTTACTAAAATAAACTTAATAATCCTAAAATGATTAGTGGTTCCTTCATGCTTTTGATGGAGAATATTCTTCTCATCAAAAAATGGGAAAGTGTTGATGACTATTTCCAAAGACAACAGCTATTTTGTTGCATGATTTTAGTTTGGTTTGTATCAGCAAACAATTACTATTTAGCAAAATAAACAACCGAAGAGAAAAGTGAAATATTTCACATTGCGTTAATGGTAGAAAAGGGGCATTTCTGCAAGGTTTCTAGATTGTTGGAAAGAAGAAAGAAGTAAAAAAGAATATTTCCACCAACATCCTGAGAAGGCTGACGCTATCTTACACATAGACAATTAAGTATTTATAATTTTTTGCAGTATTAAGCGTTTATATTTTTTCCTCCACCACTCAAACATCAGTACTACACCATTCAGAAAAATACTGGCACTAAAATAAACCCACCACTTTGGCTTCCTGAACTTTTTTGTTAATATCTGTTGGTGTAGATATACAGTATTAGGCTAGCCCAGCAAAGGAAGTCTTACAGTCTTCTTAGAAGTCTGAGGTTTCAGAATTTCTACAAAAATGTGCAAGGACAATGTTTTCAATATATGAGAAAGTTAAATAAAATATATCATCATTCTCTACAGCTATCTCAACCACGATTGCACTAAAATTCTTCTTATCACCTCAATAACAAACAGTATCTTATCATGTAAATGGTTCTACATGACAATTAAGATCTCTGTCTGCCTTCAAGGAAATTTAAAGAATTGCCTTTAATAAAACAGAATAAAGCTAAGAGATGTCAAGTATCATCTCTTAACTACCGAGCACCCCTATGCTTACACAAAATTATACAGGATTAGCTTGCCTGGCAGTTTTAAAGCTACAATCTGGACTTTGTCAACTTTTTGGCACAAAAATTAAATGAAAACCAAGAAGATTACAGCTGGCAATGTCATTTTAATAGCAAGTTTGCTGAACAGCATTCCAGAGAGTTCAGCTTCACCTGATATAAACCCCTGGATCAGAACGTCTGCTAACTTGGTGCCTGAGGACTGCCAAGGACCGGGAGGCCACCTACTGCAATGAACGACAGCATTTCAACACCCTGTTTGGCTCCTGAAAACAAGTGCCAACTGCAGCAGGCATCAGAATAATGGGCAAGCTCTCTCCTGGTGCCGGAGCTCACTTGGGAATGGGGTGGGATGGAAAGCCTGTGACCTGACCCTGCTGTTTGGAGACCTCTGCCTTACCTACTGCCTTGTTACTGCTGTGAGAAGTGCCTGAACTGGCTTTTCTTCTTGAGCAAATTCGAACAGATTCACCTCAGCATGCTGTAAGCATAGGAACCCCCAATTTTTCTGCTCAGGGCAGAAAGCACCACAAATTAGATGGGTAGACTTATCAAGGAGGCAAAGGTAGAGGACAGAAGGGACGACTGCTACATCTTCTGGTGGCACACAGCACAGACCATTCTCCTAAATTGCATCAGAAAGCTCTGGCAAAACTTCTACTCCCTTGAATTCTGCCACTATTTTGGACTTGTGCTTTAAAAGTAAAATTCAGCACTGACAACACATTGCTGGCTGATTTATAGAACAGTTGGTATCACTTACCAAACAGGGTTACAGTGCTTTAGATTTAGGGCCAAATTTTGTTCTTATAAAACTATTCATCATATCCCCAAACACTCTCAGAAAGGAACTCCAGCAGTGTCCAAAAGTAGAACGATGGCAGCAGCTTCCAGGCTTGCCTAGCAGTAGGCTTTACAAAGTAGAAGGGTGGGGAAGAAACATAACTTTATATACATTCCCCTACCCACAGCTCTGAATTGAAATTCTCTGCCCAAATCAAGGCTTTCTGTAATATCTCCCCAATCCTTTACACATACAGGCAGCAGGGCAAGAAATAACAAACAATATACATAGTGATAGAAGAATTAAAAAAAGAACACAGTGTAACTGGGACAGAAGTCCTCCCAGCCTACTGCTTGGCCTTAGAATGAGCGTAGAGATGGACATTTGGATAATTATTTGAACCTATATTGGAAGAAGAAAATTAAACAATTTTTTAAAAGGCAAGTCTACACAAGCTTATAAAATGCTTTCTTAGAATGAGTTACTTGAGCAATAGATCTAAGAAGTCTGACTTTCCACATTTCAAAAACTGTAAATATTCATCGCTATCCCCAAGAAGTGCAAGAGAAACAGTTACCAAAGGGGAAAAAAAAAAAAAAAGCAGCAAAGGATAATGCGTAATTCAGAGTCAGAAGTATTAGCCCTTGCCAACTGGACAGCTACAGGAATCTCTCCAGTGGCTTATTCAGAATTTCCTCAAGTGAAAGAAGATGGTTTGTTAAAAATGACACCTTAGGGATGCATACATAATCCCTCTCTGACTTCCATGTCATGTTTCCTCAGTTTACTTCAAGTCAAAATACATTTTTTCCCTTGCTCCTAACCCTGTAGGGTCAACCCTGCTAATGAAAATCAAGCTGTCTTTTTCTCTGCTATCAACAATAGTCAGATAACAAAATACAGGTTCTGAACTTGGCATGTTTATTGTTGGTGATGATGTATAAGCCGATAGCAGACAGCTTCATTTTCTTTAAGCTGGGCTGACCCTACAGAGAGACAACTGGAAAAAAACTTTTAGTTTTGACTAGTCATAAAACATTTGAGCAAACATGACATGACATGGATGTCAGAGTGCATAATATAACTGCATGAACTACAGTAATATCAGAAGAATATACAGAAATGTTAAAATTTATGTAACTAACCTTTGGAATATGGTTTCTGATCTTTCATGTTTTAATTACAGATATTAATACGCTGATTGGAGACAAATAAAAACTGAAAGAAAACCAGAAAAGATGCCTACACCAAGACCAATGTTTGTTTGGGGGTTTTTTTCTGATGTATGTAACTTCCAAAGTATGTTTTTAAAGCTTTATAGAACACAGTGCAAACTAAATGACAATCAGAATAAAATAACATGCAACTGCTGTAATTTGCATGTACCAAGATATGTAGAATAGCATCAGGGTTATTGTAGGTGACCCATAAAACGGCAGCGCATCCGTAACATTTTTAGAACCTCACTGAAACAACTGTGCAATTACAGAACTTTCAACAGCAAGCAGGGTTTAAAGTTATCATGTAGCAGCATGAAATTACACAGAAATTACAGTTTAGCAGTGCTGCCAGTTTGCAACCGATCAGGAGGCCTGTACCATGCCCTCCTGCGGGAAAAACTGGTGCTATGGCTAACTATAAAACAAGAAATTGGCAGTGCCCTGAGGTATTGCTCCACTGTCACTTTACTTCCCAACTCAGAGCAGCCAGGACCAGCAGTGCATCACCTTTGCACATATACTGAGATCCACAGAGAAATCTTGGCTACCACCAAGTAGACAGCAGGTCTGGGCTTATTTGGGCTGCAGTAACTTTGCTCTTTTGGGCTAAAAGGGCAAACTTCAAACTTCCTACCCATGTTCAAACAAGTCTGAGAGTGTGGGAAAGGGACTGAAGGAAAATAACGAGAAACATCTTCCCTCCCATATTCATGTGACTGCAAAAAATAAAGATCAAAGTAGAAATATAAATGTCCAGTTCCAACAAGTCAACCTAGGAAAGGATCATGTATTAGAGACTAATATCTATGTTAATTTGAAAGTACTGCCTCTAACAAATACTACCACTCTGCATTTCTGCCTTTCATTGACATTTCCTCTGCTAAGAACTGGACAATATGGTGCCATAATCTTTAGGAAAAATTTACTTTGACTACATACATATGAGCTAGGATCCATAGTTTCACAAAAAGAAGATACTCCACCAAGACATCTCAAGAAAATACGCAATTACAGTTTAGAAAATATATTAAACTGCTGTGTGTGTACATTGGAATAAGGAGAGGAGCTTATTAGAAAAGATGGATGTACACTGCTGTGAATCTATGCATATGTAAGTCTTCTAGGAAGATAAGGTTTGTAGGGTGAGGTAATGTCTTTTTTTAGACATATAAAATAATTGATTTTACATGGATAAGAATACGAAATTTTATTTGAACAATTCAATTTCCTTTCTCTTAAATTTTAGAATTCCTCATACAAAACAAAAAACTCCTCCAAAAAGTCTGAAACATTATGGTTCTTTGGAGTATATCCATTCATAAAACATCCACTAAAATCAACAGAAATTTGTGTTACTGAGGCACTCCAGCACAAGATTTTAAACAGATGCTCCCTTGTACACACTGACTACACAGAAGGTGCACCAGCATGGGGAAAAGAAATACTTATCTGTGAAGTCCTATTACAATTCAGCTACTTAGCTCTTCTAAATATAGACTTCCAAAGATCTGGTGGGGTTATTTATCGATGCTATCCATTTAATTTTAAAATAACTGATATTTATTTTTATTATTTGTATGACAGTCTTGGACTTCCTCCAAGTGTGACATGGCTTTTTTTTTTAGTAGAGAGATTTGCAGGGAATTATAAGACACTCTTAAATAAGGGGCAAAGAGAGGCTCTGTACTTACAATAAATGGTGGGGGAGAACCTCTTAAAACCAGTTTGTTTGTGAGCAAGTTGTATATATGATGAATTAAGACAGGAATAACAAAAGAAACGTGGATGTATGCTACAGTTCTCTTAAATTATGATGAATTGTCTCTTGCTTTCTATGACTGCCAAAAAAATTTTATTTTTGACTTTGTTCACAGACAGAACTGAGAGTGCATGACTCACCCATATAAGGTGGCAATCATTTAAATTTTATTGGCGATGTTGTCTCAAACAACAAAATCATTCTGGGGGCTCAGACTCTCCACTTTAAGCATACACTGGCTTCTTGTTTTCTTCTACCCAAGGAAAAAAAAAAAAAAAATGCTGCCATCTCTTGCTCAGAAGTTCCTTGTTCTTCAGGTCTCCTTTCTCCTGACCCAAGCCACCCCTGCTGTGGAAGTTCTCAGCAGGATGTGCTGATGCCATCTGACAAGATGCAGCGACCTTGACTAGTGAGGCCAGAGCTTCAGTGCCTTTCCCCCAAAGTGCCCCCAAATGCCTCAGAAAGGAGTCTCTTCCTGTCTGCCCCTTCCCTGGCACGGCACGAGGACTCCCTTTGGAGTACTGACATGGCTTGATCTGAGCCCTGACAGACGTTCGCTTGGTCAAGACTGGTGGAGTCAACCCTTGGGTTGTTAAATTTGAAGCAAAATGATACATGTACATGTTGGAATATGCATTAGAGAAACTGGGATTTCAGTACTAGGTCAGAGTAAGTCATTATAAGCCCCGAAAGGCTCATTAGCAACTGTTCTGAGGACAGATTTTTCCTGGATTATTCTTGTTCATTTTTCCATCTTTAACACAAGATTCTCTACTAAGAAAAGTGAGCAGAGCTTTTTGGCTCTCCAAATTAGCTTGCCTTAGGGTAAACCTCTTGTAAACTTACCTCAAACTTGAAGCAGTCAAAAAGATACTAATTCTATTACCTGAAAATTTTTTTTCTCTCCCCAAACTGAGCACCAGGAATACTCAGCAAGAGCATTCAATGGAAATAACATCCATACTATGCTTTGAATACCAAATTCAACTATTTTTCATGTTGCACTATTTAAAAAACATACAGCAAAATTTTCTTCACCCTCTTTAATTCTCTTCCCCCCCCGAAAAGTTTCTACGTTGCTTGCTTTTCTATTACAGTTTGGCTAAGCATTTAATACAGGAACTCGGCCTCTAGGATAAAAGTTGCAACAAGTTCTGCATGAGAAAACTGGGAGTTATAATGTAAACACTTCGTAAAACAAAACTGTAAACTTCATAAACGGATATAAACATTACACGTGTGATGATATATGTAACACACTTGCAAAAAAAAACCCAAACACCTTTGCAGTTCTGGAGGCAGCTTGACTATGATCTACCTTACTTCTACAAAGCCACATTTTCTTGTATAAAATGACTTTTTTTTATAAAAACAAGCCCTTTTCAAAAGTCTTTTGTGGGATAAGAACAGTGTATGTAGAATGACCTGACACACAGAAACATGTTCCATGCCCAGATAATTAAATATAATTATTGACCAGCCAGCCTCTTCAGTTCTTGCAACCCACTGTATCAGTTTAAAATGCCTTGGTGGGCAGAGTTGCAAGTAAGGGTGAAGCAACACACATGAACAAACAAACACTTCACTGGAACACCTGCAATGAAGTACAAATGACACAGGTAATTCAGTCACCATAAAACAACCACTAGAAACTTTATAATGAAAATTGCCTAAATATGAAAAAAAGAAAGAACAGAAGAAGCAAGAAGAAACTCGGGAAAACTCGTCAGACTCCAGCTATAAGAGGACCGCAGTAACCTCTTTATACTTCGGTGAGGATTTTATTGTCACTTCATTCAGACTCAGTGAACACTCTCAGGATACACATTACAGCACTATCTGCTGAAGTGTTAGCATTGCTTTAAAAGCACAAATGGCAGCGATTTGCTGTTTTTCAGCAAGTATCACCATGGTGAAACTCTGTCTAGGAATCACACTAACGCAGGCAGGGCTGGCATAATGTTTTACCTTGTGTTATCACCAGGATCCTGTAGTTAGGTCAGGATCACACAGAATTGCCGTGAGGAGGTCAAAGTGGTGCATCTTGCAATACTAATTCAACATCCTACGCCAGCGTGTACAAAACAGGGACGAAGCTCAGCAGCAATACAACAGGCTGGTACTCCTCAGCGGCTGGGAGAACAAAACCGAATTCGCGTGGATGCAAATACTGAAGCAGGGGAATATATTTTTACCCTTATGAAATGAGTCAGTCTTCCCTCCAGTTGAGTTGCAAGGAGTCCAAGTGGGAAAGCTGAACTTTGTAAGTTGCCCTTGACTGATCTAATCTCCTCATCTAAATTTGGCAGATGATCTGACCTGGTCAATACCCTTACAGGCACACAGTACTTGATATCTATTTCTCGTAAATATACATCTTTGCAGAGTCTATTTAGAAGGGAAATTTCCCATTCATTCCTGTCATACAGAGAAAGTGTTAAAAAATAAAAAGGAGCAACAAGACATTCCTTCATCCTGCTTTGAAACGGTGCTGCTTCACCTTACTGTTTTGATTGTGTAATAATTTCATGTTTCTAAGATTTATAAATGGGCCGCAAATGGAGTAAATTACATTGCTACAAACACAGAGGCCTGCAGCACACTTATAAAACTGGATCAGACTACCACTTCACTCAATTCCACCCCCAGTCTTCATCACTGGCCAAATGCTTATCAAATGCTTCAGAAGAAAAATCACACAGTGGGCGATTATGGCTCTCAGGGAGAGCTTCTTTTCAACTTTTAGAAGTCATAGATTTTAACTAAGCGCTAATTCTCCAAGTCTGCTGCCAATACTGCTACACATACCTCTTTTCCCCTCGCTCCATATCCTTTTTTCCAAGCTCATTTGGAAAGGTGGCTTTTAAGTCTCCAAAATGTAAAACCTTTTCTTAGCTGTTTTTCACCCTCATTACATGTGCATACTTCCACTGAAGTCAGTGGGCTTCTTGTGGATAAAGGAGTTTGTTGTACTTTAAGAGCAAAAAATTAAAGTGAAGAGCTGAAAATTTTAAATCTTTCACTTTTGCAGATACTAGTCTAAAACACTACATGTCCTTATTATGATTCAGTGAGCTTTAAACTGTTGTTCTTTATTAAAAAAGAAAAAAAGATAGCTGCCTATCTCAGGGCAATATACGATTCTTTTAAATAGGAGAGGAAAAATACACTTTCAGACAACACAACAAAACACATCTTTTAAACATCCACTAATTCAAACAGCATACTGCATGTTACATCTAATGTGGCAGTTGTTATGGAAACTACGCGTTTTGATTGAGTAGCAGAATAAATACCCACCTAAAACCAGCATGATGGGCCAGTGCATAAATTAAGCACTCTTGACTAAAATTACCTGTATTTTTTTAGTATTAACTTTTTTTACTCTAACATTGCATGATGAAATATGATTTTCCAGCTAAAAATTTCCCCAACATTTTCTCTCCATCCTATTTTTTTTAGTTACACTACAAAATACAAAAGATGCATCCTGCACCAAAAATCTAAGTCAATTTTTATCAGTGTGGTACTTCTAATTGATATTAAGTGACTGTAGTTACTACGAAAAAACACAATTAAAGTAAATGCAGAATTTAATCTCGCCTGCATTTTACTATTCCAGCTTAATATCTGGAATGGAGAGTAAAATAAAAATCACCACTTCCCTCCATTCCAAAAAGCTCTGCACAACTGCTAGATTATTTCCCTTCACGCGCGCCACAGCTTTATATGAAAATAAGGCTTAGGGGTTTCTTCTATCTTTTATCATCTGGGTTTAATAAGCATGAAAGTTCAGAAGGCAGGAAGAAAGAGATACTTAATTGTTTTCATCACAGAATATATTCTGGTGTAAAGCAGTTGCTGATTCCTGCAGATAACACCATAACTGTACATCTTAATATAAACATTTCAATCCTTCCCCACTTTCCAACATAATTAAGAGGCAGGTTGCATAACTTTTGAAATAAAACGTATTGACTTCTGTTTTCCCCATACACATTTCTACACGGAATGATATGCCAAGCCAGAAAGTACAAGCGCAACAGGCACACATATCACAAACTTCACCATAATGGGCACGCATTCACCCATTGGATCAACATCTTTCAATTTATTAGCATGACAAAGGACACAATTATTTTGGATATGCCTGAATGCAATTTTCATTAACTTTGCAATGATTTATTAACAAAAGTGTCAGGAATGTAATAAAAGCAGCAGGACTCCTCAAAATGCCAAAAAAAAAAAAAAATTAAATAATAATAATAAAAAAAAAAGAAGAATACAGCAGAATTTCCAAACATGCCTTGCAGCATCAGGTCAATAAGGTTGCTTGATTCTATCAAAAGCATCACCATGGAGAGTGAACTCTGCAATTAACAAAGAGTAAGCACAAAAAATGCTAATATCTCATTTGAATGTAATTATGCACAGATTACTGTTCACTGGAACAAGAAAAGGGATTTTAATTGTCACCCGAAGTTACGTGTAAACCCAGGATTCTAGTTAACTTTTTTTGGTCAGGAGAGTTTATGCAACGCTAAAAATGAAGAGTTCACAATTTCTTGTGTTCAGTGACTTTGTAAAATGAGTGTACTGACTTTCTATCAAGTATGCAACTTCCTAGAGTCCTTTCTGTAACATCCCTCCATGTATGTTGGCAAGGTTAGTTTGTAATAAGTTTCACCATCGTTTGCATTTTAATACTATTTGATCTCATTTACATGTTTAAATTTGTTCCTGTAATAAAATTCATTAGTATGTTTATCATAACCACATAATGAATATAGCCCTTATGTAAAATAAAAAATTGAAAGTACATTAGAGACATTACAAGCTGTTTGAAATTACTGTGCTTTGCATATTATACCTTATTAATTAAATTATAAATTATTTATTTATGTATTTCTTTAATCAGGGGCAAGCACTAGAACAATATTATATTAGTATAAGAAACACAATACAACTCAAAGCTAATTCACACATGGACCAGTTTTACATACATAGGAGTACAGATCCATTTTGCCACGGGATGGCAAATGCCATTCCCCCCGCTGTGCATCAGGGGATGTGAAATAGCTATTTAAAGGGCATTGAGGGGAAAATGTTTCTTGTGCAAGTTAAAACTTAACTTGTTAAGATAATATCTCCTTTGCTTTCTCTTCTTAGGAGAATAATTAAATCAGATATGCAGATGAAACCAAAGAATAAATCATTATTCAGGCTAATGCCACGTTCCCATTATTAGAGTCCACTGATTTAAAAAAAAAAATGAAAAAAAAGAATTAGAATTTTTCTTTCAGTGTTTTGCAGTGATTTCTAAAGTTCAGCAGACAAAATTTAGCATTTTATAATCATGGAGAACGTTAGGGAAATACCACAAGAGCAAGACGCTTGTTTGAGCTCATATTCTTTTTAACTAAGCTGTTATAAAGAAAAATTAATCCACTGGTGTGCGACATTATTACTTTAAGAAAAATAGAGTTTATCAAAAAGAATTAATAGTTGGAAGAAAATTATTAGGTATGAAAAACAAAACACAAGATTACAGAAAAATGAGTTTGGTATATTTAAAAGGTCAGTAGAATCTGTAGAAAATATTAGGGTATGAAGAACGTGAAAGAAATTAAAAAAGAAACCAAGAATAAGATTACCAAATGCATAATTGAGATGGAAGATGGGTACACAACTTGCTCCAATTCTGATATCAAGAACTGTGTTCAGTTCTAATTTCAATCCTACCAACAACTCTGAGCATCTCACATTGTGTAACATACCAGTGAAACAGTCTGAACGGGCCACTAACGGATGTGTATCTTTGTCATGGGTTTTGTTTGTTTGTTTATTTCAGTCAGAATCCTGAAGCGCATCTGGTACCAAGAGTAAAAAAGCCTTAAAAATGTGTATGTGCGTGCACACACGCACATTGACACAGTAGAACAGAACAGTTGCAAAAGCTGAAATTTTCAAGAAATGGTGCAGATCATGGAAGAAAATCTGAACATACTGTAGCTGCAAGCAGTGGTGCTTTATAAAAAGAAAGGAGACGTTCAGGGGAAAAAAAATCTTTTTAACTCAAATTCTGAAGCACAAATTTTTTTAATTGTTTTCAGTGAGATAGGAAAGGCTAAGGCTATGACATGGTACTACCAAACCTGAAGACATATTGCACTCCCAGCAGAAAAAAAAAGGAAATCAAACAGAAAAAAAAGGACATGTGTCAAAATGAGAGGGGGGGTGGGGTGTAACTCAAAATCAAGCAAGAGGAGCACAAAGCTCAGCCTGTGGTCTGATAATACAACTGAGACAAAGCCTAAAGTTTAGAGGCAATGGATTAGTTCAGTAGACAACCATTTAAAACAACCCATTGAGTGAACAACACATAGGCTTAGGACACTAAGTCTATACCACTAGCTCAGATGAGGCTATGAATAATGAATACTGCTGGAGCGTAATTTATACCCCTGGGGAAGTTCCTCTTCTCCAACAGAAGCTGCAAATTGCTCTGGGAATCAGAAAGATGAGAAGGACCAACAGCAGAGATGCACTTATTTTTAGCCCATCATGACCAAACAGAACTCTTCATTTCTGCCTACACCAGAGGAAATTCAAATATTTATCAGCATATGTGTGCGCACATGAGTAAAAAAGAAAGTTACTTTCATCCACCAACAAGAGGAGGAATACTGCTGATGTGGCTGATGCCATGTGCGTCTACACTAAAAAACTGCCCCGACAAGTTTCTAAGAAGTGGCCTCAGGAAAAGCACGGATCTGTATCTGTACATTCAATGTTCTCTCAGGAGACGCTTTTCTTCATAGACCACTATCTTAAGTCATGTTCTGTATCTACATTTTATCAGGAAATATGCTTTTAATGAATAATAGAAATTACAGTCTACCTGAAAGATGTTTTCATTTTGGGTCACACAGTAGAAGACAAGGGACCCTAGGAAGCTTTAGAAAGTGAAAATTTTGCTGGTCTAAAAGTAATCAGACACAAATGTAAATTCCAGTTAAAGAAAAGGCCTCACCAAAAAAAACCTCAAAACAACCCCATCCTCCAACCTCCCCCACCCCTCAAAACCAACCAACCCAAAAAAACCCAAAAACCAGACAACCAACCACACAGAAGTTGCCTGTAGTGAGGCTGTGGTCATATCACCATTCCCCACAGACAAGAAGCATTCTGAGATTCTTGGTAAACACAAAGTAGGTTGGGAAATTAATTCCTGTTTGAGGGGTCTGGAAGCATTATTTGTGCAAAGGATATTGTCACAGATTTGGACTTCCACAAGATATCCTTGGACAGCACCAGGACTTGGCCGATCAGCTGGTACATCGGTTCCAAAACCTCAGCCCTACCACCATGTCCTTAAGATTTCTAATCTATCAATAGTCCCAGACGACACCGGGAGAAAAGAGACAAACTAGTGGGCTGCTGGCTGAGGGTCCTGCTCCCTTCCTCTCCTGGCACTGCCTTGTCACCATGCCTGTCCCCACTCTCCTTTCTTCCCCATGTAGGCTCCTATAGCCTGTCACAGATGGCTAGTAAAGAATTTTCTCTACGCCCACAAGTCTGAGAAACAAACAAAAAAACCAGACATAGTCAAGAACCTGTCTTGGGTCACTGTAACAGAAGTGTAAAATTTACAGTACATCTGCTTCTGTGGCTGGACTGCAGTGAAGAGCTCTAACAAATGCATAAGAACTATCTAATCAGAGCAGCGTGGGGCTGGGCACAAGCTTTTCTACTGTGCTTTGAAAAAATGTTAACTCAGGTAGACAAATACTGAGGAACAATAGATGAAATCTTCCACTTCTAAATGTGAAGGGCAGAAGGGACATCTCACCTGCCCTTTTGCCCAAGAGGCTTCATTATATACCAGTCTCAATGGATTAAGACAGTGCTGAATCCAAGGGTTTGGAGTTATCAGAATAAATGAATTTATCACCTATTCTCAGTATTACTGAGAATTCAGAGTTCAACAGCAAGTCTAAGCAAAAATGCAGGGTACTTCAAACACTCACTGAAAGTTGCTGGCAAACTTCATAGGTTGATTAAAATATTTGTTTTGGATTGGGTTTTGTGTTTTGGGGTTTTTTTCGGGTTTTTTTTTTTTTTTGATGGGGAAAAAGAGGTGAGGGAAACATATCTTAAAGACAATATCCTTAAAGACCAGGCAACTGGCGCAGTATTTTGGAAAGGCTGTCCTTTTAAGTGAAAACCTGAACAAAAACCATAGAGACGTCAGAATTTGACATAGAGGTCACATGGTCTGAGGAAAGTAATGGAAATCAGTTTGACCCACTTCATTTGGGCTCTAAGTTAAAAGACCCATTTCTCTTCAGCAATAACCTACCGAACAATCCAAAGACATACAGACTTTCCTCTCAAATTTAGCCAAACAGAACAATGCACATTTAAATAATACTTTTATTAGCATTTCATCATAACCATATGCAAAACTATAGTATGATATACAGTACTACGCAGCAGTGGTTTGAAAAAGGAACAAAAGTCCCAGGCATAGAATTAAATCCAAAAACCATCGTAACATATCTAAGAATTTGGGGATTTGACTAACATTTCCAAGAATTTCCCAATAACCTGGATAACATGAACTTAGGACGGACAGAACACTAGCAGGCCTTTTGCAAGCAACAGGCAGGGTGCTAGTGCCCAGTGCAAGCTTGACACTTCAAAGACACTTTTGCAAAGACATTCAACAAGGGATTTTATTTTCCTACCACTGAAAGCATTTGGCCTCATCTCACAAATTTATAACAGCATTCTCAAGGCCAAATTTTGTATCAGATACATATTTCCCCTAAACAAGCCAGTTCAATTCATTGGCCTGCTTTCCTCCTCCTTCTCCTGATCCACCATACTTTATAAAATTAATTTTAAAACATGATTCCTCTAGACATTAGATAAGAGCTTATTAATACCTTAAGCCACGTCAGGATTAAAAAGACAAAAGGTAGATAAGCATTGATAAAATTACTCTATTTCAGTCAGGAGAAACATGCTTCATGTAAGAAAAGCTACTCATTAATTATCCTGAAAATGATGGAGCAGGGAGGATACATCTGGAAAAGATATTATTTGCATAGTTAAAACAGTATACAAATATAGAATGGCCCAAAGTTGAGACTTTTCCCTAAAAAAGATTGTACAAAACCAGTGAAATGTTTTAAAGTAAAATTAGAGAGGAAAAAAACCAAAGATATTTGCTCCTAATTACCTTCCTCTACTTTAGCCAGGATACAACTATTTAAATAGGCTACTTCAGACTATCCTTACCAAAGTATTCTATCAAGAGAAAGAACAGTTCAATTTTCTAGCACTGCGTATAGAAAAAAATACATAATTATTTTCTTCAAAGTCTATGGCCAAAGTCAGAAAGTGGTTTTCTTTCCCAAAGTACAGACAATTTAAAGTCATTAACTATTTCCTGAAAAATTATATCGTGGAAAAATATGGAAAGAGACACCCAAAATGAACATTATTCCAAATTCTGCATCTTTTCTAACATGAAATATATTCTTCATCCAAAAAAGACTGTGATGCTACAGACAGACCCTTTGAAATCATGATACAATATTCGCATTCATTTCCTATGATTGGAAACTTGTCTAATTCTAAAAGCATTTTCATTTTAAGAAACTCAGGGCACTCTTTTCACAAGGTCCTAGCAGCCTTACTAGTGTCACCTATAAACATTAATTCCCCTAAGTATTTCCGAGGGGTTTTTTTGTAGTGAACCTCTGTTAAGTCAATACATCACAAGACCAAATGGCGTCCTGTCTTTTGCACCAACCTAAGCTCTCAGGAGGAATCACAGTCTCCGTCTCACACACATATCTGAACCCTGTGTTTCACTGCATGGCAACAGCGATACTTGCAAACATGCAGCAAGTATACAATGCATTCACATCAGCAGAAAGAAGAAAAAACAAACAAACAAAACAAACACCTAGGTGTGTTTACCTTAGGGTAAAACCCTAAGCCAGACACTGCCTTTCCGTTCTGCAGTCCCCAGGATGGCAAAGTTGCGCTTGTGTGCCAGCAAGTCTGTGCTGCCAATGGACTCACCGCAGTCTACTCCAAACTCAGAACAATGAGAAAATAGAAAAACCTGAAGTTCTTTTCTACTTTTCTCCCCAAAAGTTATACCACTTGACTGCTACAAGAGATGACACGGTGAGATACTGAAGCTAATGGCATATAGCAAGCAAAAGCACATGTGCAGTGATTCAGGTTTTGCATCCATGCCTACACCTGCTTGTATGCATGCATTTCTGCGCAAACAGAAACCGTTGACTTCTCAAAGGGAGTGCTCATACTGACAAATGCAGAATACAGGATATTTGAAAATTTTGTCCAGTATGAACATTCAGGGAACCATTACTCAATTTCAGCAGTCTAAGTTCCCAACAGTAGACAGTACAACTGCATCATAAGCTTCTTTAAACTGAATAACTATTCCTTCTAGTTATAATTGGCAGGGAGCATTCAGTTCAAGGCGTATTGGTTTTGTGGGGTTTGGTTTTTTTAAGAGCTTAGAAAATTTCAACTCAAGAGGTGAAGTTATGAGTATGATAGCAAACAGGAGTTAGGACAAAAAATATCCCTACCTCTAACTATCACGGGAGGTAGTTGTGTCTGCTATAATAAATCCTTTACTGTACTAAGTACTAAAAATCTATTCAACTGTCCTTAAAGTATTAATTTTAGTGCCATGATTACAAGACTGTTATTACCTTACTAAAATTCATTCAGTTTACAAGCTAAAAGGTCTATGGTTTGAATATTGGAATAATCCAATTTAATTAGGATAACAATGTGAAAAACGCTCACATAACAATTGTGAACAATTTTCTAATGGACTTAAATTATGTGCTTGTAAAGGACATTGACAGATGATATATTTACTTTTCCTGAGAGCATACTGGAGATCTTTAAAGGAGAAATGTCTAAGCCAGAGCAAATTTAGATATCTCAACGTGTCTTTAAATTGTGGGTACAAACCAAAGGCATTATCCAGCTCCCCTCTACCTTTGGTGACTCAATAAGAATAACGACAGCCCAACTTTCTCCACCTCCCTTGAAAATAAAGAACAACAATTATGTCTTAGACAACAACAGTAATTAGTGTCTATATATCCATTTACATCTGAAGAGTGGTATCCAGGTAATTAAAGATAACAAGCAGGTGGATACCACTGTATGGTTGGTTAGTTGGATAACCCCCTTTTAAAAAGTTTGAAGAGTTACAGATATTAATGAGCCCAATGTTAGTTAAGAAGCATCCTTTCAATGATAGAAGAGAGGGTCTGAATTTCAGCAAACCCAGCTTACATCATTCTTCACATATTGCTCTCAAGGGCAAGGAGACTCTACACTAAATTGTGGACAGAGTGCTATGTAGGATCAGAAATAATATTACTTTCTGATCTTAGAGGCCTTGTGCTTGGCTCGGTCTGGAGCAACACATGTTCTGAACATACTGAGCACACTGTCAATGCTTCAAAAATTAGCAATAATTGTTGAAATCTTTGCAGGACTTTTTCCTGTGCCATAGAAAAGAGTTACTGCAATCTGCTCCATTTTAAATTCCTTAAAGAATAGTTCTTGTGCTCCTGGCAGGCTACCAACTGGACCCTGATTTTGGCAAAGCATTGGGTCTAAGTGTTACACATAACACACAGCTTGTAAGGCTGCATTTCCTGATGAAGTTCCTCTTCTCTCAAATGTCTGAGAGCAACCGCTAACCTTGGCTTAACTCCACTGATTTCAAGGAAATGGAACTGAAGGGATGAATTTGGAGCAAAGTCAGAGCTGAGTGCCATCGTATCACAGGGCAATTTATAATGAACCATCTCTCCTTACATTCTTTGTACCTTCCACAATAAGCAAAGGCAAAGTACTGAGAATTCTTGGCCTTACTAGTGAAATCAAGATGAACAGGAAATGAACTTGATTCAAATCGTGATATTCAAATAAAAAGCCAAAAAGACTTTACCTATCAGAAGTTTTATTGCAAAACTAAATAATCACCCTCATTTTACATGCCAGTAAAACAATCTACGGCTGTCTTTGTTTTCCAAAGTTTTAAAAAACCAATGGTGTATTTAAAATAATTACACAGGCAGGTGCTTACTTTAAAAGGTGGCACACCAATGCAATGTAATGATGTAACAACTGATTCAATAATTGTCTGCATTTAGATAAAATGTGGTTCTGTATTTCACCATTAGATATTTTGGAGCCTAGTGACAAGAGAGAGATAAAAAGCCTCAAAAGTCTCCACAGCCATAACCAGAAATGAAATTCTCAAGAAAACAAATACAATAAAATGTTTAGTGAAATGAAAATATAGGTCTTTCAGAATAAATACCTATGTGTGGTTTTAGAATTAATATACATATAAATATGTGGGGGGTTGTGTGTGTGTACATACATAAAAATTGTTTCCATAAATGTTTAACGCATGTTTGCATGCCGTGTGTATTTAATACATGCACATTTATTAATTTCTACACAGCTGTAGGAATTCCCAACTATTTTCCCATTGTAAGTTAAGAGTTAACGATGTGCTCCAACTGAAAAGAGCAAGTTTTAAATTGAACACAGAAGTTAGTGGCTACTATTAGACTTGGTTTGTTTTCATCTTCATTGCACAATGGTTTTGTGAAGCTAACAAACTACTGTAATATTTTCTCTTGCGAAGTCTGTTTGCTAATCAGTAGTGGATCTAATCAAGGACCTAATAAGTGCATAATGGTACATTTGCTTCCCAGGAGAAACCACTGTTTCTCATCATACCAGAAAATGCCCCCTTGCAAGGTGCAACCAGGATCCACAGACTCACTGCAACAGCCTAATAATTTAATTGCAAGCCCTTAGGCAGGGATAACTTAAATTACAATTAGAGAGCTCTAGCACGGCTGCTAACATCTGTGTGATGAACACCGTACTGATTAAAGATTTTTAAAAGAGAACTCAGCACTTCACACTCCAGAACAAGTCACTACACTAACTTTGAAGTCTTCTATCTTACTATTTTAATACTTGTGATGCACTCTGCCTAGTCTTTTCTGTGGGGATTCAAAGGATCCCAGCTCAGTGTGGTGTCTGCCCTTTGAAAGGCCTACAGGGGCGTCCTTACATTAGAAATACCTTTTTTGCAGATGGAATACACACAACAGAAAGCCATTCTACAGCAGTAGAAGAAAAGCATCATGCACAAACTCTGCCTTGCCGCCACCTCCAAAAACGCGATAAGCTTCGGAAGGATGCAGAGATCTTACAGCGGCGGAAATACAAGGCCTGTCCCAGTCCTATGCACAGCTGCACGGATCCCAGTCCTGCAGTGGGATTCTTCAGTGCGCACCCCAGGTACGGTGCCTGAGCCTGAGCTGTACCTGCTGGAGCAGTCTGTGAGCCCTCTAGTGGAGTTCACCCCGGTTTTACACTCACAACCATGCAACGGCTCTACATAAAGGCAGTTTTTTTGCACAAACCAGTGATTTTTCTGTTGGCGTACAGCATTGCAGCCTGTAATATCATAAATCACACAACTAATAGCATACATGGAGCATGTAAGTATGTTCAAGACTAATACAAGCAGAAGTGTTCTGAATGTTGAGAGTGCGTAATCACAAATAGCGGTATTCGGTACTCCTTTCACAGAGGAGGAAAGAACTCAGCAAGCAACCACAGTGGCGCTACGCAGAAACCCTCTCACAGGTTGCAATTTTGTGCCATCTGGTGAAGGCTGAGACAACCTGCTATGGAAAAACACGCGTGCTTTTTTACAGCCACATCCATAGCAAGAACCCTATAGCAGTGAGAGCAAACCTACAGTACCAACAAGGTCAGCCACACATAAAGCAATGGCAAACAATTTCACTCTACTTTACTGCAGTCAACCTCACCATAACACAGCAGAAAGACGATAACCCAAAGAATTATTATAATGCACAGAACCTCTTCAAGATACTGCTAGGCTTCTGGATTGTCCAAAGGGAAAATCATAACCCATCTTACACAATTCATTTTGTGCCATCTGTAAACATATTTAAATAGTTTGTACTTTATATGTGCTTTTCTG
Source organism: Charadrius vociferus (assembly GCF_000708025.1). Taxonomy (NCBI): domain Eukaryota; kingdom Metazoa; phylum Chordata; class Aves; order Charadriiformes; family Charadriidae; genus Charadrius; species Charadrius vociferus. The sequence continues at coordinate 3,282,833 of NW_009648550.1, read as the reverse complement.
CTAAAAAGCTTGCACTTGACGATGACCTACCAATATTAGACCTCCTACAGAGTGGAGCTCTGTTATGGGGGACGGCCTGTAACACCCCAAAAAGACGAAACACGGGTATTCAAACTATTCCTCTGCTCCCATCCCCCACACAACCCACACACTTCAATGACATGATCAGGAAACACCAGAAATCAGAATCAGCCTTACCAAAGCAGACTGTATACATTTTTCTTTAGTTTTTCCACATTGACTGATTTAACTCAAGTTGTATAAGAAAAGCCACTAGATTCCTTTGAAACTCTGAACCAATGCTTTATAGCTTCTAATTTACTATTTCTTTGAAGCAATATAAAGTAGGTAAGAACTTCATCAGGTAAGGCTCAGCATGTTTTATAACCCTTCCATGGCTCCAATAAGAATCTAGCGGCTGTCTTTTAAACTGTTGGGATAGAAAGGTGCTGGGCTCAAAACTGCTCTGCTCTGTGGGAAAATCAAAACAGTCAAGGGTGCATATTGCACACAGACAATAGATTTTATGATTCAAGCAAGTTATTCCCCTTCCAGATGAGCCTTTTTAGGCTAGGCAGGGAAAGTGCGGTGGCACTAAAACTTTTTTTGAGGCAACAGCAAAACCAACCCTCAGAACACGACACAGCAGATTGTTTCCTTATCGGCAGTACTTCTAACAGTGTGTTGCTCTATGTTTATCTTTCTCCAATGCTAACTTAAATATGTAGTCATTCCTGCAAGAAAAATTTGGAACTGCCTCAGCAGCAATACTGCCTACCTGCATACACAATGGAGTTCGCATTCAAGATTTCTAATAAAGTTTACCTTTACTAAGCTTTTGAAACATTATTCCCCATTCTTACTTTAATGTTCTTGAAGCCCGTCATAAAACACTCTCCAGTGGGTAAACTAAGAGAAAGCCACCTTGCTAGGGCACAAATGACCACAGCAGTCAAAGTCTGTTATTTTAGAGCAGGAAAACCCCCAAGACCCAATTTCTGCCCTATTACGCAGGTACAGAGCTCAGAAAGCAATGAAGGTCCGAGTACCAAGCGGGCCATGAATTTATTCCTCTCCTGCCCACAAAGACACGATGCCCCAATATAGTCTTCCATCCTGAAAGCAGTAACCCATCAGTGGATGGCAGCATCAGGAGCTAGTCATTCTTCATAGCCTAACTTTGAAGAAGCCCAGCTTTCCCAGCCTGCCTGCAGAGCAGAGAAACTCCTGTTTGACCCAACACGTCAGCTCGGGAAGCAGTCGCCTCTGCTGGAGAGGGCAGCAGTCCTAGAGAAATGCAAATATTACATCTACGAAGCTAGAGAGTTGTGGTACGTAACTTTGATTTTGTGAAACACTATGCAAAACTCAGCAATGCATAAGAGTGACAGCTACACGGAGCCTGAAGTATGTGAATAAAAACAGTTTCCCTTTTCTGACAGGAAATTCCACTGTTTAAGACAACAGAACAGAAAGAGCAGCAGCCCTTAAGATACAGCCCGCACAAAATAAACCTTTTTTGTTAAAAAAAAAAAAAAAGAAGAAGAATCTTGGCATATGGTAACAAAAACTATATAATTCTCTTGATCTTTAATCTCTATGCCAATGTCTGTTTTACAGATTATGGCCTCAGCTACTGACAAATCTGCTTAGTGAGTTTTTGGCTGACAAATCTGGCAACACAAATGCTGTCTGAAATACATTCAAAAGGCTAAACATTTTCATAATAGCTACTTTACACAGCTTAGTAGGTTTCCCTTTAGGACACCAATTTGATTTTTTTAAAGTGACAGTGTTAATTTTTATGATTACACACAGAACTGAGATTTTTATTTAATACAGTGGGTCTTCTAAAGCTTTTCAAGGGGATCAACCACTTTGCCAACAGACGGGTGTTACAGCAGGGGTGATTATAGTAATTTTTCATGTAATTGGGAGTCACCATTTGGTTGCTATCTTTCACATGCTTGTTGCCTCATCATATAATCCTTCATAATGGGGGTTTGTTGTGTGTCACAAGAATGTGCCAAGCAGCCGGGAAATAATAAACAGAGGAACCCCCTGGCTCGTGGGTAGCACAAGTGTTTTAACATCTGCCCAGCTTCTTTCAACTGCAATAAATTTCAGCTGATAACAGTGACCCAATAGGAAGGCATTTTGGTTTTGCTGGTTTTAGGAAAAATCTTTAGGAAACATCACACTTCATTATCTCAGCTACAGTGGGACAATCTGTAAGGACACAACTTGCTGACAAATGACATTGCCTGATGTAAAAAATTGTGATTCGTCAGAAATTAGTAGAGACATCAAGTTCTTGCCCCAAGACGTCCAGGCTGTCTGTGAACAGCAAGAGTTGTCCTTTACAATTATTGGCTGCAGTTTGCTTGCATTAAATTATAAATAATTTCACAGGAAATTCTGAAGCCGTGCCACCTCTGGTTGTGAACTCATCAAATCTCCTCCAGCAAAGAAAGAATAAACAGGATCAGTATGCTACAACAGGAGTTCTCACAGGGTTACCAAGCTCAGCCTGACACAACAAAACACATAAGCACCTGCTTAACACTAAACCTAAGAACTGCTCCATTAAAGTTAATAGGACCACTCATTGGCTTAAAGTCCAGGAAGTACAAATGCACTCTGCTGATTCCAAGCCTTTGGGAGACTGTGGGAAGAGAAAAAAATTCCCTTTGGGCTATATCTGTTATATGGCTTCATCAGTTGGTCACGGCAGCATGTCAGTACTACCTGAAATAGGACATCGTCATTTTATGGCATAAACGGATGGCACACGCACCAAAAAATGGTCCTGATACCATGCTGCAGCCTTTCTTCTATGCCAAAAAGAGATAACAAGACTCAGGAATGAATAACCAGCAAAATAAAATTCGCAGACTGCAAAACTTTTCAGCGATTTAATAGTGTTATGACTCAATAGGAAATGAATGGCCTAGAAAACAGAGATCACTATCATACTCTGGATAAGCTGTGTAGTACAATCAAGACCTTGTCTTACTGTGGTCACTGCAGATACCACAGGCCAACGGCGCTGCCATGCCAGTGTTAGCCCTGGGCCTGGACAAATCCAGACCAGGGAGTGGTGATCTGCAAAGTGTACTGCAGATCCAACGATGGTTGTTACAAAGATAGCATTGCTTCATTTACACATGAAGCACACGTAAGACTCAAATATCAGTGTTTGGAATATTTAGCTCCCATTAGCTTCAGTTTGGTGTTCTCAGTGACCTCACTGGAGTTCAAGTATATTCAGCATATCCTGAGATAATCCCAAGGGATTCCATAAGTTTGGAGCTCTATTTTTGATGAAAGAAACAATACCAAAACTTAAATTCTTGGGTTTTCTAAGTTAAAAAAACCCAAAACAACAAACACCACCAACAAGCAAAACCCAGCAATTATTTCAGATCACCATTAAAATAAACCCACCTCTAATATGTTACTAACTAGAAGAATGCCATTTACCACACTGAATTCTTCCTCTGACTTTTAGATCTATGTTTTTATATGCTGTCTCTTCAATTCTCATAGACAGAATGAGATAGACAATACACAGGATGATAGACATAAGCCCTCCGTAGCCATCTCACCTAAAACCAGCAAATAGCCTATCACACAGTGCATTTTACCTTGCCTGTAGTCAGTTGCTGGAATTTCACTTCCTAGATCATTATAATGAGAGTGCAATTTTTCACAGCTATGCTTCAGTGAAATCTTCTCATATTACATCTACCTCTTGTTGACTAAGAAATGCATACAGATTCACATTCCAATTCTTGCAAAGCTTTTTAAAGTACGCACAAGCAAACAGTACTTTAAGCTGTAGAACAAAGTCCTTTTCTGAGGAATAGTTTTAAAGAACACAGGTGACTGCCCTACTGCCATTTCTGTCTTTCCCATCCAGCTCAAGAGGATAGCAGCATGTTTTGGCAAGTCTAAGAAGCCTATTTCTTTATTACTTGCAAATTAATTCCATAACAAAATGCAGTCCATGCACACATGGCTGGCCTCTTTCATCCTTCATACAGGCACAGGGATGTCAATAACAGTAATATAGCATCAATGTATGTATGGCATTAATTACATCAAATAGATAACTAAGCAAGAATCTGAAATACAAACCCCACTGTTCACTACATTAAAAAAGACATAAAACTGGCTAATGTTCAAGCAGCAGAAATAAACTAGTATATCTAGGGAGAGGAAGAAGCAACCACAACACATCCCAAGTATTTTGCACTTGGTGTAGAAGAAATTAACTGATCTAGGGCTGGACAGTATTCAGTTTTGCATTAGAAACAGACAAAAGTGCCTTAGGATCCGAAATAGCACTGACTTGCACTGATGCTCTCACCTAACGTTTACAAAGCTCCTTTTAGTTTTTATTATTGTAATACTTTCAAATTTGGGATTTTAAAAATAATGCTTCTGCTAATACAACAGTGTAGATACACGCTACCTGAGACATGCCAATGTGAAGATGTCTCGTATCAGGAAAGGGTACAAGCTGTCCCGGATGCGCTGGGACACGTGCATTCAAACTAGCGAAATTATATTCATAGTAAGAGTGGTGATAACGTCTGTGAAGGCACTGACAAGGTGATGTAATGCATGTGAACAGATAAAGACAATGGTGAATTCAGGCTTTAGAGCCAAATAAATTAGGGAGCTTGTCATGAAATGTAATGGAATGGATCCTGGAAAAATCAGCACAGAACAAAAAGGAGGGTCAGAAGAGAAATCAAGAGATTGTCATGCAGCGGTGAGCGTAAACAGACCTATCTACTATTCAGGTGGATCCCAAGGAGATGTGCAGGGAGGATGACGTCAGGGAGCATATAATGCCTGGAATAGAATGGAGAATTGTAAAACCTGCCTCAAGTAAAGGCAAATGCAACACACATGTCACACAGAGTGCCTGCATTGCACGGGAGGAAAAAAACAGAAATTCCCAGGCCGGGACAATGCGCTCTGTCCACAATGTCTTTGAAATGGACAGTTCCTTGAGACAAAATACTTTCAACTCCAGGATGATCCTATTAAAATTAAGAAATTTAAGTTTTATTGAACTTGGTAAGTTCAAACGTTAATCTCCTAAACCTGACAATATTTATCTTGGAACCAAATTGATTTTTATTTCTACTAGTCCCACAGTTTCAATACTCAGTATGCCAGAAAGTTCTTGCACTGATTTTTGACCAGTTCTATAACAGAAATTGTAGATCCCAGCAGCAAATAGCGTTCGGGCTTTCTGTACCGAAGAGAGCTTGGGAAGGTAGTTTGGGACAGCAGGACAAACATATTATCTTGATGTTCCTGCTAACTGATGGGTTGTTATTAACTGTTGAACTGCTTAATTAGGTTTTATAGTTAACAGCCTGTTATGATTAGAGGGGACAATGCATGTGCGTTGTTGAGCTATTGTTTCAAACCATTTGCAAATTCAGAAGAAGCATCACTCAATTCACGCTCGGGAGGCTCTCTCAGCAAGCTGTAAGGAAAGCAGCTTTCTCTTCTACAAAAGAAAACTCTCTTTAGGCATGAAGTGGGTGGATTCCCCAAACCAACTACATCCCCCCAAAGGACAGCAGAGCACCCTGTTTTGGCACACGGGTCCCTGACAGCTCTCCTCCTGCACTGCAGCATCATCCACATCCCTAGGTCTGACCTTCACTGCCTGGCAGAGATCACTGGCCAGCTGACAGTATGGTTTCAGTAGAGTAATTTCACTGGACTCTGGCACCTCAGCTTTGTTTCCATTTTCTGGGAGTTAATGCTCACTTGGTTCACCTGCCTTTTAAATGGCATTTTCCCTATGCATTGCGATGGCACAACACAGTCCTTTCCTGCTATTTTAGGCTCTTCCATCTCTTTTTAGAATTCCTATACAGAAGCTCCTTTCTACACTTTCTCCTACTTACCTTTTCTAGTCACCAGCTGCTACTTTTCATCTCTTTCTGGAAACCACTCGATCTCCCAATTTAGTCACACGTTCACTCCATTCCTCCTGGCCAGCTGCCATACCTTCCAAGCTTACTTTGTCGTTCTCTTAAAAGCCATGAAACCCTTCACACAATCTCTACAAGATTGTCTCGTAAACCCATCCCCCTCCAGAAAGACTGCAACTGATAAAAATTTCCGAAGGTACCATCAACTGTCTATTGAACCCATCACTGCCTGTTGTCACCCTTTCTTCTTATTTCTTGTATTCATCATTTCTCCTTATTTTTATCCAGCCACACAACTGAGAGACCACAGCTACACTCTTGATTTTATAATTATACAAACAGCGCGTAACTACACATTGTGAAAAATTCTCAAAGAAATCCTGTTGAGTGAAGATAACATCATAGGTTGCTCAGGGGGGAAAAATCAGGTCAAGTAATATTCTGTATAACCTTCACGATCCTCTTTAACACAAAGATAATACTGGCCTAAATAATATTTCAAGCAGTTTGAACCTTCCCCTCCAACTAGTCAGATCTGTTACATGAACTTTTGCCCCATTTTTATATAAGCATAGGTCAGCAGAATCACCATCTGTACTATGAGCTGAAATAGTGCTCCATGCTCCCTCTGCATCCTGTTCTAAAACCCTGTAAGGGCATACCCTCTCCTTTGTGAGAAAATGGACTTTTATGTAAAATGCATACTGCTAAGGAGCAAATTTCACAGACTAGCCAGTAAAAGAAGAGTTCAGTTTCTTTCCACGTTGAGTCTTGACCTTTCTTCAGGTGGAAATTATGTACAACATGAGGTAGACATACACCTACTGAAAGACAGAATGACTCTCGCAAATTACTTCAGTCAGCCTAGAGAAAACAGGTAGTAATGATTTTCATTAAACACAGCTCTATGCTAGAGTTGATCCCACAACTCAGAGGTTAGAAGATCTCAATGCAAATTCTCAGCTGCTGCTATTGTTCCATTGACTTCGGTATTGATTGATTTCAATTGTACCTCACATCCACGGATTCTGCCTCTAAATCCTGTTGTCCGAAGCACTGAAAGTGTTGAAATTGATGTAATGCTGAACAAATTCCTCAATTTTCTCTCTAGTCACCAAATAATTCCAGAACTACTTCAATTAATACCATCATATAATTACTTGATGACATAAATTCCTGGCTATGTTCAGAACAGAAACTCTGCATGTTTCAGCTCCATGGGAATGGCACAGAATGGATTCCAGACAAATAAGGTTTGCCAGCTTGTTCAGGACACAAGGCCGATATTCCTCGCTATTTTACTTATTGCTGTCAGTCTGCTGTCAAAGCCACAGATTTTTCAACAAAAAATAAACTCAGACATTAAATTATTAAGAGTTGGTTTGGCATGTTCAAAGCCTGTTTTGGCAATCCATAAAATGATACAAAGGCAGCAGGATCCATTAGGTCCCCAGCCTGGGAAATATTATTCAAGGCAACACAAGTCTTACACCTCATTTCTCTAATAATTAATCTTCAACAACTTGCCCTTGGTTTTTTGCCTAGCCAAGTCCTCCGAAATCTTTTAAGCAATGTTTTCACACTGGTGATTTAAATAAAAGCAAATCCAGCATATAAGTCTAATGAATAAATTTCACCAATTGCAAGCAGGTTTTCCTGAAAGTTCTAGGAAAAAAAATAATGTTGCTAATTATATGTTATTTATGAAGATGGAACACAACTGAAATGCTTCAGTTGTCAACCAGTACATGGGACTTTGGTTCCAAATTGAGGCAGTTTTGAAGCGTGCCCTCCGAGAAGGCAGGAGTTCAGTCAAGTTGTCGAGCGCCAACTGGTAGTGACCACACAGAAACTGAAGCCTTTTTCACACATACAGGCCAGACAGTCATTTTTCTGAGCAATAAGTTAACGCTCTGGATTCCTGACAGACATGATTTTTTTTAAGGTGCTAATTTTCTTGAGAAACCTATTTTGTACTGTTCTTGCTTTAAATGAAGACTTCAGAAGGGGTTTTAAGAGGGCCTCTGCAGAAATTATTCTGCAATAAACTGGATTTACATAGTAAGCCACGATGGCACATGTGGGTCTGCTGCAGTCCAGAGACTGCCAAAATTCACAGAGAGTAGTGCTGCTCTCTCGCTTTACGGGAAAACACACAAAATCTTTGAAAAGTTACATGTGAAACAGTATGTCTGAAGCGCAAGGAACACGTTATCATCTACGTATGATATCACTACCTGCAACTAAGTACATACATCTAAGAAAGGGACTGCACACCAAGTGCTTATTTAAGCACTTAGTGCCTCGAGATACCTGCTTTGGGACACAAGCAGCTTGATGAGTGACAGCAGCTCTATTCAACCCAACTGGAGGTAGTTAGGAAACCCAAAAACGTGTCAAAAATTGGCCACATGGTGCAAAGCCTAACCCAGCTGCACAGCACAAGGGAATTCTGTGCTGAACAACAGCATGAAAGCTAAAGTTAACCTCTTATCCAAAGGACAGAGAAAGGTGTGGGGGGTTATGATGTTACGTATACCTTGGTAGTCCTAAGAGCCTGGGAATTTGGAATAAAGTCTCTCATAAGTACACAGGAGAAAAGAATAAAATTTCAGCCAACTGCTACTTCATAAGGAAGAAAACACTTAATTCTGATGACGCAGTGAGTGGTGCTACCTCCTGCAACATCTATCCTGTTTCTTCCACTACGTTCCAGTTTATTACTATGAATACAAACATTGTCACTGTTTTCTCAGGCTCCATTGTTTCTGCTTTCTTCAGAGCCAGTCTTGGTAGAAATCATCTTTCTGCTGCTGCTATAAAGGCTGCATCTGCCAGACACAGAGAGTGCTGACAGCTACAATCAGGTCAAGAGCGTGATTCAGTTCCTATAAAAGGAGTAGGAGTCTTGATGCTGATGGTAACAGCGGCTGGATCCAGATCCAGAAGTTCTAATTTTTTTGCTGGAAGCCTTCCAAAACCTCCCATGTCTAAGCTCAGGCTAAAAGAAAGAAGATAGCCTCACTAACTAATAAAACACCATGTACACGTGCAAATTCCTATGAAAGGAAAAAAAAGCCTTCTTGCCTTTAGTGTCCTCCATCATCCTTTCTCCTACTCTTACCTGACTGTCTGGTCCCTTACATAGGCATGACATAGCACTTTGCACAGAAATATTCATAAATGATTAGCAGGTGTTAAAAACCTACTGTTATATTTTGGTGTGACACCCGCTGTGTACTTATTTGCACAGGTGTGAATGACAATACAAAAGGAAAGGCAATGGTGAATCAGAGAACCATTCGGCACTCATGCTGGTGGTGCTGCTGTGCTCCGTGCTCCAGTAACGGTCTGTCACCAGCTCTACCCCAGCTACATATTGTGTATATACTGAACAGCAGCTGCCAAAGCCGCAGCATTTTCTTTCAACCCTCTCGCCAAGTGCACCTGCTGCCCAGAGCCCTCACTTCACTCCTGCCAGAGCTGCTTGTTGCTTTTATTCTGTTATTTCCTCTCATGCCTGAAGTGCATAATACATTCCTTTGGTAGTGGCGGAATGAATATTTCATCATTTTAATTAGTGGAGGATGGACATTGTTGGTCAGCGGCTCACGGGGCTTGTGCCACATTTTGTTTTGTTTGCCTGGCTCCAGCTTCCCTGAGACCAGATTCTGGTCCTGCAGACGTCTGAGGTGGCTGTGGGGATGGAGTGGTCCACCTGGACCTTGTTGCAGCACTGCAACACTGCGGTAGGCATCTACAGATTGCTGCTATTTTGCATCCTTGCTGTTACTGCTACCTTTATGGATCATTTTACACTTCCCGCTTCTGTCACAAGCTTTCCAAATCTGGATTTTCTCACAAAAGCAAACACTCCTTTCCGTTTGAAAATACAACCCCTACAGCCACCCCTAATTGCTGCAAAGTTCAAAACCATCCATCCTCATCATGTAAAAGGAAAATGACACAAAAAAAGATGTAAAACCCACACTTAACCAATGCTAATGGCCAACACCACAAAAACAGGCTGAACTTATGAACCATGAGCCTCGTTTGTCCTTCACTGTGAGTGATCTCGTCTTCTGTTGACAGGGATCCGTCGCGTTCTCAGCATTACTTGAACTCAGGGGTGTCTGTCTATGAGTACATAATACAAAGCCTGGCAAACAGTCTTGAAAGTACAAGTAGTCGCACTCACTGAGATCCAGTGAGCCTGCAGGGAGCAAGCTGCTTCACTCTGAGGAGCAGAAGTCTTTCATGACAGCCGCCAGCTTTTTCCTTTCTTAAAATAAAATAAAAAAAAATAAAATCAGTGGCACAACTGCACCATCGCTGGTGCTAAAAGGATCAGGCCCCTCTGGTGATTTCAGATGTCGCTCATTTACTCAGAAATTAATCCTCTGTCCCCTCATATTCAGAGCCACTTAACACCAACCAACAATTATGCCATCTGATCACTAAAAATAAAATAACTTTTCTTCTTTGTCTCTGAATGTATTCCTTCAGGACCCATTTTTTTCTGCTGTTCAGTGAGCCAGAGAGAAAAATATTATGAGTTCTGGGTGTTTAACAAACAACGTGACAAGCCACACTCTTGAAGAATACAAGTGCAGGTCTTCAGCTTTCACAACAATGGACCTCATTTGGGGGTAAAAATAAAAGGCATGATTTTAATTTCTTTTATCTTTTGGTTAAGTACAAAATGTAGTCATAGTTACCCTAAGAGCATTGAAATAAGAGTCATGCTCTGTCCAGAGAACAAACACTGTTATGTTTTATGAGCAGTGTTGCAAAGATAAACTGCATTTTTTTAAAAAATAAACACACATGAAAGACCAGAATAAACGTTATGTTACTCTTGGTACATATGTAACAATTAGGGGCTAGGTCTTACAACCGTTATTCCCAACAATATCAATAGGATTAGTGAGTAATCCTCAGAGGGTTTTAGGATCAGACAATAGTGTTCTGCTCAGTTTTCATATAACAACGTATCTCAACACATCTTTCAACATCTTTAGCCAGAAAGTAAATTGGTCCTGTAGCAATTCTCCACTAAGGTAAAACCGAAAGGCTGTCGTACTTCTCTGCACAGAAAGGCACCTTAATACTTAATGTGATTAATTGAGGGTAGATTAATGACTGAGTCAACAATAATTCCCATACGGAGTGTTTGCATAGGAGTGTGTGGGTATGCTTGCAGTAGTATACTTGCGTGCAAAAATCAAACACAAAACCTGATCACATGTTCACAGCTGGAAACAGTGTTAGGCTTTATTCAGTAAGGTATAAGGCACTATCATTTAGCTCTCCCACAGCAGGAGGAAAAATGGTGCCACAGAAGAGAACTATCACATCAGACACACTCCAGGGGTCTCTTTTACCTACATTGTTCCTCTCCCAAATGTAGCTCTTTAAATTTTAAATAGAAAAAGAACACACAGAAACATTGTGCAGTACAAAAATGTCACGGTGAAAAAAAATGTGGAAAACATTTCTCATTAAGCAAGGTAAATACCCTAAAGTTCACACATAGCTTTGATGGTGCAGTGTGTGCCTTTAAGACTTAAAGAAACACCCACATCAAAGTGTTGTCTTAAGATGGTGGGGCTTTAGTTCAAACATAGCCAAGTTGTACAATAGATGAAGTGATGAATGTCTACACTATTTTTATACTGAATAAAATATGGCAAAAATACAGGCTGGACAGCACAGTTTAAATTCGTTTCAATTTTTAAAATTCAGAGAGGATAAGAACTGTGTGTTCATATTTTTATAGCAAGCCATGCCCAAAACATCAGCTCAGCCTTACATTTCTTACTTGTATTTGAAATACTGCCTGAAATGTTCAGAAGGCTAAATACACAGAAACCTAGCAGAAACACTGGCAAAACATAAGAATCTCACAAGTGTAAATACATACAGAATATATTTTTTTATCCTCTGTGCATTTTTCAAGGTATTCAGAGTTCAGATTTGTACCACTAAGGAAGAGATTTCCTCTAGAAGATACTCAGTATATTTTGCTCTCATCTTGCCTATTCCTGTATATCCATTTACCAATACAGCTTCACTGTGCTTTTTTTTAATTCCAGTGCACACAGACAACAAATGTACTTCTCTTCATCCCACACCTGAGCCTATGCCTGTCTCCTGGCAAGCGAGGGAGCCCCACCTCATCTTGCTGCCAGGAATGAGGAGACCCTGTGGTCCCCCTGTCTCCTGCCCTGTTGCTGCACCAACCATGGGGAAAAAGCTATGCAGAGCCAATGAAGGTGCTTTGGAAAGAGAGCAGGACATCACCCAACCAAATAATAAATGCTCACCACATATAACCCAGAAGAAGTTGGTAGCACTTAACGAACTTTGAATGTACTTGAACCTACAAATGGTTTTAACCATTTTCAGAGCTTTATAGCATTGGCTTCATTTCAGTGAGAGGAGGCTTTGGGAAACAATGACTGCTTTTGGAAATCCCACCTATAGAATATTTCACTATTAACATTAGGCACTATAAAAGGAGATGCCTAGGATTTTAATGATAGTGCTTTCAGCAACTCTTGTTTATTTTTATATTTATCACATTAAGTGCAAATTGAAATACAGTGGAAGAAAAATAAACTGTTGTTCACATTGCCTAATATATTTGTTAAATATCAATACAAGCCACTTGAAATGATAGACTCTGTAATTAAAAAAAAAAGATGAAAAAATGTAAAATGACTGTTTATCTAAGAGAGCTTAAAAAGTTTACAAGAGAAATATTGTCAGAGTGCAAACATAAACTGTCAGACCTACCTTTTCTGGTATCAAGTTCTGAATAAAAATACATCCATTAAACACAGGTTTAAAGATAAATTATTAAAAATACATCAATAAAACATTAAGCAATGCTGGGTTGCTAAAGAAATATCCTACAAGGCCAGGCAATCATACTGTTAGATACCTTCCTTAGCCATGATGAAATCATAGAAGAAGAAAAAAAATATATATAAACCACTTCATGTAGCTCAGTGATGTATTATTTGATAGGGAACACTTTACTGCGAGTGTCCATTAACTGATGCTTACACTGTAACTCACAGTATATGACATCCATATGAATCTCAAATGAATTCACTACTATCAATGTTGTTTAAATGAATACTGTGTGGATTGGGGCTCTTTTTTGAACAGATGCAATCTGTTCATATATGATGAGCTGTATCTGAATTGAAGGGGTTGCAGCGTACTGGGTACAAGGAAGACACAGAAACTAGTACAAGAGGTTTAATCTGGCCATGTAGGGAGATGAGGAAGCGTGTGTATGTTCTATGAATGGTAGGGGAAAAGCCACTGCAGCAGATGACAAAAATCAGATCTTAGCAATGATATCAAAAGCAACAGTAATGCATACACCAAGAATAAGAACTGTTACTGCGTATTGACAGAAGAGAGAGCAACAATGCACCAGAGGGTGAGAGAAAGATGCTGTTGGGAAAAAAATTTGGAACAGAAGGGAAGTGAACAGCCTTATGGTGTGTAAAGATTAGGTAGCGACTGAGGACATATTGGAAAAACAACCTGTGAGGTAGCCTAATTGTGACCAAAGATAAAGATAATAAAAGGCCTGGAAAAAAATGCCAGAAACAGATACAGACTCGTGTTTCAAAGAGAACAGCATTAGGCCAGTCAAGCATCCCAGGACAGGGATTTCTCTAGAAATGGCCCACAACCAGATGAGAATACAAAGCAATCAAACAGGTCTGCCACACAGGAAGAACAGCATGTTTTTTTCATAATTAGCCAAGTAGAGAGCAGAAATAGTAAAGGAACCGCCAAAGAGTTAGGGCTTAGTCCCACAGAAGACCATTACTTTTTATTCAGACAGCTTGCCAATTGAGCTAACCCTGTAACCAGCCATGCTGGCAGTCACGATCCAACTCTATAAAGTATCATTGGAACTGCTGCTGCTGTTGCTTGTAGCTCATGCTGCTCATTCTTCACCTCACAGTATTTCTAAAACATTATCTTGGGCTTTGTAGAGTTTACTCAACAGGGAGACAAGCAAAGAAGGAAAAGATGTTAAGTTCTGCTACTGCTAGAGTTCAGAAGTAGGACTGGTTTACTTAAGTTGTCTGCTAGAATTGACACTGCATTTTTTAATGAACATATTTTAGGGATTTATTCCCCATAAGTGCTAGCTGGCATAGAAATAGAGTAGGTAGCCCAAACAGGCTGAACCACTCCTTCGCCGTAAAGGCAAAGTCATGCACACACACAAAAGACAGAACTGCAACATGAAAATGGCACTTATCAGGAGTCTGTACTGTTTTGTCCTGTCTAGGCCATGAGTGATTTCAGTTTTACATCAATCTGCAATCATCAAAATAAACATATTTACAGCAAAGGACAAAAGAAACACAATCTACAGAGGAGAGTGCCATTACCTCTTACATTATTTTTTGGGAAAAAAAGGGACCCAGAAATACTTTATCTTTCCTGCATGTCTCCATAAAAGCACAATAGTTATACTTCTTTTGTGCCAGCATTTTTAAAAATTGCTTTCTGCCTGTCTTTTTTGATGTTTTCCAACCTTTCTGTTAAGGTAGCTACTTTCTCACAGAGACACATGCCAATCTTCCCTCAAGACAAATACCGTTGCCAGAACAATAAGCACAAGTTTTAAAATTGCCATAAAATAAAGCCTGTTCTAAAATAAATAGTGTTTGATACAGAGGTCAACAATTGAAGACCTGGAGCAGTTTGCCCGGACATCACTGGTTCACAGCCTGAACACAGCTCTGACGTACTTTGTCTCTCTAGTTTGAAGATGGCAACACTGGATCATTGTCACTTAGGTTCTCTGCTCTATGGACTGCTTGGATAAAACTCCCACCAAAGTTATCAGAAGAGCTTTACGTAAGGTCTTCAAGACTGGGACATGGCAGCCACATCTACATTGGCAGATACCTCAGTTCACAAAAATCAGCTCTCTAGGGTGCAAAAGCTGATGCTGACGAACCCATAAACATTTTGGGGCATTTACTTGAAAACTGTTTGGTCTCAAAACTGAATGCCCATTCGTGGCACATGCATATGTGGAGTGTACCTTTGTGCTTAGTTTCATGCCATTCATGGCCAGTCCAAACTGCTCTGCACCGTGAACCAAAGCATGGGATACGGGGCCAACTGGTGATGCACTTCAAAAGCATGCTCCTGATCCCCACTAAACCCCTGGAGTAGAGACACCTGGTTTCAGTTGCCAGGCTTTTGCTACAATTTGGTTGAGACTGTTTCACACCATATTTAAAAAAATACATTAAATCATTGAAAAACTGAAATCTAGAAGGGGGGGGATATGCTAACTGTTCCATAGTTAATGTTACATTCAACAGTAATTACTTAACACATACAAAGCTCAATTGCATAACCTACAATTCTCCCACTTTGTGTAGGCTCCTTTGCTTCTACTTTAAATAAAAGAAATTCTTTTCATTTTGTCAAGAAAACTTTTCTCTACCTCACTACTGCATGACAAGGGAACAGATGGCAATTTAAGGGGAGAATTTATGAGAGCCACAATCTTAATGTTGCATAAAGAAAAGAAAAAGACTCGCATCAAAACCACTGACAAATGTACTTGCTAATATTAATGCACTCCCCATTCATCCAATATGCTTCCTAATTGCTTTTCTGTACATAATAATGTGGCACCTGCTGCTCAACATTGCAAGCGCATCAGGATTTCTCCAAAGTCAAACAGCTCTGCAACTGGCCCTCTCCCAGTGATAAATGTAGAGCACTGTATCACGCACAGTTCCTGTCAGTGGCATAATTAAAATTTTATACTTACAGAAAAAGATAGTAAACAATCAGTTCTTAAATGGATTCACAAGAGGAACTCTTGTTACAGCCAACTTTATAATTAGTATGCATCATGTAATGCTAATATATCCATGACAAGAAAATAGGAAAAAATGTAGAAACTCAGTCGTTCTCTTTAATGCAATGTTAAACTACACCAAAAAAATGAAAGCAATCAGCCTATTGTTATTTCAGTCTTCTATTTCTGCTCTTCATTTTCCATTGAAAATAGCTCGGCACATTTTGCACTGGAATGATGGTTGCTCCCTAGTGCCACATCTCCGGAATTTTCAAACAGCCACTAGGATAGGTTTCAGCTTTATGATGTTTATTCATTTTAATTTTACATTAGACAAAAAAGAAACGTAATTTATTTTTAACAGAGTTAGGGCCAAAACACACAGTCTTTATTAGCTGACAATACTCCCACTGACAAAGATATCCAAAACATTTAAATGTATTTTTCTACCGATGGTTATGCATCATCCAAATTGTGACATGCTATAAGCAAAAAAAATAAGCATTCACATCAAGTGTCCTAAATTAACTCCCGAGCCTGACAATATTAAGCAGAACTGAGATGCCATATGCTTTCTGTTTCATAGTGGTCACACTTCTACCTACCTGATGTAGAATACACATATATATTTGCATAATGTACATTTCAGATTAAAATCTGAATACTTACGATAAAATTTCAGTCTGCATATATGCACCTTACATACGTTTTTGCTTACAAATATGCTGTTTACACTCATGCATGCTCATTCAAACATATGCACATGCATACACTTCTGCTTAGTTTTCTAATCACTTTAAAAAAAAAAAGATAGAGTAATTTTGGAAATATAGCTATGTAAGAGTCTGCTCTGCCCCAAAAAGCCATACGCTGTACACCTGTGTTCTGGTTTGAGGTCTATAATCATTTAGTGCTCCAAAGTTTGAAGTAATATGCATCCCAAGACATGTATTTTTAACTAAATCAGTGGTTTGCATTTTAAGATGCAAGCTAAGTACTATATTTAAGAAACTTTTTTTATTCACGGCTTCTATTACTTTGATTAATAATAATATTTTAATGCTCTTCTGAGAAACAGGGCCAGAAAATTATCCTATAGCCTATTCAAAAAAAAAATTTAAAAATGCTATTATTTATTATATTACCAGCCAAATCACAAGCATGGGTTTGCAAAACAATGCTTCCATCCCTTTTTAATGGAAACAATGTGCAAAAATAATTTAGAGAAGAAATATTTTCTAGAACAAAATACAAAAAAATATTTACTTTTTACAAATGTCTGTGAAATATAATACATGCTTGGAATATGTGTTGGCAGGGAGACAATTCAAAATGCACCCGATTCACAAAGACATAGTGGTAGTCTGCTTAGAATATAATAGCCAAGATCTAAATCTTCTTTATCTTCACTTGGTGTAATGATGTGCATGCCAAAAATTAAAATACCCTTCCAAATCACTGCTGCTGTGTTACAGAGAGGTAAAGGTTTCTGAGCTGTGAGGCAATCCAAAGGTCTGAGACATACTTGCATTTACACAGTGTTCTTTTCTCTGTGCTTTTCAAACAAGAATTGTGGAAGATTATCTCCATTTATAGCTTCAACATTTTTATTGAGAGTGCTATTTCTTCAAGGGAATATTGCAGAACATCTTTTAAAAATGTTCAAGAATCTGAAAACATGAATAGCAATGAATCCCTTTATATATAAACATACTCAGCGTCCGCCTAACTAGACCTATCAAAAGCTTCATTCTTACAAGCAAGTGAAAAATTCTGAAGTCAGACTCCTATCACTTAGTGACAGAAATGGCCCTATTTCAAGGGTCAGAATTGCATCGTCAAAACAAGAAAAAGCAAATATATTTTTTTTATTCTTTTTTAATGTAAATTCCCATGAACAAGATCGTCACAGGGTGTAAAGGAAATCTGGAGGTGACCTCCAGTATTTTTTCTGAAGACTAATAAAACAACTGCTGGGTTACAGGTATTTGGAGAAATTTATCATTTCAGCCTTTAGTAACCTGGGAGAATAGGGCTACGTAAAAAAAAAAAACAAACCAGAACAACCAACCACATAAAAAACATAGAACCCTAAGAATTCAAACAAGGGAGCAACGTAATCTGTGACTGGGAATACCTTTTATTGCTAAAGGATGAAACTGGCTCACAGCACACATCAATGCAATCTCCTCTCTACTCCTTAAGTTTTTTATATGGATTGTGACAAAGAAGTGCAGGCGGTAGTACAGGCAATGGGGAGGAGATACAAAATAAAAGTAATAAAAAAAAAAAATTAAAAAAACCTGCTTTGCCAGTTTGTTTTCTGTGATGGGAAGAGCCATTCATGCAATTGGTCATCCTAAGATGAAGCCAGGAACACCAACAAACTTTGACACTTAGTTGTCCAAAAGTCTATTCAAACAGATCAGCGAACCCAAGAGAACTGCAATTGCATGCGCAGAGTTGTAGTCTTTGAGACCAGGAGGTGAATCCTGCACGCTGATCATGTGGGTTTATCCATAGTATGACAGTCAGAGCTGTAGAGATCTGAATGTTTCCAGGTGGAATGAGAGCGCACTTTTGCACAACAGGTTGGAGTGGGGCAAATTCATGCCTGGTGTAACTTCACAGGCACCAATTGAACTCCATCCAGAATAATTTTAGCCAGTAAATATAAAGAGATCATCCCTTTTCACTGCCGCGCTAATCCTACTCCCACTGCTGCTAAAACCCAAACTCCCATTGTCTTCAGTGATACAGAATCTGGCCTTCTAAAGATTTCCAACCCCCCCCCCCCCTACCCCCCCCCCCCCCCGCCATATTCTGAAAGCGCTGTATTCATGGACAGAGTAAAAACACCCGTTACTCTCCATTACTGACAAAGGCTTTTTCAAGTGAACTAGAACAGGCAGGGATTGGCATTCCTATGTAATTAACAGGGAGTGGCACTAAAGTATTGAGTATTTCCCCCCCTGCTTTACAGGTTCCCTCTCAGCA